>NW_024412376.1:97243762-97282398 GCF_014898765.1 Herpailurus yagouaroundi | reverse complement strand
TAATATGAATTTTGAAACTATATAGATAGACTATAATATGAATTTTGAAACTATATAGATAGATGGTAGTGATCATAAATGTATTTTCAGCAACATGGATGGAACTGGAGGGTATTATGCTAAGTGAAATCAGTCAGTCAGAGAAAGACAGATATCAAATGTTTTCACTCATATGTGGATCTTGAGAAGACCATGGGGGAAGGGGAGGGGAAAAAACGAGTTACAGAGAGGGAGGAAGGCAAAACGTAAGAGACTCTTAAATACAGAGAACAAACTGAGGGTTGAAGGGGGAGTAGGGGAGTGGGAGAGAGGGGAAAATGAGTGATGGACATTCAGGAGGGCACTTGTTGGGATGAGCACTGGGTGTTGTGTGTAAGCAATGAACCACGGGAATCTACCCCCAAAACCAAGAGCACACTTTACACACTGTATGTTAGCCAATTTGACAATAAATTATATTTTTAAAAAGTGCATTTTCAAGACTATGAAGCCAAACTGATTAATTGTGTCATATAGTTCAACAAAAATTTGCCCCTACTATCTCTGATCTTAGGCTCAACTCCAATTATATAAAGTTCAAGAAAGCAAATCTTATGCTGTTCACATTTAGATTTTCTAGGGTTAAGACCACAGTCTCCTTACACTCCTGCTTTCCTTTCACCAACTTCCCCTTTAATCAGGTAGAACAGGAGTTGTTACAAACACTTTTGGGATATGACTAAGGGAAAATTAACTTAGGAATACATTTATTGTGGTTCAGTGGGTTATTATATATTTTGCAATCATTTATGTATTTAAATCATTGCAACTTTTCCAGGCATAGGTATGATTTTCAAGAATATTGCTACCACTGGGCCCACTCACCTGGTGCCCAATCTTGTGCCAGAGAGTGGAGGGCCAGTAGTTATACCACTGTGTGAATATTGCCTGATGCTGGAAACATGTAACTATGCAGGTAGCGGTAGAGAAACAAGGTTTGAAATAACTGAAGCCAGAAGGTAGTCTGGGAACAGTGTTTTCTACTCTTATGGTCCATACTTAAAAGAATTAGAGTTTTTCCCAAATTTGACAACAATTTTAAGTATGTATATGGCAATATCAGTCATGAATTGTGAGGACGAAAAATACTTTCTAAACTATCAATAATAAAAGATAAGTTTCAACCAACCGGGATAGGAGACTAACTTTTCTATTTTCTCTACTGGTAACAATATCATAAAATCATTGTCATATGAAGACATGTCCAAAGAGTATGCAGCCAAAAATATAGTAAAAGGAGTATTATATTAGGTAATTAATAAACATATTATTTTTCTGGATTTTATGATTCTGCGGTATTTGTCAGCTTTTTTTCAATTTGAGATTTGCTGTAATTTTTTTTCAAAGAATTGACTTATTTATTTGTTTTTTATTAAGACTTTTCTTTTTTAAGGCAGTTTTAGGTTTGCAGCAAAATTAAGGGGAAGGTACCAAGATGTCCCTTATCCTCCCTGCCCCCACACATGCATAGCCTCCCCCATTATCAATATCCTCCACAAGAGGTAATTTATATTTGGTACAGTTGATGAACCTACACTGATACATCATTATCTCCCCAAATCCATAGTTTATATTACGGTTTATTCTTGGTGTTGTACATCCTATGGGTTTGGACAGGTAATCCATCATTGTGGTATCACACGGAGTATTTTCACTGCCCTAAAAACCCTTTGTGCTCTACCTATTTATCCTTACCCCCCTCATGTAATTTATTTTTATTCTAAATAAATAATTTGCTTTCATTATGAATTTTATATTTATGATTTTTCTTAAAGAAGGTCTCCCCAAATATTATAAGCTTACAGCCCAGTAAACCTATGTGTGTCCGATCCATAATATAATATTTCACATGCCCAAAGTTAAAACAGTCTATAGGGTCAACCAATAGCTAGAAGAAACTATTTGACATTTCTCAAAGAAATGTGCTGCTGTGGTCTGAATGTCTATAGCAACCCTCAAACTCATATGTTGAAATCCTCATGCCCAAAGTGACAGTATGTGGAGGTGGAGACTTTGGGAAATGATTAGATCATGAAGGCAGAATCCTCATAAATTGGATTAATACCCTTATAAAAGAGGTCCTAGAGAGATCCCTCTACCTTTCTGCCATGTGAGGTTATGCTAGAAGGCACAGCCTTTGAACCAGAAAGCAGACCTCACCAGACACCGAATCTGCTGGTGCCTTGATCTTAGACTTCCCATCCTCTGGAACTGTGAGAAATAAATTTGTTCCTTATAAGCCACCAAATCTTTGGTAGTTTGTTACAGCAGCCTGAACAGACTAAGACATGTGTCTATAGTTTTGTGTTTAAAGAAGAGTATGAACTTTAAGAAACTCATTTTGTAGGTTTTAACATGTATGAATCCAGCATACCTAGCCAGAATTTTTGGTTTAGACATGGAGTCTAGGGCCAGACATGTCCACGGTGACTCCATCTGAGATTCAGTCCTTACTGACAATGTGCTGAATAAGTTGAGGAGATACCCCATTCCAAATCTAAGAATAAGATTACCTAGGCCACCTTCTAGCAGCAGATTCTCTGCTTAAAAGATTGATAACTGTTTTAAAAAATTGTTTAATATTTATTTTTGAGACAGAGAGATGGCAGGGGGAGGGCAGAGAGAGAGGGGGAGACACAGAATTGGAAGCAGGCTCCAGGCTCTGAGCTGTCAGCACAGAGCCTGACACAGGGCTTGAACCCACGAGCTGTGAGATCATGACCAGAGCCAAAGTCAGATGCTCAACTGACTGAGCCACCCAGGTGCCGCAAAGCATTGATAATTTATAAATAATGTCTCCAAGGTAACAAAAATCTACATGAACTTAGAATAGGAATAAAACTTAAAATTTCATTTCATTTAACATTTCACCAAATGAAGAAATTCCATGTAAAATGCAACATCTCTAAGAGGTACTCATCCAGCCAGCTTTTGCTTAAAACTTATCAGTAACCAGGGCAGGACACCTGGGTGGCTCAGTCAGTTAAGGGTCTGACTCTTAATTTCAGCTCAGGTCATGATTTCATGATTCTGAGATCAAGCCCTGAGCTGAGAGCACAAAGCCTGCTTGAGACTCTCTCTCTCTCCCCCTCTCTCTCTCTCTGTCCCTCCCCTGCTCTATCTCTTTCAAAATAAATAAACTGAAAAAAAAAAAAAACCTTATCAGTAACCAATTACTTACACCTTCACAAGGAAGACAACCATTGATGATTGGCCCTGACTCTGATAAAGTTCTTTCTTAAATTGAACCAAAATCTAACTTCTATTAATCCTAGGATGTTCTCTGGAGCCAAACCAAGTAAGTTTACTCACAGGTGTCTTCAAATATTTGAAGATCTCTTCCATCTCCCTGAAAAGTCAACCTTTTTCCAAACTAAAAATCCCTAGCTCTAATTCAATAACCATTCCTTTACTATGTATATTATCAAGTGTAATTATGAATTCATAGACCACTAATCTATTTAGCCAGAGTCAAATATCCATGCCACCGAATGTAAAAAGTCCTTTGTCAAACCAATTTTAAATTTTAAGTTGAAAATGTCTAACTCAAACTTTAGTTAATAGCAATTAATTATCAAAGCTTACAAAATGACATTAGTCTCCACCCCATTTTCTCTATTCCATTGCCATAGCGCGCGCGCGCACACACACACACACACACACACACACACACACACACTACTGCCTGCTGGAGATGTGAAACTTGGTAATTACTTCCTAGGCACCCAAACTCTGCTTTATACCAGATGCACAAACAAATACTTTGCAAAGCACTAAAAGCACTGTGCTTGTCAGCAGCAATTTTCAAAAGGGAAGAAAAAGCATATTGTGCATTTCTGTAAATAGCAAATGGTCTACTGAATTTTTAGCTTGAAACTAGCTAGCAAGATTTTTAGTCATTGAACCAATACCCTCATTTTATTTAGACATAAGGAAATTAGGCCTAAGAAAAACAACTTACCCAAAATCACATGGCATATTTGTGACACAGATTCTATAAGATGTTGTCCCATGTTCTAAAGAAACGTTGAAATACATAAGTCAATATCAGCATTGTTAATCACCAAGGTTACTATGTTAATCACCAAGATAATCGCCATGAAGGGATCATGAAACCATCGTACCATATGGATAGTCTTTATAAGAAATAATACTAGTATCTTAGAAAAAATTATAAACACTACAGTCCCATGGTGAACATGAGATATTTGTCCCTTGAGCAAAATACTAAGAGATACAGCATATGTCTCAGGTCATCCAACCATCAAATCATCCAGATCTTATCACATCTAAATACCTTCACTGAGCAGAACCCTCTAATTGTCAGAGGAAGAACAAAACAGTGTTTTGGAAAAACACTGTCTGAACAAGGCTTATTTCTGTCTCAGTATGCTCTGTATTAAAAAGTGACTCCCTGGAGCTCCTGGGTGGCTCAGTTGGTTGAGTGTCCAACTTCAGCTCAGGTCATGATCTTGAGGTTCATGAGTTCAGCCCCCCCTCTGGCTATCTGCTGTCAGCACAGAGCCCGCTTCAAATCCTCTGTCTCCCTCCCTCTCTATTTGCCCTTCCCCTGCTCACACACTCTCTCTCTCAAAAATAAATAAAACATTAAAAACAAAAAAAGAAGTGTCTCCCCACTCCAACCCCATTTAAGTAAAATAAGTAAGTGGTGAATTCCCTGATTGCAGGAAAGTTTAACAATGCTAAGTACACTTCTAGTCCTAACATGTTAATGACTCAGTAGCCATTAGACATAAATTTGTGTAAAATCCTCCAGACATGGGAATATAGGTATATTTGACGCATTTCCAAATCTCATCCCCTTTATAAGAAATAACTGTGGGGACCCCTAGTGACTCAACTGGTTAAGCGTCTGACTCTTGGTTTCTGCTCAGGTCATGATCTCACGGTTTGTGAGTTAGAGCCCTACGCAGGGCTCTGTGCTGACAGTGTGGAACCTGCTTGGGATTCTTTTTCTCTCCCTCTCCCTCTCTCTCTGTCCCTCCAACTCTCTCTCTCTTTATCTCAAAATAAATAAATAAACTTATAAGAAAAAATGACTGAGGAAGCCTGAGAAAGGCAAATGAGATAATCGTGTATTAGTTTTCCAGGCTGCATAATAAATTACCCCAAATTTAATGACTTAATATAGCAAACATTTCTTAGAGTTTTTGTGAGTTAGGAGCCCATGCATAGCCTAGCTGGATCCTTTATTCAGGGTCTCACAAGTCTATAATCAAGGTTCTGGCAGGCTGAAGAAACTTTTTGGAGCTCCAGGTTCTCTTCCAAGTTCACATACTTGTTGGAAGAATTTAGTGTCTTGTGGTTGTAAGATAGAGGTCCCTTTCCTTGCTAGCTGTCAGCCAGGGGCTCCTGTGAGCTCCTACATAGGCTCATAGGCTCACTTTACATAGGCTCATGGTCCACTTACAATATAGTGGCTTACTTTTTCAAAGCCAGCAGAAGAATCTCCCACTCACTCTCATAAGAGAGTCTTACAATATCACCTAATCAAGGACGTGATTATCCCATCACCGCTGCCATATTTTGTTGTCTAGAATATTATCTGTTCCATCTGAACCCTAAAGGAAGGGGTTATAGAAGAGTTTGACTTACTGGGGATTACCTAAGGCCATGTTCACCACAGACCTTGTTGTGGGCTGAATGTATCCCCCCAAAATTCATGTTGAAACACTACTCCCTAATGTGAAGGTACTAGGAGGTGGTGTCTGTGGTAGGTAATTAGGATTATATTAGATCATGGGGGTGGAACCCTCATGAATAGGATTAGTGTCCTTATAAGGGTCCCTAGAGATCTTGCTTCCTCTTTCAACCATGTGATACAGTGAGAAGATGGCCATCTATGAACTAGGAGGCAGGCACTCACCAGACACAGAACCTGACAATGCAAGCAACCTGATCTTGGACTTCCAGCTTCCAGATCTACGAGAAATAAATTTCTGTTGTCTATAAACTATCCAGTTTATGGTATTTTGTTATAGCAGCCTGAGCTGATCAAGACAAACCTCAAGGCAAAAGGTTTTAGTGAATTTAGTCATCCAGATTTCCTTGTTCATCAATGACCTTTCACTTCATCCTAAATCATTTATACTTTCTAATGTGGAAATAGAACAAAGGGAGGCAATCCATCTGGATTGCAACGGTTCCATAGGAAAAAAACAAAACTCAATTAGGAAGGAATTACAATAAACCACAAAGAAAGTAATACCAATTTCATTCTTTTGATGATCTAGATAATCCAACTAAATTACCTGCTTTGCTCTTTTGTTTTAGGATTCCAAATTAAGTCACTATCTTGATGCATCAAGAGATATACCAAAACCTCAATGCAATTTGCCCAGAGTTGGTAATTCAGCTGCTTCTGGAGAGTCAATATCCATCCCTGCACTTTTGGAGCACAGAGTAGGTCAATTCTAAAGTAGTGTTACTGAGGGCTTGTTTTCTCCTTCCATTTTAGTTAACAAAAATGTAGGATATCCCAACCCCCTAAAATAAACTAATACAATAAAGGACATATTTGTTATTATTTTTACAGTTATTTCACTGAATAGGATTGTTTCCTTCACATTATTCATAGGACATTTACTTTCTTGGGAGAAGAGGGAAAGTAAAAAAAGAAAAAAATATTTCTAGTTCCTTTAGATTTGAGAGGAAAATCCATTTGTTTCATAATTTTTTTTGGTCAGAATTAAAGAGGATAAAGTATAGGAATTAACTATCTACTATACACCCAAAGATATTGCTTGGCACTTTTTATGCTCCTGCATTGACATTGAAAACAAGGCTCAGAGATTATAAGTAACCCATCTAAGGTCACTCAGCTAGTTCATATGGTGATGGCACTGTACTCACCCAGTCAGATTTTCATTCGAGGTTTCTTTATTGTTTGGTTTTTAATATATAAGCTGTGACTCAAAAAGAAGGGAACTTCAAGTGGATGATAAAACTAACTCAAATCACGATTCTAAAGAAATATGTGAAGGGAGTAATTTTTAAGTTAATCACAAAAAGTCTACAAAAAAAACCCCCAGAAAGTAAAGAATATAATGTAATGAATATAACCAGCTCACAAATGTACATTTTTGGCTACATAATGTTAAAATAAAATTTTAACAGATTTCACACATTGTAACAAAAACTTAAATATTAGATTTCATACACACACAACACATACACACAGTGTGTAGCAAATATATATATGTGCATATGTATATATATATATACTGCCTCTCTAAAATAATCTGAAGATCTGACAACAGTCTCCAGATTTTCCTTCTGGCAATAACTAGAGCTACCCACTGCAAGCCAATTATTAACGGGCAATGTCTACTCAGGACTCAGTGTCTCCACAGGTGAAAATAAATACAAAGTCAAGTAAGAATGTGCGCTATGGTTTCAACCATCTACACTCTGTATACCCAAGTATCCTCTTGCATCAGTAACTGTTTGAGGAAAAATAGGGCAACTGGTCCCCCAGAGACCTGAAAATGATGAACTTTGGGATCCAGAGCATTTCACTTATCCCAGAGTCCAGTCTCCCTGCATTTGGGGAGACTGAGATATATCTGGCCTTGTAGACTCTCAGATATACTCAGGATGAAGCCCATCTCTCAGGGCCATGTCGCAATTCTCAAGCATGGCTTTAGGGGAGAAACATCAACCCTGAAGTTTACACATCTATCTCTACCAGACCACTACCAAGTTCTACAAGCAGTAAAAACAGAAATTACTTTTTAAAAAGCTGGCAAATTTTTTTCCCAGCAGAATACTGTTTTGCATCTACCAGCAATACTAAAAGGCTGTTCAAATTCAAAGCAGCATTTTAATGAACACATTATTACTAGAAGAAATTTGAGAGTAGTTCATGGTCCTGAAAACTTTATGTTCCCGATATCAAATATTCTTATTTTCCATACATCTCAATGAGTAAGTTATAATACATTGTATCTTTTTTTAAAGCAGTGCTTTCAAAAACTCATGGTCATTGCAGTCGGACAATAGGAGTTTTAAAATTTCATCCTTGCCAATATCAAATTACGTAATCTTGGTGGGTGTGGGGGTGGTTCACAGTATGGCCTCTCTAAGCCTTAGTTCTCTCATTTATAAAATACACATAGCAATAACAATTTTTCCAGACTATTGAATGATTACATGAGACTAGGTACATATAGCATCTAGCACAGAGAGTGGCACTTCGTAGGCACTCCGTAGTTGGTAGCTTTGGTTATGGATGTCTATATCATATAAGATAATGTCTTAATATATGCTGTGTGCTGTTCTGTCAATGCGGGATAGTGGCTCTGAAACCTGAGTAAGCATCTGAGTCACTGGGAGGGCTTGCTAAAACCCACATTGCTGAGCTTGGACCCGAGTTGCTGAGTTTCTGGGTCTGGGATGGGAGGCAAGAATTTACATTTCAAACAAGTTCCCAGTAAAGTCTGATGCTATTGCTGCAGCTAAGGAATCATGCTTTGAGAACTGGTAAGAAAGAAGAATATGTACTTAATTTAGAGGCAGCTGATCTGAGTATGAACCTCAGATCTATCTGTTATAGGGCACCTAAAAATTCAGAATCAATGCAACATTGAAAAGAACAATGAATTAAAAGTCAAAGCCTCTAATATGAGTAACTTATATAACAGGCAAACATTCTCAAGTTGAACCCCAGATTTTTACCTGTAAAATTGGCAATTAGATATCTTTATTCTCTTCTCTAGCTTAAAAGTATATGATTATCCTCAAATATCTTGGATAATTATAAACAGAAGATGAGAGAAATACAAACAATAACTCTCATCCTGAAAGCATTCAGAGCCAGGTTATAAACTCTATGCCTGGTTCCCTTTCTGTCCCCAATAGAACGATTTGCAGAGTCGAAGAAAAACAAGGCTGGAGATGCCTGGGTGGCTCAGTCAACTAAGTGTCCAACTTCAGCTCAGGTCATGATCTCACGGTCCGTGGGTTCAAGTCCCATGTCAGGCTCTGTACTGACAGCTGGGAGCCTGGAGCCTGTTTCAGATTCTGTGTCTCCCTCTCTCTGCCGCTTGCAGTCTCTCTATCTCTCTCTCTCTCTCTCTCTCTCTCTCTCTCTCTCTCAAAAATAAATAAACATTAACTTTTTTTTCCTGAAAGTAAAACAAGGGTGGAAAAAAGAATGTAAGTCATAGCCACTACTATAACATGTCATTCAATGTCATTCATTTTTTTATTATTCATTCAATGAAGTTTTTTGTTTTTTTTTTTTTTTCAGTAGCTCTTGTGTTCCAGACAGTGTGAAAGGCTGAAGGAGACAGACAGGATGATTGCATCAGGCTAGCAGAACACTAATCCATTTATTTATCATATAGCTTACGCTACCTTGAGGCATTTCTTGAGAATCAATTGGCCCTAATCCATCTAATGCAGCTGGCTGGGACACAATTTAGAGGGATCAAGAACTAAAACCTACACTGATTTAAAGCAGGGCCCACAAGTCAAAGTCAGATGGACAAGAAAAGGGACTGGGTATCAGTTATCAGATCCAGAAACTGAAAAAGTACTGTTTCAGAGACTTATGGTTTCCCAAAATCCATCCTCTTCCTCCTCATAGTTATAAGAACCTCCCTAGTTTAGATAGGCATATGGCATTTGGCAGAAAATATATTTCCCAGCTTCCCTTTCAGCCAGATGTGACTCTGTGATTCAGTTCTGGATGATGGATGAAAGCAGAAATGAAATATTCAACTTCTGGGTCATAACCTTATGGATAGATTGCTTCCTTCCCACTTACTATTTATCTCTTCCCGCAAACTAGAATGTGACATTTGTGACTTTCGCATGAGGCAAGAACAACATTGTCAAGATGCCTGTATTTCTGAATCACGTTGTAGAGCAAAATTGCCCTATCCCCTGGAACCATGCAGCTTAGAGTTTTATTGGAGAGAGAAGTATTTAAGCCACTGTACTCCGTGTATCTTTGTTAGAATATCTAAGGATATATCTTATTTAAAGCAGATATCTATAACTAGATCCTATCTATTAGACAAAATAATTTAGAAAGAGAGTGAGAACCATAGCCACTTTTGCTCGTGACATAGTTTCAGCATCTAGCATGCTGCCTAGAACATATTAGGTGCTAAATAAATAAGTAAATTCAATGGAATGAAATAAAATAGGTGTGGGTCCTGATTTCAAGGCAAATCATTTCACTATGAGAAGACAGATATTCATATTTTTTAAATTTATATATTGGCAAAGTTTAAGTCCTTCTGATAAACAGTTTAGAAACCAAGGAAAATAGTTATCGGGTGCTAAGCTTGCTAGAGAATAGGAGGCAAATAGCATTGAATCTCAACTGTATTTGTGCTATTATTGTGTTCCAAACTAAGTTCGTAATAAGTATTTTTTAGTGCATACAATAGGCGTTGGCAAGGTTTATATGAAGAGGTACCAAATTACTGGTCCTTTTCCTTTAGTGTGTTTTAAAGGGCTATTTTGATTTATGCACATAGAACCATTATGTATATATAGCCGCACCACATGTACTTATAATTTAATTAAAATATTAAAAGATCTTGTATTCTAGTTAAATGACAGTTGTTAAAAACAAAAATGTGTTTATGAAACAACCATTATTTTAAAGTTATTTTTAAATAGCCATTTTATAAGGTTGATCCAAGAAATGCTATTACTTTATAAGGCTGGAATTTTATATTATTCACGCAATTAATGGTACATAACTCATAGAGGAGTTTTAATGTTTCTTTACCATAAGGGCTTTCTAAGCAAAGAAAACTGGAACCAGGCTAAAGAACAAATAGTGGAATTAAAGAGTCAATAAATAGAGACTTCTGGAGAGAAATGTGTTTATTTCAAATCAGGTGAAACCCAGAACCACCTGTTTACCTTTCAAAGGATTATAAAAGAGGGATCTTTCCTTTCTCTTCCCAGAGAAGATCTGCTTATACTGGGGATATTTGATATCTATCTGTCTATCTACCTATCATCTCTCAGAAGGAGAAGCTGGCAGCTGTGTAACAGTTCCTATACAAATTCCCAGATTCATAATTTCTTCTTGGTAGTGCAAAAATGCCCTTGCATGTACATATAACATTTAGCCTTGATAACACAGCCCTAAAAGGGGAGAAGGGTCATAGGTAACCGATGCAGTTACTGCTGTGAGTATCAATAGTCTGTCTCTGATCTAGAAACTTCATGTTTGCTTTCAGGACAAAACTAGTGAAAATTGATATTAATTACTTAATATCAATAATTAGTAATATATATAAATAACGTAATAATTAATTAATTGATATTAAATACTAACAATGGGGTATAAAAGAAACAAAGGTCTCTGAACACTGTTAGACAAGTTGTACACTATGGATATGGTAGCTGAGTCTACATTTCTATTCCCTACCTGTTACCATATTAACGGAAAGAAAAGGTGTCAATGATAAGAAACTTTGACCAATGAGTTTCATCCCCCTCAAAGTACAAAGACACAGAAGCAGCAATTTTGCAAGAATGGCTCTGTGACTAATGCTCTTCTCTAACATTTGCCCTACTTTTCCTTTCAATTGCCTTTTCACATGTAGCTGCATAGTCAAAAGACTTCTTTGTGCATTCAAATTTCCACCTCGATTTGAGAGGAAAGCAACATTAGTAAAGAAATGTTACACAATATATCAAACACGGTTCATTGTAAACAAAAGAAAAAGGGTTATTTCGATTTTGCTCTCTCGTGGAGAATTACTGTCTCTTTTCAAAGTTAATCTCATTAGGATCTCCTTGCTTTCTCTGAAATTGTTCTGTAACAAATATCCTTTCCCTTTCTGGTATCTTCAGTCTCCGTCACTCTCTATTTTTCTCTGGGTGTCTGTCACCTGCCTGTTTTATGTTCTCGTGTGTCTCCAACTCCTCTCGTCCTCTCCTTTTTGTGTATCTGTCATCTATTTCTTGCTCTTTCTCTCTGTTTCTGTATTTCGGTCCTCTCTTACTGTCTCTAGGAGTCTCGGGCCTTACCCCTTTCTCCTCTCCACACACACACCTCCAGCATCCACATTTCCTCTCTGATGGAGTACACAGGCATTCTTATCTTTTGAAAATATATTCCCTCTTTCCCCGTGAGACTGCAGGCACTTAACACCCAAGAGCTCTCCTTTGAAAGCCAACCTCACAGAAAAGGAGTCCACATAAGAACTGAAAAAGTAAAACTGAAAAACTCAGAGGTAGGGGCGCCTGGGCGGCTCAGACAGTTAAGCGTCGACTTCAGCTCAAGTCATGATCTCACAGTTCGTGAGTTCAAGCCCCACATCGGGCTCTCTACTATCAGCACAGAGCCTGCTTCAGATCCTCTGTCCCCCACCTCTCTGCCTCTGCCACGCTCGCCGTCTCTCTGTCTCTCAAAAAATAATAAAAACATTTAAAAAATAATAAAAGTTTAAAAAAAAGAAAAACTCAGAGATAAACTTTAAATAAAAGAGTATCAAAATGAAGTAGCAAGTGCCGAATAAAATAAGACAGAGACCAAAGATTCCTTGATATCTTTGGCATTTGGTTACTGGTAACAACGAGGGCCATTCCAGCAGTGGCGTGCACAGAGGTGGATTCCAGTGAGTTGAGAGTGAATAAGAGATGAACAATTTACAGCAGTAAATATTTATTAAGTGCCTACTCTGTGCCAGGAGCTGCGCTAAACTTTAGAAATACAATTGGGGGGGGCGCCTGGGTGGCGCAGTCGGTTAAGCGTCCGACTTCAGCCAGGTCACGATCTCGCGGTCCATGAGTTTGAGCCCCGCATCAGGCTCTGGGCTGATGGCTCAGAGCCTGGAGCCTGTCTCCGATTCTGTGTCTCCCTCTCTCTCTCTGCCCCTCCCCCGTTCATGCTCTGTCTCTCTCTGTCCCAAAAATAAATAAACGTTGAAAAAAAAAATTAAAAAAAAAAAAAAAAAGAAATACAATTGGGAGCAAGTCTGACAGTCTCTGCCTATAAGGAATATATAGCTAGTAGAAAATGAGACAATGTAAAACTAGTGTGATGATGATTTGACAGAGGAAAATTCAGGGTGATGTGGAAGCATGTCAGATGGGCACTGACCCTGAATTTGGGGGAACAATGAACATTTAAATAGGGCAAAGACTACAAATCCTAGTTCTCCTCTTCTTCTTGGGCACACAGCCAGATGACATTTCCAGCCTCCTATATAGTTAGAGGTGGCCATATAACTAAGTTCTAGCTGGCAGAATGTGAGCAGAAGGGAAATACACCACTTCCAGGCCTTCCCAATAAAGGCCACTCTGTGTTTTTATACCCGTCTGTTATTTGGTGATCTTGGATGCCACAGGTGAATATGGCAGGTGAATATCAGCATGGCTCCTCACATCCCTGAACAGAGCAGACACCTTCCCCTTATCCAGTTATTTATCTCCCAGGGGAAACGTAAACAAAAAAGAAACAAACTTCTACTGTGTTTAAACCTCTGTTGGGCTTTTTGTTCAATTTATTATAGCAGCCAGAATCATTCTAATGTATATGAATTGGAGGAGGTGAAGGAATTAGCCCAAGAAAAGCAATGCCATTTATAATTTACATGTTTATGTGTCTATCTCCTGACTGGATAGATGGCAGGATCTTTGACCCTGTCTATTCAATTTTATATCCCTATGACTTAGCACAGTGTCTAATATGAATCAGTCACTCAGTAAACATTCATTGAATGAAAATGAATTAGTAAGTTACCTCAGGGATAAGATTACATTTTTAAAATCTGTGTTTTATCTTTATTTCAGATTTATATGAATCTAATGAATCTAAACAACTATCATAATTTACATTTTCTTCATTTTATTAAGCCTAGTCATTCTCCCCTTAATCCAGTAATGCTCCTCATATGTACAGTGCTATTAAATATATCCCCAATATTGACTTTAGCTGTATTAATGGCATTCATGTCTGATTTTTCAAGCCTAGTGCATTCTGTATAGATGCCATGAATATAAATTTACAGTGACTATGTTATCTCTCTCACATTTAGACACAAAAGTATTGAAGAGTATTTTTAGTGACTCTTCATCAAGTCCTTGGATTGCATTTTTTAATGATTCTTTTAGAACTTGCCACTTGTCCATGGTATTCAATATTATCAGATCAAATGCAAATTGGTATAGCATTTAATAAATAATTTTAAAAATCGATTGTGTTGTTATAGTTGCATTGGTATCTATTTCAATGCTAGTCTCTATTTTCAGTATTTTTAAATTTTTTTATATTAAATATAATTTATTGTCAGATTGGTTTCCATACAACACCCAGTGCTCATCCCAACAGGTGCCCTCCTCAATGCCCATCACCCCCCTTCCCGTCTCCCCCACCCCCCATCAACCCTCAGTTTGTTTTCAGTATTTAAGTCTCTTAATAAGAGTATCTTAAGTATCTTAAGAGTATCTTAAGTCTCTTAACCTCCCTCTGTGTAACTTTTCCCCCTCCCCCTCCCCCATGGTTCTGTTAAGTTTTCTCAGGATCCACATATGAGTGAAAACATATGGTAACTGTCTTTCTCTGCCTGACTTATTTCACTTAGCATAATACCCTCCAGTTCCATCCACGTTGCTACAAATGGCCAGATTTCATTCTTTTTCATTGCCAAGTAGTATTCCATTGTATATATAAACCACATGTTCTTTATCCATTCATCAGTTGATGGACATTTGCTATCCAGTTCTCCCAGCACCATTTGTTAAAGAGTCAGTATTTTTAATTTTTTTTATGTTTATTTATTTTTGAGAGACAGAGACAGAGACAGAGACAGAGCACACACAGGGGAGGGGCAGAGAGAGAGGGAGATACAGAATCCCCAAAGCAGGCTCCAGGCTCTGAGCTGTCAGTGCAGAGCCCAATGCCAGCTTGAACTCACAAACCATGAGATCATGACCTGAGCCAAAGTCAGATGCCTAACCGATTGAAGCCACCCAGGAGCCCCTGAGTATTTTGATTATTTGTGTATTACTTCTGAAATTAGGGAGACATAGTATTTACTTAATACACGGTAGGTAGGTAGGTAGGTAGGTAGGTAGATAGATACATATAGATAGACACATTATAGTATTGATGGATTTAATATTCAACAATTCAACATTTAAGGTGTTCTCATTATGTGCCCCACACTTTTGAAGTCTTGAGACTATAAGGATGAATTAGCCAGATCTTTTTCCCAAGGAGATTCATCATCTGACAACAGACACAGACTTAAAGAGCAATAAAAATATGAACAGTACCAAAAGAGATGTAAATATAACATGTTATACCAATACAGGCAAGAGAGTAATTACTTTTGCTAAGCAATAGGAAAAGTGAGTTAAAGTTTGACAAATATAGTCAACTTACAGCTGAAAACTGAAATGACTAGCAGTTTCCCAGGTAAAATGATAGACAGGCCAAGACCATCTCAGGTGAGGGGAAATAGCTTCATATATATATAAACAGAAGCAAAAAAAGTGGCCAGCACATTTGGGAACAATGACTAATATGTCATTTTTAAATACACGAATTTTAATTTGTAAGCAACTTTACTCTGTAAACAATGTCCTAGATTCATTGCATTGTTCCCAATTTCTCCCACTTTGGTACAGTTCTCTACTGGTTCTTGAAACTTGCCTTCCTCCCTCACATAGAATCTCCCTCCCAACAGGATTAGGAATTAGTTTCTGCCTCTCTAGCTCCTTTTGCTCTGGCTCTTAATTCCAATCTTGCCTTCAGGAGCTTTGGATTAGAGTCTTTTACTGTCTTTGTGTTCATTAAACTATAAAAAACAGTTTTCCATGTAACCAATAAATATTTAATAATAAATATTAATTTATTTTTAATAATAAATGTATAATATTATATTTATATATTTATATTTAAATATTTATAATATTTATATTTATAATATATTATTTATATTTAATAATAAATATTAACATGTATTGACTATTGACGACAGCCAGGCATTGTATTAACTAATTTAGAGCGCTTTAACAACTCTGTACATACATATTTCTATCAGCCCCACCTTCGGGTGAAATAACCGAGGTCACACATAGGTAAGACCTAGTCAGGATCCCAGCCAGGGCACTCTGGTTCCAGTCTGTATTCTTACCCACTATGTTATGCTGCTCATTATGTGCTGGCCAGTTCATCCAATTCCAAACAAAGGGCAGGTTTTGAAATTTCCCAGCTTGAAAATCAAGGGAAGACAGACATTCAAGAAGAATTTGATGAATATTTAACATTTCCAAACATTACAGAGAAGTAAAAAGTAGGAGCTGAGAAAGAAGCCAGTGGATTAATCATTTAAGGAGTCATGGTAGCCTTCTCCAGAACATCCTACTCCACCAGAGGACTCATGGTGATAGAATTGGCACTGTCCGTGAAATGAGACTTTACGTATGTAGAGGCACTACATTCAGACTACTGTATTCAGAAGCTTGATGATGAGGGAGAGTCAAAGAGGTAGTTTGAGGGGCAGGCACATCCTAAATAACTTTTTTTTTAACATGAGAATTTGGTGGGAGGTCTTCTAGACACAAGGGAGAAGAAGGTCCTGGAGAACAGATAGCAGGTGATGCAAGATAGAGAGCAAACCCCTAGGTCCCGGTGGCAGGGGAGGGAAGGGATGGAAGTGAAAATACAGGTGGGTGGCCAGCCTCCAGGCAGAGAAGACTGTAGATGACAGAGTTCGGAGGTGGAAGGGGAAACTGAGAGCTCACACGCCTGGGGACATCTGTTTTTTCCAGGAAGTGGGAGGTAAAGCCTTCTATAAAAAATGGGGCAGGAGAAGTAGACCTGGGAGCTGGCAATGCCAGTTGTAAAAAGGACTGTCACAGCCACCATGGGAAAAGAGATATGGAGCTGATGAGACACGTAAGTAAAAGGATTGAAGCAACAAGGGCCCAGCTGAGGATGAAGCTCAAAACTTATAATGGAGGAAATCAGCATGATTATGTGATTTCACAAGCTGAGCGCTGCCTTCCAGCAGTACAGAAAACAGCTGGTTGGGCTGATCTGAATGGGGGTTTAGAAAACAGGGAGCTGCAGAGGACAAAGAGGTAAGAACATGGAGAGCATCAGAGACTGTCTTTGAAAATCATTTCCACAGTTCCAGGCTAAAGAGGAAAAAGGTAATCCAGCAGGAGAATGACAGACTCAGAGAACAGAGGGCCTTGAAAGACTCGCGTCCATAAGGAGATGCAAAAGGAGGTGAAAGAAGGAACATGGTTAATGTGCCAACAATTTGCCTTATAATTTTCCTCTGCTCCCTGATTCTTTAAATTATCTTGGGCACCTTAAACCTCCATGCCAGTGAACTATTTAACATTCTAAGTCTGCTAGATTTTTGCTATACTAGTTATTCTGCAACTTACACTTTTGCTAGTTTAAACTGAGTTTCTCTAATTGATTGCCTGGCAATCTAAAATTCATTCATTCTTGGGGCGCCTGCGTGGCTCAGTCGGTTAAGCGTCCGACTCCGGCTCAGGTCATGATCTCACAGCCAGTGAGTTTGGTCCTGCATCGGGCTCTGTGCTGACAGCTCAGAGCCTGGGGCCTGCTTCGGATTCTGTGTCTCCTTCTCTCTCTGCTCCTCCCCCACTCATGCTCTCTCTCTGTCTCTCAAAGATGAATAAATGTTAAAAAAAAAAATTAAAATTCATTCATTCTGTATCAGCTGCTAGCCCTGCAGTGGGTATGTAACTAGGAAAAGGCAGCTCCTCTGGGTAAAGGGGACACCTCAGGGCACATTGCAGGATGGTGAGGGCACCCCCACATGCTCCTCCATCCATGTGCCCTTGTGCAAGGCAACATATTCCCCAACCATATTTTCCAATCCCAGGTGGAACCAAAGAAAACAACTTTTATATATATTTGGCATTGCATCTCTCTGGTTTGGAAGTAAAATCTTGATTTTTATGAATGGACATATTAAAATCTTCTGTGGAAAATATTTTCAGTGATAAAAAACAAATATAAGTATAGATGAGGAAGAGCATCACTAAGAGAACTTGAAAATACATGTCTTTAAATAAAAGAAACCCCGTATCGAATGAAGTGGCTACATTCCCTCTCTGATTGTAATTTAGACTCCCCCCTCTACAGAGAAGCTTAAAATGCAATGGTTCAACGCTGGATTCATAACTTTGGACATGTAAAGTGAAACTCACTTGACAAGGTCAAATATTTTAAATAAACTTAATAAATCCGGGAGTATAGAGCGGAACAAGGAAATGATAGGGCTGTCACTCAAACTTTCAAACTGAAAGATGTCTTCCTTCGTCCTCAGCTCCCACATTCAAATCCGTCATCAGAAAGACAACTCAGACTCTATAAACAGAATGTGATGCTGTAATGGGCCAGAAGCATGACTTTGGAGAGAGAGAGGCCAAGAACCTTCCTTCTGAGCTTTATAAAAAGCTCCTCTAAGCCTTAGTATTTTTAGTTATAATATTTATAACACCTACCTGCTCTTCTTTTGTTTTTTGTTTTTGTTCTCAGCCATTTTACCTACAGATAGAGTAGTAAATGAGAGTGATTTCAGAGTAGGAAATGAGAATGATTTCTGGAATCTGAGGAAAAGCAATTGCCATCTGTTATTTAGCATAATTTTACTGAAGACTTTGCTCCCTTTCTATAAGGAATGTTGGCTCTTCCAAGATGCATTGGCTAGTGCAGGATTAGCCTTTAGGTATTTATATTTAAATTAGTTTATTTGTAAAAGTATAACCATGGATGCAATTCACTTATTTACTTTTAATTTAAAAAATGTTTAGTCCACCAAGGACTGGAGGATCCACTTTCAAGATGACTCACAAACATGGCTGGCAAGTTGGCGCTGGCTGTTGGCTAAGAGCTCAGCTGGGATTAAAGATTTGGGGACCTTGATTCTTCTCCACCCAGGCCTCTCCATGTGCCCAGGGTTTCCTCAGAACCGGGAGGCTGGCATCCAAAGGCAAGCATCTCCACATACAAGGAGAAAGCCAGGCAGAGTTTGTATTGTCTTTATGACAAAGTCTCTGGGGTTAAATAGCATCACTTCTACTGTACCTCATCAATTAAGGCAGTCACAAAGGCCTGCCCTGGTTCAAGAGAGGGGCAGGAGTATGTGGGACCAGAATCATCGTTGTGGCTGTTTTTAGAAAATACAACCTCCCACATTGACTTTGTCACACACTAAATTCCTAAGCAGATTTGGATCTATTTCGGGTTTTGTTCGTTTAATCTGTCTATTGCTATATACCAGTACCATAGTGTTTTAACTGTTGAGACTTTATTATATGGTCTGTTATCTGATAGGGCTCTTCTCCCCTCATTACTCCTCTCTTCCAGAGATCTCTTGGATATTTTTGCTTGTTTTTATTCTTTTTTCATACTACTAATTTTTAAATTAGCTTGTCTGATTAAGAAGCTGTTGGTACTTTTATTGTCATAACATTGTACTTATAAAGTAATTTAAGGAACACAGACACTGCTTTAATGACGGAACTTCCCATCCAAAATCATGGTATACCTTTGTTCAAGTATTTGAAATGTATAATAAATACATTTGTTCAAGGAAAAAAAAATGTTTAATGTTTATTTTTGAGAGAGAGATAGAGTGTGAGCAGTGAAGGGGCAGAGAGAGAGGGAGACACAGAATCCGAAGCAGGCTCCAGGCTCTGAGCTGTCAGCACAGAACCCAGTGTGAGGCTCATACTCACAAATCACGAGATCATGACCTGAGCCAAGGTCGGACACTTAACCCACTGAGCCACCCAGGTGCCCCTGGATGTACTTTAATCCTAACAATTAATCAGGATTTATGTATCTGGAAAAACAGTACACGGACCATAAACCATTTTTATTTTTGCAGTGAAATCTCTTGAAGCCTTGGAAGATAGGTCCTTAAAGAAATAAGAATCAGTCTCACTTAGTCATTTAATCTTTGGGATTAAAGTAGAGACTGAAAATACATACATACATACATACATGAATACATTCATAAATGATAGATAGATAGATAGATAGATAGATAAGGTTTACTAATTAATTCTCCTGATAAGGGACCTTAGAATTTCTACCAATATCTGATTTATAGAGAAGACTCAACCATCTGTAAGTAAATAATTACCTCTGGAAATTTAAGTGACTACTTTTCCCCTCTGCCAAGGAAAATGCTACTGGACTACAAGTTCCTGCTATCAGTTTTTACTAAAGGGACACAAATTAATTACAAATTTACCGAAGGATGATGGATTCAGAATAAATGTCCATAATACACTCTAAAATCAAATATAATTTTTAAGATTATATACTACCAGCCCGTCAGTTTCAATTATCACAGTGACAATGATATATTTACAAATATGAACACATGCATACTTATTGATTAATACATAGAAATAGGAATTATATATATGTATATTATGTAAGCGTACTGCCATTAAACTTCTACATAGTTTCTCAAAGTACCACATTTTCTCTGTGAAGGAAAAAATATGATATTTAAAAATCTTAGTTGTCAATGGAGAAATACAGCAAATATGTATTTGGGGATTGTGTTAAACAAAGGGGCCAAAGGGCAAAATGTAGGAAAAAAGATACAGTTTCTGTCCTATTGCACTGGACCACTGCCACCTCACACCTCTTATCAATATAAAGGCAATATTTGAAGCTCAATGTTCCTTATATCAACAAGGTTGCAGTTAAAGGTCTAAATTGTAAAATTAATGGGAAATAACAGGGATATAAAATGTGCTGATATTCCATATGTGGATCAGGATAATCATCTCCACTGGTCAGGGGCTAACTGAAAATGTGTGATTAAAGCTGCATCATTTAGCACAACAGTTGTTTAGGAGCTCTAAGAAATGTGCCTTAGGACATGAGTGATGTTTCCAGAAACCAAGTAAAATCATCATTTGAAACACACAGATCCAGTGTCCTTTGTGTTATTCAGGAAGTCTGTTATTAAAATCCCTGGATGGGATTAAAATCAATACCCTGGATGATTTCACTTAAAATGATGGATACTTAAAATCAATCCTCTGGATGATTTTACCCATTTTCCTTCACACCATCAGCCTCATGACCACAAAACTCTTCTATCTAGTCTGCGCTTAAAGATGGTTAGCTGGGTCTGTGTAGCCACGTTACAAATTTAAAAACTAATATTTAACACTTGTATAAATATTGTGAATAATCTTGGTTAACTGAATCTCAGAATGAAGGCTATGACCAAAATGTTCCGATATTTCTTTGCTAGACTCAGTTATGGAAGAGTAGTAAAGTCGTTTTTTAAATCCTATGTTTGTAACTGTAATGTGAATCTAATATGCACAATCTGCTAATAACACAGTTGTTACAATCAGCCATCTTCCTGGGTTATGTAAGTTGACCTTTTGCAATTTTCCACAGGTAAAAAAGACTAACATTAAGTCTACCTTCCATGTTAAAGTCATGAAAATATCAGTCTTAAGGCAATTTCTTGTATCTCACTTGTTTTAAACAAGTGAGTCCTGTGAGATACTAATAAATCCCCATTTTATAGATGTGTAAACCAAGGTTATAGAGACTGAAAATTAAATACAGTCATTGATAAAACACAATGGTAAATCCAATTATCTTAAGGCATAAGTACATTTGTAACTATAGTGACTGAACATGATAATATAAGGTATCTTAAAGCATCTGCAATTGAATCGATAATATTTAAATGTGCAAATATTTTACAGAATTCAAAGAATTTACTCACTTAAATCCTTCCTAATAATAATTAGCAATAAACAGATATTCAATATCTTTCCATCATGTTGCTGAACATTGCCAAGTTTCCATCTCTTTTGTTCTGGTACATTTACAAATATTCCATAACCTTTCCCAGCCATTTAGGGGGGGAAAAATGTGCTATTAGTTCAAGGGTGATTAAATCAGCATGTGCATGGAATAACTCCAATTCATCACTAAGATGAGAAAAGCTGTTAAAAGCATCAGTGACTCAACAGTGTCTTTTTCTTTAATAAAAATGAGCACATTAAAAAGAGGACTTACAGTAAACCACTTTTTAAGTACTTAAAGGCTATTATTATTTGAAGAAGTTTCCATGGACAGTGATTGCTCTACTAATATGGGTTGACTTGACATTTTATATATGTAATTGGTAATAATATTAAAAAATATATATATAATTGATATATTATATATCATTACATTGTAATATTATATCATATTCAATTAAGATAAATGAATCCATTGGATTAATATGTGTGTATTATATACATATTTTATATTATAATATAAATTATATATTGGTTATATATTCATTATGTGTATAAATATATAGATATATATCCAAGTTAACACAGATTAATACACTGGATTATTTCCAGGGCATCTTACAACTACAATTATTTTAACTTTAATTTAACTCTAATTGGAATTTCATAAAAAT
The DNA here is from genome assembly GCF_014898765.1 of Herpailurus yagouaroundi. NCBI lineage: Eukaryota > Metazoa > Chordata > Mammalia > Carnivora > Felidae > Herpailurus > Herpailurus yagouaroundi. The sequence goes on along the minus strand of NW_024412376.1, from coordinate 97,259,899 downwards.
TTAGTTAACATAAAATGTGTCATCTTATTTCTACATATTTAATTTTCTACACACAAGTTTTTTACAAAAAGCCACCCAAAGTCTATGCTTTTGTCAGTATTAAGCTTTCATCTTTGATATAAATATCTTATAAAAGATCACCTTGCAAAATTGGATTGGGATTGCTTACAAGTTGTTATATGCAGATGACAAAGAGAACAAGCCCAAGAAGGAAAAGAATATGGTTTTCCTTCCTGGCATTTAAACTGTACAATCAGCTCTTTCCAGTTAAAGAGCAGACCAGCCTTGGCAAGTCTTCTCTGCTTAAGTTTGGTTGCTGACTTTTGCCACCACTTTGTCAGTTTGAATCATCTTTGCAGAAAGAAATATAGAAAACAGAAATGTTCTTTGGCTGGGCAAGCAACAGCAGGATGGAAGCGAGAGAAGATAGTGAGCTCTCTGCTGTTGATTTGTTCCTATGTACTTTTTTTGTTCTGGAGCGGGTAGTAGAAACAAAAAACTCCGTAGAAACTCTTCTGATTGGAAAAATATTCTGAAAGGATTTTCTCATCTAACTCCTGACCACTGTTGTTAAAAAAGCATCTTATAGATTACAATTCCCCACCTAGAAAGCTACAGAGGACTTATTTGTTCACATCGAGCAGCAGAATCATTGTTTCTTTCTTCTTTTTATTTTAAATTTATTGAGGTGGGGCACCTGGATGGCTCAGTCAGTTAAGCATCTGACTTTGGCTGAGGTCATGATCTCATGGTTGGGTTTGTGAGTTCCAGCCCCAGGCTCTGTGCTGACAGCTCAGAGCCTGGAGCCTACTTCAGATTCTGTGTCTCCCTCTCTCTGCCCCTCCTCCACTCATGTTCCATCTCTCTCTCTCTCTCTCTCTCTCTCTCTCTCTCTGTCTCTCTCTCCCTCTCAAAAATAAATAAATATTAAAATTTTTTAATAAAATTCATTGAGGTATAGTTGACATACAATATTATGAGTTTTAAGGTATACAACATAGTGATTCTACATTTGTGTATGTTGAAAAATAGTCACACTCTAAGCCCAGTTAACCATCTGTCACGTTACAAAGCTAATACAATGTTATTGACTATATTCCCCATGCTGTACATTACATCTCCATGACTTATTTACTTTATAACTGGAAGTCTGTGCTTCTTCATCCCCCTCTCACATTTTGCCCATCCCTCAACCCTCCTTTCTTCTAGCAACCACCAATCTGTTCTCTGTATCAGTGAATCCAGGTTTTGTTTTGTTTTGTTTATTAGATTCCACATGAAGTGCAAAAATCATGAAGTATTTGTCTTTGAATTCAGTTTGCTAATATTTGGTTTGAGGATTTTTGCATCTATGTTCATCAAGAATACTGGCCTGTAATTTTCTTTTTTTGTGGTGTCCTAGTGTGGTTTTGGTATCAGAATGATGCTGTCTTCATAAAATGAATTTGGAAGATTTCCCTCATCTTCAATTTTTTGGAAGAGTTTGGCAAGGATAGGTATTAAATCTTTGTTAAGTAGAATTCACTAGTGAAGCTGTCTTGTGCCGGACTTTTGTTTGTTAGGAGGTTTTTGATTGCTGATTCAATCGATTTTACTAGTAATCAGTCTCTTCAGATATCTTAGTCTTAAAAGTTTATAAATTTCTAGGAATCTATCCATTACTTCTAGGTTGTTGGCATTTAATTTGTTCATAATAGTCTCTTTTGACCCTTTGTGGTATCAGTTGTAACTTCTTCACTTCTGATTTTATTTACTTGATCCCTCTTTTTATCTTGATCAATCTGGCTAAAGGCTTGTCAATTTTGTTCATCTTTTCAAAGAACCAGTTCTTAGTTTCATTGATCTTTTCTATTATTATTTTAGTCTCTATTTCATTTATTTCCACTCTGATCTTTATTATTTCTGTCCTTCCACTAACTTTGGGCTCCATGTGTTTTCCTTATTCTAGTTCCTTTAGGTGCAAAGTTAAATTGTTTGAGATTTCTCTTGTGTCTTTTTTTTTTATGTTTATTTATTTTTGAGAGAGAGAGAGAGAGAGAGAGAGAGAGAGAGAGAGAGAGAGAAAGAGAGAGTATGCACAAGTGGGTGAGAAGCAGAGAGAAAGGAAGAGAATCCCAAGCAGGTTCTTCACTGTCAGCACATAGCCCCAATACCAGGCTCCATCTCACAAACCTTGAGCTCATGAGCCGAGCTGAAATCAAGAGCCAGACACTTAATCTACTGAGCCACCCAGGCTCTCCCTCTTGTGTCTTTAGGTAAATGCTATGAACTTTTCTCTCGGAACTGTTTTTGCTGCATCTTCTAGATTTTGGTATGTTTTCTTTTGTCTCTAGGTTTCTTTTTAATTTATCATGTTCTATCTCTTTATATCTGTCGTTTTTACAGTATTCTTCTTATAATTGATTTTTAGTTTCATATCATTGTAGTCAGAAAAGATGCTTGATATGATTCAATCTTCTTGAATTTATTGAGACTTGTTTTGTGATCTAATATGTGATCTATTCTGGGGAATGTTCCACGTGCACTTGAGAAGAATATGTATCCTGTTGCTTTTGGATGGAATGATTTATAAATATGTTAAGTCCATCTGGTCTAATATATCATTTAAGGCCTATGTTTCCTTATTGATTTTCTATCTGGATGATCCATCCATTGATAGAAGTTGATTGTTAAAATACCCTACATATTGTATTGCTTTCAGTTTCTGCCTTTAGGTCTGGTAGTATTTGCTTTACATATTTAGGTGCTCCAATGTCAGTTGCATATGTATTTACACCTGTTTTATCTTCTTATTGGAGTGACCCCTTTTATCATTAGGTAATGCTCTCCTTCTGCCTCTTTTATTATAGTCTGTTTTAAAGTCTATTTTGTCTAATATAAGTATAGCTACCCCAACTTTAATTTTGTTTCCATTTGAATGAAACGTCATTTTCTATCCTTTCACTGTCAGTCTGTGTGTCCTTACATCTGGAGTCTCTTATAGGCAGTATATAAATGTGTCTTTTTTAAAAATCCATTCACCCCCTCTATGTCTTTTAATTGGAGAATTTAGTCCATTTACATTTGAAATCATTACTGATAGGTATGTGTTTATTGCCATTTTGTTTGTTGTTTTCTGGCTACTTTTGTAGTTCTCTCTTTTTTCCCTGGTGGCTGGATGACTTTCTTTAATGTTTTATTTAGATTCCTTTCTTATTTTCTTTTTTATATTTACTATAAGTTTTTGCTTTGTGCTCACATATAACAGCCTGTTGATATAACAGTCTATTTTTAAGTCAGTAGCAACTTAAATTTGTACACATTCCAAAACTCTACACTTTTACTCCCTTGACAATTTATATTTTTGATGTCACATTTTATATCTTTTTATTGGATGTGTCATCTTTTATTGTATGTAGTTTTAGTTAATTTTACTACTTTTGTCTTCTGACCTCTTTAAGTAGATTTATAAGTGATTAACTTACTACCTTTTCTATATATTTACCTTTTCCAGTGAAATTTTCACTTTGATATGTTTTCTTATTAATTTTTGCCTTGTTTTTCAGCTTAAAGAAGTCCCTTTTATATTTCTAAGGCTAGTTTGGTAGTAGCTAATTCCTTTAGCTTTTGCTTGTCTAAAAAACTCCTTATCTCTTCTTCAAATCTGAATAATAATCTTTCCAGGTAGCATATTTTTGGTTGAAAGTTTTTTTTGCTTTCAGCACTTTGAATATATTGTGCCACTCCCTTCTGACCTGAAAAGTTTCTGTTGAGAAATCTGCTAACAGCCTTATAGAATTTCATTGTATGAAACAGTTTTTCTCTTGATGCTTTTAAGATTCTCTCTTTAAGTTTTGACAGTTTAATTATAGTATGACTTGGAATTATAATTCTCTTGGCTTCCTGGTCCTGGATGTCTGTTTCCCTCCCCGGGTGAAGAAGTTTTCAGACAATATTTCTTTAAATAAGCTTTCTGCCCCTTTCTCTCTCTCTTCTTCTGGGACCCCTACAATGGGAATGCGATTCTGCCTGATGTCGCCCAGAGGTCCCTTAAATTATCTTCATTTATTGTTTTTCTTTTTGCCTCTCATTCTGGATGAGTCTATTGCTTTATCTTCTATGTTGCTGATCCATTTTTCTACTTTATCCAGTCTGCTGTTGACCCCCCTCCACCGCCCCCAGCATATTTTTCAGTTCAGGCATTGTATTCTTCAGCTCTGTGACTTCTGTTTGGTACTTTCTTATATTTTCTACCTCTTTGTTAAAGTTCTTACTATGCTCATCCATTCTTCTCCTGAGTTCAGTGAGCGTCTTTAATAACCATTACTTTCAATTCTTTATGAGGTATATTACTTATCTCTGTATCATTGAGGTCTTTTTCTGAAGTTTTGTTTCATTTAGAACATATTTCTGTTTCCCTATTTTGTTTGACTCTGTGTTTCTATGTATCTGACAAAACAGCTACTTCTTTCAGTTTTTATCCTTCTTATTCAAACTTTCCCTAGCTTTTGGGTTTCTTGAACCTTTGTAATTGTCTAAACTGCCCGATATATTCTTGATATAGCCCCTAGTTGAGGGTGTGCTAAGACTTTTCAGTGATCCAAGGAGAAGAATCTCATTTAGCACCTGGTTTCAGGCTGATGGGAGCCAGACCCTCAGGCAGCAGCTTTTAAAGTCTGCAAATATATACAGTCCTGTGGGACTGCATTTATAATACCTGTTGACCTTTAGACCAGGAGATCTGGAGGTGTCCCTGGGTGAGTTGCAATTGGGACTCCAGAAAAACTTACAAGCTCCTTTCTGGGAAGTCTCATCAAACTGAGCTATCTATAGTCAAGGGAGTATGCAAGGATGATGTATCCTTGCTTATGTTCCCTAGGAGCACCTCCTAGACCTCTAGATGTGTGGGAAACTGGAAGCCTGTCCATCAGGCTGAAGCTCCAGGCTAAGTAAATAGGTCTTTTTCATAGGAAGATTGGACTTGTGTTTCAGTCAGCTGTGTACCTCCCTGGGGGGGGTGGCCTGTCAAGAGGTGTCTTTCTGATTGTTACAGTTCCATGGAGTTCTGGAATGCCAGTCCTCTTGGCCACCAGGGTCAGGTGATCAAGGGATGTCCCCTGTGTAGATTACACATGGCCTCTGGCTTTAACAAGGCAGCTGAAGAGTGTACTAGGCAGGGTATGCCTGCTATTTTCAGAAAGGCAGCAAGAAAATGTCTTGTTTATGCATGCCTGCAGGCTTCAATGATGCAGCAAGAGAGAACCCTGTCAGTGCAGGCACTAGCTTTAGGCTGAGAGCGGAAAGATGTCATAACTGCTTGTACTTGTCCACACCAGCCAGGGAACAGGGAAGAGTTACAACTACCTGTGCTCTCCAGTTTCAGCAAGTGCTATAACTGCTTACCCCAAACTGTCCCAGCAATGCCATGATGCCATTTCCAAGCTCACTTGCTTGTGCTAGCAGGCTGTGTGAAGAGTATAACGATGGCATCTGTTAATGCTTCTGTCTCCAAGGAGGATCTCAACTGTCCTCCACTCCTCCAGCCAATGACCTCAAATCAGCAAATGATTCTCCTTCACGTATAATCTAGGTATTTTTCAAACTGCTGTTTATTCACTTGGTCATGGGAAGAGCAAAACCACACATGAGCCTTCCAGGAGGGGAACATCAGTTTCCTATGGCACTCTGAGATCCCCAGACATCAGCCCCATTGGTGCTCCAAACCAGACATTCTGAGGACTCATCATTCTGGTGCACATCTCAAGGGCTAGGGTGCCCAATGTGGGACACAAGCCCTTTGTTCCTTTGGGATATGTGCCTATCTGGTGAGATCCCTCACCATTGTATGTTGCTGCACTGGGGGTGGGATTTGTACAAGATTGTTTCTCTGCCTCTCCTACCATTCTCAATGTGGTCCTTTTACCCTTTGTTGTGGAGAAGAGTTCATCTAGTTTTCAGATCTTTTCCATATGAAATGATCCATATGTAGGTGTAGACTTGGGAGTCTATGGGAGGAGGTCAGTTCAGGACATTGCTACACTGCCATATTGGACCCTGCTCAATCATTGTTTCTTTCTGTTACAATAGATTACCTTTTTTTCTCAGAGGTAGAAAGGAAATTTTCATTTATTCCCAAATATTTTGTATTAGATTTTATTTAATGATTCTCAATAATGACACTGTTGGTCCATCATCCATGGTGAATGATAGCATAGTAGTGATTAATTCCTTTTGAAGATATTTTGCTATTGCCTGTGTTCCCCTGATAGTAAATAAGCAATGAGGCAATTCAAAGAGAGGAAAGAAAGTATAGGAACCCAATAATAATTTAAAGTAATTGAAACAGTAGAAATGAGAATCCATTTCAAACATAAGTACCAATATGCCAACATTTACACTTGAAAAGTAAAATCCTTCTTACACAAACACACAAAATTTTATGGTGACACATGCAAACAAAAATTGATTCCTCCATGTTTTATTCCTGGTTATAAATAAAATAAAGCAAAACAAATGAATCATCTGTTTCAGATTGTCTGCCCCACATCCCAGGATCCCCAGATATGCCCAGTTTCCAATATCTCCCAGTCACTACACTCAGAATTGTATGGGACATTCAAAACACACAAATTTGCATTTTCATGGACAGAGAAAAGGTCTGTGGATTTTAGAGATATGTCTGAAAATGGATGTGTGTTTGATGTAGGGGATAGGTGGATAAACTCCCCAGTGACAAAAGGCAATAAGAAGGAAATTAAAAGGCTGTGGAGAGGACACATTAATACAACAATAGATACTTAAGAGAAATAAAACATTATAGACATGAGTTATGATAAATAAAGATATCTCAAAGCTAGGTTGAGGAAGAGGGACAAGGAAGGGACAACTATATTCATGTCTAGAAAGGAATGTGCCGGAATTGTGGTGTCCTGTACAGATGGTAGAGTAGCGAATTGGAAGATGAGGAAGAAGAGGATGCCATCCTATTTCTATCCCTTCATCTTGGTCTTTGCTAGCTTTATTTCCCTCAGCTGTAACCCAAAAACTAATAATAATCCCAGGAAGCTCCAAGGCTAACATTTTGGAATTCAGGTGTCTTTTCTGACAAATTTGCTGATAAATTTATGGTAAAACTGGATTAAAAATTTTACTCAAGGACACATCATTTATTGAAATCTATTTCAGTTAGTATACCTAAGAACTAAGATGATTTCTGCCCTGTACAAGGAGAAATAGAGGCTCAAAATGCCCAAAGAAATTTTTCGTGGATTTTCAAATCTTTCTGGTACAGTCTGCTAACTTCTTGAGAAAAATGGTGTTTTGGGTCTATTTTTAAATCATTAAGGTCTACAGCTTCCTTTCACTAGTGCCCTTACTTTCTGTGGCTGTTTTATTTAATGGAAAATAAAACAATCCCAATGAGTATTTCAGCATCTGAACTGAGAAATGTAGGAAAACTTTCTCATGTTCTATAATTTTCCTTTTAAGAAAGGTAGCCAGAAATTCCTCTGCTTTCTCCATCTCCTCTTTTCCTTCATAAGATTTTTTTTTCTTTTTGTCTTATTTCCTATTTCATTTTGAAAGTTGTTCATAAATGCAGTGATATCCCAAATGGGATTCCCACTCCCCAGGTAGTATACAAGACATCTAATAGAATGCAGAAAATATAAACATATATTGTAATGTAGAAAGGAAATTAAAATTACTAATATTTAATAAACAAATTAATACTGGTCTCTCCCAAACACAATTTATCCCCTGTCCCCTAGCAGCTGGTTACATATTACCTAGGGTAAAAAAATTTTTAAAGGAAAATGGAAATTTCATGGTTTGAAGGGGATTGACAGAGGCACCCTAAATTCCTTCCTCTGAAAACATTATAGTTCGGTGTGCCTGCTCTAGGAGATTTATCTTTACTATACCAACGGTATTTGTGTTGCTGCCACAACAAACCACCACAAACTTAATTGTTTAAACAACACAAATTTATTACCTGACAGTTCTGCAGATCAGAAGTCCTTACATGGGCCTCACCAGGCTAGTCAAGATGTTAGCAGACTGGTTCTTTTCTGGAGGTGCTAGAGGAGAATTTGTTTCCTTGCTCAATTGGGTTTGTTGTGAGACTCCAATTTCCTGTGGTTACATGACTCTAATGTAGCCTTCTATTTTTCTTACTGATTGGCAGCTGATAGCAATTCCCAGCTTCTAGGAGCCAGACCATTTCTTGGCTCATGACCTTCTTCCTCTAGCTTTAAAGCCAGCAACAATAAGCAAGCCTCTCACATGTCTTAAATCTCTTATCTCTCTTTTCCCATTGCATCTCTCTGACCCACTCTTCTGCCTTTCTTTTCCACTTTTTAAGAACTCATGTGATTAAATTGATCTCTCTGAATATTTCAGGATAATCTCCCCATTTTAAGGCCTTAACCTTAATCACATCTGCAGAGTCCCTCTTGCCATGTCAGATAACATATTCATTGTTTCTGAGGATTAGAGTCTGGGCATCTTTGGGGGACCGTTACTGTGCCTATCATGCCATGAAATTACTTTGTGCCACAAAGAGATTCAACTCATGCCTGCAGCATAATTAATAAATAATAAAAACTGAAAATAAGAATTCCTTTAGCTGTTTAAATGTTTGAAATGAAAGGCTTGGTCCATCATTAAAAATATTTAACTGTTCCATTTTTCAAATTGCAGAAACAATTACTGATTGACATTAGGTAATTACTAAGCAAATTTCAATAAAGGCTTTGATATATTTGATAAATGGGGTTTAAATGCTAGTAAATGATTTAGTGAGTGCACCAACCATGCACAGCTGCCATTTACATTGACTAAGAATTGAGAATGAACTTAAAACCAGTTATCAAAATGAAGTAAATGTTTAAAACTTATGTCCACAGAAAACCTGTACATGGGTGTTTAAAGCAGTTTTATTTATAATTGCCAAAACCTGAAAGCAACCAAGATGTCCTAAAGTAGGTGAAAGAATAACCTGTGGCATACCTAAACAAGGAATTATTCAGTGATAAAAAGAAATGAGCTATCAATCTATGAAAAGACATGAAGGAATTTTAAGTGCATATTACTAAGTGAAAGGAGCCAATTTAAAAAGGCTATATTCTGTTTGATTCCAACTATATGACATTCTGGAAAAGGCAAATCTATGGAAAGAGTGAAAGATCACTGGTTGCCAGGAGTTGGGAGTAAGAGACGGATGAACAGGTGGAGTATATAGGAATTTTAGAGCGGTGGAAATACTCTATATGATACCATAATAATGGATACATAACATTTTAATTTGTTTAAATCCATAGAATGTACAACACCAAGAATAAATCCTAATGTAAGCTATGGGCTTTGGTGATTATGATGTATCAATGTAGGGTCATCATCTATAATAAATATACCACTTTTGCTGGGGATGTTGATAATGGAGGAGGCTATGCATGTGTGGGGGCAGGAGGAACATGGAAAATCTCTGTACCTTCTTTTCAATTTTTCTCTAAGACGTTTTGCTCTAAAAAAAGTATTAAAAATAAAAAATGAAGTGAATCAGATTTTGAAATTGTTTTATGAAATATAAAATTAAGGTGTAATGAACACTACCACATTGTCATCATAATTACATTATATCAAATGAGTGAAGAAAAGTTGTAAAGTAAAATCTGTTTTTAAATAAAATTGATTTCATCTTTATCTCATCTTTTAAAAGTATGCTTCTAAATGGGCATTACTAATGTAGCAGTAATTTATATAACAAATAAGTATATTGATCTAAGTAAATATCCTCAATAAATAAATAAATAAATAAATAAGTACATAACATACCTACATACATACATACATATTTATAGTACATGTCCTAAATTTTTACTTATGAGTTATCAAATTGAAAATTATTATACTAATAAGTTCATACTAAATACATTTGGTGGCTACATTACAAGTCAAAACTACATAGAATAAATGCTTATCAATCTGATATCATCACTTTTGCAAAAATTTTACAGAACAGTTAATAAGATTTTGATTTGTCACCATTTGAATTTGCCACTGAAAAATGTCATTAAATAATGGTTATTAAGGATGCCCAGAATTTTTCCACTTTGGAAACATTCAACAAACATTTTAAAAATACCACTTTTTCTAATAGGTAACTGAATTTTAAACATAGAACTTTAAAAGTCACAGGAACATTTGACATATAATTTATACTTACTTAGAATGCAGGGAATTTTATTTGCTGGTTATCTTAACACATATTTCTTGCTGCTAAAACATCCAAAGAAAATTTTCCAATGCATTAGCAACAGCTAGAAAACCTCCACTTTTCTTGGTTTCTCCATGGTTGTTGTATAATGGACATTTTTTTGTGAGTAGAAAAACTAGTCACAAGCAAAATCGTAAATGTTTTTAGCACATGGGCAATGAGTTACAATAATGCTTATAATTTTACTTTTATTTGATAGAAAGTATTCTTCCATTCTCAAATCATGCTATATTTAATTATGTTTATTTGTGTGCATGTTTATGATTAGTTGACATACACAGCATTGTTCCCTTTAAAAATACAGGTGAAATAAGTCAGAGAGAGAAAGATAAATAGCATGATTCCACTTATATATGGAATCCAAAAAAACAAAACAAAGAGACAAACAAACCAAAAAACATACTCTTTTTAAAATTTATTTATTTAAATTCAAGTTAGTTACTGTGTAGTATTGGTTTTAGGAGTAGAACCCAGTGATTCATCACTTACATAAAATACCCAGTGCTCGTCCTAACAAGAGCCCTCCTTAATGCCCATCACCCATTTAGAGCATTCTCCCACCCACCTCCCCTCCAGCAACTCTCAGTTTGTTCTCTGTATTTAAGAGTCTCTTATGGTTTGCCTTCCTCTGTGCCAAAAAACAGAATCTTAAACACAGAGAACAAACTAGTGATTGCCAGAAGGGTGATGGATGAGGGGATAAGTGAAATAGATAAAGGGGATTAAGAAGTACAAACCTCCAGTTATAAAATAAAGAAGTCACAGAGATGAAAAGTATAGCATAGGGAATACAGTCAATAAGATTGTAGTAATGTTGCTTGGTGATGGATGGTGACTACTTTTCATGGTGAGCACTGAGTAATGTATAGAATTGTTGAATATGTTGCACACATGAAACTAATATAACACTGTATGTCAATTATACTTCAGTCAATCAATCAATCAATAAACAAACAAATAAATAAATAAATGTTAAATCCATTCCACTTACCAAACTATTCCCTGAGCCCCAGAGCCAATAGGCTTTAAGTTCTGGTAGCGCTTGAGAACTGTGAAGGTTGAGTCTCCCACTTCCACACTGTAGAATTGGTTGTCAACTTTGCTTTTGCTCATGTTGTAATGTTTGGCAATATATGACACATCCACTTGTTTATCGAAACCCTATGAAAAGAACAATAAAAATGTGAGACAAGCGAGCAACCAGAATGATCATGAGCTGTAGAAAAGCCTGTTCTTTTAATGATTACTAATTCATAGTCATCTATCATCATTATATAAACCTGCATTTCATATGCAAAATATGTATTAGTCTATGTAAAATAACCTGGAGTAAAAGAACTTAGAAAAAAATACATTAAAAATATTTGTTTTTGGTATTAAAACTAATAATAATAAAATAATCTTAGATTAGGTCTACATAATCTTTTTTGAAATGTTTCATTAAAACCATTTAATTATTGGGCCGCCTGGGTAGCTCAGTCAGTTAAGCATGGAACTTCCGCTCAGGTCATGATCTCACTGTTCCTGAGTTCAAGTCCCGCAATGGGCACTGTGTTGACAGTTCAGAGCCTGGAACCTCCTTTAGATTCTGTGTCTCCCTCTCTCTCTGCCTCTCCCCCACTCACACTCTTTCTCTCTCTCCATCAAAAATAAAATAAGCATTAAAAAATAAAAAAAAAACATTTAATTATCTATGAAGCAAACATCTACCAAACATATATTGGGCCCATATACTATGCTAGAAACTTCAGAGGTGATTCCTGATCATCCATTATAAGAGACGAAAAAGGATAGAAGATTGTATCTATATCCCTTTTCAAAAAGAAGTGAGATACAGAATAATGTGTAGTTTTAATTTTTTAATTAGGTAAACTTGAATTAAATGGTGTTGACTTCATTTGTTCTCAATAATGCCCCAAATGTTATTATCCTTCATTAAACACTGAACAATTTTAGTCCAAATTAACAGTATTCTAAAATGACACATGACATCTTTTTATTCTTTACAAGCTTAGATTTAAATATGTTGATTGTTGTATGTTTTGTTTATCTTTAAGACAAGTCCTACTATTTATTACATTTAGCAATGGAAGAATTTGTCCTTGTAATTTGAATTATAATTTGTGAATATAATATAAATATCCATTATCCATGATTATTGTTTACCCATAAATATTTTTTTACCATAAATAAATTTATACTGCATTTTGTGACATTTAATAATTTCAACTCTGTAGCTGGAAAGGGCCTTACAAAATATTGTCTAGACTATTTCTTGTGACGCACACTGGTGGATGCCTACCCAATAGTCATCCCCTCTCCTTCTTGCTTGATTTTGTTCAGGTTTTGAGCACTCTCATATTCTGTAGCCTCCTCCCCATACCCAGAATTGAAAACTGAATAATTCTCTTTAGAGGTGACATTGACCCTTAGTGGTATTTGGGTGATTTGTGGGCATGTTTTCGTATACCATATGATAGAAAATGTGCCTTGTACTTGGTTGGCTTATTGAATAATGCTAGTTTTCCTGCAATGAGTGGGACATTCAGGAATAATTTCTTATACAATGAATAGTTTCTTACATACCTTAGACTTTTGAGTTATGCCAAAGGTTTAATTACTAAACAAACAAAACCAAAACCCCGCCTTAATGTTCTGAGCCTAGAATCTAAACTAAAGGATCTTTGTATGGTTTTAACACACATTGACTTCTGAAAACCTGATTCTCACATAATTTGAAGGAAGATTTAGACCTCCTTTGTCTCTGAACCTCTGGTTGGTCATAATACCACTGTCATTAGAGATTTTAAAATAAAAATTTCATGGGGCGCCTGGGTGGCGCAGTTGGTTAAGCGTCCGACTTCAGCCAGGTCACGATCTCGCGGTCCGTGAGTTCGAGCCCCGCGTCGGGCTCTGGGCTGATGGCTCAGAGCCTGGAGCCTGTTTCCGATTCTGTGTCTCCCTCTCTCTCTGCCCCTCGCCCGTTCATGCTCTCTCTCTGTCCCAAAAATAAATAAACGTTGAAAAAAAAAATTAAAAAAAAAAAATCAGGGCATTGTAAATTTATTCAAGGAGACAAAAATGGGATTTAGAATTTAAACAATGAGTGTGAACAACAGCAAAAACCAGAACATTAATATTTAAGCAATCCTTGATGTTAACCACAGTATCAGGAACTTCTCTCCATACAACAGTCCATTTTTACTCTAGGCTTTTTGGGTATCTCAGCAGACTAACCACTATTAAGGTCCTTGGGGGGGGGGGGGGGGGGGGGGAGCGGGCGTTGAAAGGTAAAAGGGTAACTGCTGCTAGACTAACAAATGAATTCATTTGTCAAGGTTAATTTGGGATGAAGGAAGTGCCGTAACTTCATCTGTGTGTTCTGGCCCTTTTTTACATCCTTTAATGTCCTCATTTCTGACCACCCACAAAATTCTCAGTACAAACTAGCTTCATCAAACCTACATTATCCATTTCTATATCCCCCACTTACTCTCTTCACTTCTGAAATGTCACTTGTTCCAACTACACCTCATATATACACTAATCTTAAGTAATATTTTATGTTCCAGACACTTGACTTAATGCTGTATCTTGGTACCACCCCACTCCTTCAGACTTGCCTATGGCTTTTCTAGCTCAGTTTTCAGACTAACCCTAAGAGATATTCTACTCAACATTTACAATCATTTAATCTAACAAATACTGATGATGTACATATTATGTGCCAAATGCTGGGGTTGGCCCTGGAAAAACAACAAAAAGAGAAGGTCTCTGTCTAGATGGAGGCAGTCAAGTAAGCAAGTAGTTAAATTATGGATGATATATTCTATAGTAGAATAAAGAAAAGGTGCTGGAAGCAAACAAGGAGTAGCAACTAATTGCTTGCATTCATTCATTTTTATTAATTCATTCATTTACTATGTATAATAAAAACAACTGCTAGATGCCAACCCACAGGTATAAATTGGTAATTCTTGAGAGGAAACATGATCAGTGTTTTCCCTGGACCTCCCTTCTAACTGGTTTTCAAAGGTGAATGAGCACCTGAGGAGCTTGACCAAAGGCAAATCACTGTCATACCGCATTGGAGATTTGGGTGTAGACCACCACATAAATCCTGATAATCTGAGGATTAGATTGCCAGGCAATCCAGGTGGTTCTGACTTGAGGAACTTGAGATTTGAGAATCTGACTTTGAGAAAGACAGCATTACAGCAGTCATTCTCAAGATATGCTTCCTGGAGCATCAGTATCAGCATCACCTGGAAACCTGTTAGAAATGCAAATGCTCACTCCTGCCTCACACCTATTGAATCAGAAACTCTGTGGTCAAGGCCCAACAATCTGTCTCATTAAGCCCTCGAAGTATTCTGACGCATGTTGAGAACCATACACTATAGTGGAAGGATCACCTGAAGACTTTGAATCCGAACTTATACCTCTGCCTGACATATTTGAAAAGTAAAATGAGATTTCTGCATCTGCGTCAGGGAACACATTTTGTGTATTTATGTATTGCCAAATTACATTGCTCCTGGCACACAAATGGGAAACCAGAGTCCTAATTATGACAAGGATTACCCCTCATCTCATGTTGAAATATTTGAAAGAACCTCACTGACCCAGACTCAAAGTCTCAGTATTAAGAAAGGTCAACAGTTGGCCAAGTGCTATAATGGACTATATCATTTCATATCAGCAATTATTCACAGTCCCGAGAAGCACCCTGTCATTTTTCCCAGTGCATGTCTGTAACAGAACTTTTTATAGGATGGGGAAGCTACATATAGTCTTGGCAGTTTGATTAAAATGGTTAAAACAATCACAGAGTGTATACCAGCAGCAAGATTTCAGTAAGAAGAGTATGAATTCCCAGTCAAAAAGTGACAAATAAAAGCTATCTAGTGCCTTGACACATTTTCTAAAATAAAAATTACTTCATGATCTTTTTTCTCCATTTTAAGCATATAATTTCTCACAATGACATTGAAAATCATCGTTTTTAATTAATTAATTAATTAATTAATTTTTAATATGAAATTTATTGTCAAATTGGTTTCCATACAATACCCAGTGCTCATCCCAACAGTGCCCTCCTCAATGCCCATTACCCACTTTCCCCTCCATCCCACTCCCCCATCAACCCTCAGTTTGTTCTCAGTTTTTAAGAGTCTCTTATGGTTTGCCTCCCTCCCTCTCTAAATTTTTTTTCCCTTACCCTCCCCATGGTCTTCTGTTAAGTTTTTCAGAATCCACATAAGAGTGAAAACATATGGTATCTGTCTTTCTCTGTATGACTTATTTCACTTAGCATCACACTCTCTAGTTCCATCCACATTGCTACAAAAGGCCATATTTCATTCTTTTTAATTGCCAAGTGGTATTCTATTGTGTGTATAAACCACAATTTCTTTATCCATTCATCAGTTGATGGACATTTAGGCTCTTTCCATAATTTGGCTATTGTTGAAAGTGCTGCTATAAACATTGGGGTACAAGTGCCCTATGCATCAGCACTCCTGTATCCCTTGGGTAAATTCCTAGCAGTGCTATTGCTGGGTCATAGGGTAGATCTATTTTTAATTTTTTGAGGAACCTCCACACTGTTTCCAGAGTGGTTGCATCAGTTTGCATTCCCACCAACAGTGCAAGAGGGTTCCTGTTTCTCCACATCCTCTCCAGCATCTATAGTCTCCTGATTTGTTCATTTTAGCCACTCTGGCGTGAGGTGATATCTCAGTGTGGTTTTGATTTGTATTTCCCTGATGAGGAATGACATTGAGCATCATTTCATGTGCCTGTTGGCCATCTGGATGTCTTCTTTAGAGAAGTGTCTATACATGTTTTCTGCCCATTTCTTCACTGGATTATTTGTTTTT
>NW_024412376.1:97230893-97243752 GCF_014898765.1 Herpailurus yagouaroundi | reverse complement strand
TGTGCCAATACCATACTGTCTTGATGATGACAGCTTTGTAGTAGAAGCTAAAGTCTGGAATTGTGACGCTTTGGTTTTCTTCTTCAATATTACTTTAGCTATTCAGGATCTTTTGTGGTTCCATACAAATTTTAGGATTGTGTGAAGAATCAGTATTTTAGAGAATAGTAAATATAAGAGACGTAAGAGGTCACCATTTAAAGAGGGCTAGTTGGAGAAGTAAAAACAGGAAGCAATGCATGTCAAACCAAGTAAACAAAAGACATGGAATTAAAAATGTCATGGTGACTCTCCTTGGAATCATCACCTCATTAGCAGGCCCCGACATCATATTCCCAGGGATGTGTTTCATAGGCATAATATAGTATCCAACTGATGCTCTCTCAATTAGCTCATAAAAATAAACATTCCATAATCTGTTTATATTGAATTTATACTAAAATACAAAGGTATTCATAAATGCTCATCAAAATGGAAAGTCTTTCCAGAGAAGAAATTAGTTAATTATAAATAAGTAGTATTGTATTTAAAAATTGTAAATCACCACAGTTGTAACTTACGAAAATCAATACGGTTCAAAATAATTATAGGTTTAGAACAGTCTATTCTATTATTGATTCACATTATTTTTTTAAATAACTCATTCCTCCACTGAATATTAATATCATGTTTAAATTTCTTTTAATGTTTATTTATTTTTGACAGAGAGAGAGACAGAGCATGAGCGGGGGAGGGGCAGAGAGAGAGGGAGACACAGAATCTGAAGCAGGCTCCAGGCTCTGAGCTGTCAGCACAGAGCCCAACGCGGGGCTTGAACTCACAGATTGCCAGATCATGACCTGACCCGAAGTCGGACGCTCAACCGACTAAGCCACCCACGTGCCCCTCATGTTTAAATGAATCAATGTTTCTATGTGGATATAGGAGAAATTTTTTTCTGCAAAAATTCAAAACAAACCCATTTCCTCTCTATCCCCCATCTGTGAAAAAATTTTAAAGCTAAATTAAAAGAAGATATTATTGCCACTGGCAGTCTGGTAGGCAGAGAGGAAATCTGAATATAATCTGTTCTGTGAAAAGACTGCACTTTATGCAGACCTGTAAGAAAGGGCTTTGTGGAATGAGTCCGCATTATCAGTTAGTTGCTAGCCTATAGCTATAGGCTAGCCATAGCTAGCCTATAGCTATGGAGTTTTGCAAAGAAAAATGTCCTACATTACTGATCTTATCCTGCAGGTATCCAAAGCTTTGACTGCATTCTTCTCAAATTTAATAACCTATATGCCACAAGTATTCCCTCCCCATTTTCATTTGTGTATGACTGTCCTATGTTACTGCTAGTCATTTCCTGAGCAGGAGACATTAAGGTTTAAAAATATGTAGAGGTTGAGCTTCCTTAGTTTCTCTTGAATGGTACAGCTGAAAATAACACCAAGCCTGGATTAGTTCTGCACTTAACACCTGTGAAAACTTGAGCAAGTCATTTTATTCTTTCATTCATTTATTATTTATATTCTGTGTGGTTCCAAAAAGGATTTGTGTAGAACACCGTAAAGGATATGGGAACAATAAAATCATTAAATCCAGTTTTAGGAACAGACCTCAAATAAAGCAGGCTGGGAGATGACAGATTTACCAGAAGGCTTAAGTTATGACTATCTATTGCTTTGAGCACAAAACTTAGTGTCATTCTTCCACTAAGCCAAAAGAAAAACATAATGACAACCAACAACAAAACACAATTAAGTGGCAAGTTTTGATTCATTAATCTCACAGAATATATCATACCAGACCACTTCATAGGAAAGATAAAATCTCTCTAGTACTTAACTCAGGAAGAATATTCAATAGTTCTTTATGTAATAACCCAGAATCAAACATCAAATAGTAGATATATTTTTAATCAAAAGCATAAAAATATTTTTCATATGATTTACATGACATCAGCTCTCAATAATTCAAGGGGAGAAAGAAAGGTAAAGCAGTATTAATTGCTTACTTGCTAAAGGTGAACTCTGTATGTATTCTGTTAAATAATGTATTTAACACTAACTACAGGCGAGGAAAGTGGCGTACAGAGCTGTTAATTGGTTCAACATTGGTTTAATTAATGGTCTTAGAACCATTAATTAGTCGTGTCAATTAATATAAATTGAAGTTTATTCAACTCTAAAACGTGTTTTTTTTGTTTGTTTGGTTTTTGGTTTTTTGTTTTTGTTTTTTTTTTTTTTTTTGCTAAACCATTCACTAATTCAGCTAGAATAATTTAGAACAAGGATATGGTTTTCTTATGATAAGGTGAGCTATGGGAATAGAGCTTAGAAGATCAAGAGAAATGAATGAATAACATGCCCTTCTCTTGTATTTATCTATTGTCTTAGCCTGGAGTTTGAACTTAGATGAACATTACATAATTCAAGATTGAAGTAGACAGTGTTGATGAGGGAAAGGTGGATTTTCAGAACTGCCTAGAAATGTAAAGGGTCTGATTCTATTTGCTTGTTAAATATATATTGATCACTTACTGTATGCCAGGCACTATTGAAGATGCTAATGGATATACCATATCCATGCTATGGATAGCCAAGATAAATTAGCTACAAAATGAGCCTACAGAAAATTAACTGGTTAATCTGTTAGATATTATTTTAGTATTGTCATTTGGATACAGAAAAGTATCTGCCAAAAGTGGTGATTGTGCTTTTGGTATAAATGATGTTGAGCTATTCATTCTCATATAATGACCAGTTATTTCATGCAGCTATTCCATGCAGAATGAGTTATTCCATGCAGAATGACCATGAATATTATGCAGAATACCATAATATGGGTTCAATCCATTTTAAATCTGAATCAAATAATTTACATATGAGTTTTAAAAAGGGAGATTTGAGACAACAATACTTAATGATATTTAGGATTAGATTCTGTTTTGTCAAGAGCATATTTTCTCCACTCTGTTTCTTAAAGTATTACTCTCTGAGAAGCATTACAGCCTGAAAGGTATATGACTTTTATATTGGTTTCCCAGAGATGGATACTCTGTGGAATCAATGGCTTATAACAAATCAATAATGCAGTAAAACTTTAAGACTTAAATTATGTTTAACCATTATTTTCAATGACGTGAAAAAGCACACTGCAGTAATCAATAATAAAGTGGGAATGGCTTCTGCCCCTTGTCATTTATATATGAGGGCAGAAAAGTAATACTGCTTGAATGTCTGCTAATCACCAAGCTAGTATTAGGACAAGACACGGTGCTAGGTGTATAATAAATCATTTCATGTAAGACTTAATATTCTGATTTTGCCATTGAGAAATCCTAGACTGAGAACTTTAGCAAAGGGTAAAAATCCAGCTTTTCTCTAAGAATCATGACTGTCAGTTCTCAGTCAAGCTTTTTACAATCTTATACTCAGTATACTTATTTATGGAATAACAGCGATATGTTACTCTTTTCATTAGTGAGAAGGTTAAATGAGATCATCTATGTAAAGCTCTTAGTATGGTATAAGCTTACTTAAAAAACCATCAACAAAGTTTACTACTACTAGTATAATTATTATTATTGATAATAATAATTATACTAGTACAATTATTATTATTGAGAAGATAACATTTAAAAGCACGTAGCTAAATAGCAATTTTAGAATGTTTTTAACAAAAAGTTGGCTTGAACTGTAGTGCCATCCCAAGACACTATAATATTGCTATATAGTCAATACATAACCAACAGGGTTCAGAATGGTTAGGTAATAAAATATTTTTCTGTGTTTTCATCTGTGGCAAAAACAGTGTTCCATGAATATTCACATCCTCTACTACATTCCCCAGCCTTCCCCTGCAGTACTGTTGGGGCCATGTGATGATTTCTGGCCAATGGATTACAAGTAGAAATGGCAGGTGTTAGCTAAATTCAGGGGCATTTAGGGGATGTGCCACCACAATCCATCTCTTTCCATACTATGGTGTCTTAGCTGGCACATCACAAGATAGTAAGAACCTAAATTCTTGAGTCACCAGATAGAGAAGAACCCTTGTTAACCTGTACTAGACTTTGTATAAGAAGAAATAAACTTTTGCTCTGATAAGTCACTGAGACTTGAGGTCTATCTATTACTGCAGTATGTTTTTCATTCAACAAATACTTACTTTGGTCTTACAATTGTCACGCAATGTTCTAGGCACAGAGAATATAAAGTTCCTGCCCTCAAAGAGCTTAATGTTAAATTCTCTCTTAAAGGATCAAACTTGGAATGCTGGCTTCATTACCACAATGATTTAGCCTACTAAACTAATCACACTGAATTCTACATTTTTTATTTACACGTTCTCAATTTGTCTACAATAAAAAAAGAAGTATAAAATAGCCAGTAATAAGTGGTATTATATAGTCAAGACAGGAAAAATTTTCCACCTTATTAAATAATAGTTAATTTTTAAAGAAACTCTTTCTTAGGGTAGGAGTAAGAGGTTATGTTTCCTCAAAAGGAAAGTAAAAAGTCATTTAGGAATCAAAATGTTTACAAAGAGTTGTCTCATATGTTTTTTAGAAGGGGAAATTAGAGTTTATCAAATGCTACATTTAAAAATATGGACACTGGAACCCTGTTTTCATTTACACAATAAAGAACATTATTCTTAAATCCAAATCATTATATTATTAAGATTCTTTCATTGCACAATTATAAAAAGATCTAATTAGTACTTAAGTTTAGTAGTTCCATGTTCTCCAAAGTCTGGGTTTTCATCTTTTGGATATGCACTTTTGTAACTGCCTTAACATTTTTAGGAATCAGTTACAGATGTATAGAGTATATAACCAAATAAATATTCACCTTTAGAGAAGATGAACAAAAGAAGAGTTGAATGACACATTCCAGATTGGAACTGGTTTTGGAATTCATGATCTAAATTAACATTATTCTTCTTAACCTACTGAAAAATTCAGCTTTTGTATATCATGCACCCCAACTTCAAATAATACCTGTACAGAAAAGCAAAATTATCACTTAATGTATTTTCCAAAGTCTCACATGAAGCATAAATGAATAAAATAGAGCATAATGAATGCATTGATTACTAAAGAACACTATGCAGATCAAAATAGAATGCACATATTGATGCTTTCCTTACAGAGCATGATTTACCATACACTGAAAACCACAGGTAATTCTGGGATACTTTATAGCACAGCTATTTTTAAAGATGTAGGCAATAACTTCATTTAATCTGATTAATACCTTAACCATAATTAAACGTATAGTACAAAGCTATATTTATATTCATGTTTAAGATCATTCAAGAAGTCAAGTTTGACCTTTTCGTGCTTCAAGCAAACCAAACACATACCCGCAATCAACCAATACAGAAAGTTCACCATTATAGAAACAGATCTTAAGACCTTTACACTTTTTTGTTAGTCTTTGTAGCATAACTAAATCTATTCATTAACTCAAATAATTATTTAATAAGTCATTAGGAAAAAAAAAACCTTCCCAAGGTATAAGACATAAATATAACATTAAATTATCTCTTTTGAAATTTTCTGCAGCCATTGTCACATGTGAACATATGGAAAAAAGTACTTTCAAACATGATGAAACATTCATTCATAAAAATAGCTATGCTAGCTATTATCCTGATAGTATATATATCTCAGTGATTTATTTCATGATTCAAGATATATCATGTTTTCACAAGAATGTTTGCTATGTCTTTAGTAATTTACCCATGGACAGCCCATGCATGAAAGCATATACATACAGTAAAACCTTGGATTACGAGTAACTTGTCCTGTGAGTGTTCTGCAAGATGAGAAACATTTCTAATCAATTTTAATTTGATAAACGAGCAATGTCTTGCAATATGAGTAGTATGTGACACCAAATGTCACATGATCACAACTGAGTCAATGGCTCTTCTCTATCTCTCTCTCGCTCGTTGCAGTATTGTGGGTGACCATCTCCCATGCTCGGATGTTAGCCATGGTATTTGGCAGAAATCAGTGATTTTTCAGAACATTGAAAGGTGCCCACAACCAGCACTAGTGTATTTTTTGTCCCTTCAAAGTACCAATGGACAGTGCTTTGTTTTTCCATACAAGAGTTAGCTTAGGAATGCGTTGCTTCACTCTAGGTCAGACTGCCTGCAGATATAGACCCTTTCCTCTGCTGCCTTATTGTGAGTTACATTAAATAGAGTATATGACAAGAGCTTATTAATACTGTAAATGTAGTCAACATCCAAGCGTATACAATAGCCCCCGTGCAGAAAAAGATTCCATTGAGCCAATAGCTAGCAGTGATTCCATTAGTGATAGTGAAAGTCATCCTACACAATAACCCACCTCTCCTCTTTCTTGTCTCCCTCACACCAGCCATGAAGGTTTTCAAAGGTAAGTGCAGGTTGATTTGCTTGTTTTTCTTTATGTTTTGAATTTTCTTTATTATTTTGTATTATATTACAGTATTGTAATCATTTTTATATGAATATTTTTGGGTTGTGGATGAATCATCTGAGTTTCCTTTATTTCTTAGGGGGAAACTCACTTTGATATATAAGTGCTTTGATGATAAGCATGTTTCCAGAATGAATTATTCTCACAAACCAAGGTTTTATTGTATTGGGATTTTAGACAATGAATGCAAAATTAAACGCAATGTATAAAAGCAGATATAGAAGAAAGTCAGAGCTGGGCTTCCTCAAATAATACACAGGACAAGAAATCCCTTGAAAGGAAAAACTAAGATAATTTTTTTCTTTCCCTGTTACATGAAAAACTAAAATAATAAAGGAAAGGTTTATCAGTTTATATCTCAAAATTATAGCCATTCATTTACAAAATACAAAGAACTTCAAATATATCCATGCTCAATCTACTGATTCCCTTAAACCATATTTATAGGAAGTCAGTGTCTAATTTGGTGTTTTGAGGTGGCAGACAATCTCCGCAAAAATCTAAAATATACAAACAATGCCATTTATTTCATAGACCACCAAAAATGGTTTTCAGTTTCCCTGTAAGATTACACAGGTTTTCCTTTGCCTTGCCCCATCAAAATGTCTTTTCCTTTGCTGCTCCACTCCTCTATGCTGGTATAAAAGACTTCTTTCCATCTAAGATGGCCATCCAATGAAGTGTAAAATTTTAACCACATAGTTCCATCATCTTTGAAACAGAAACACCATAACCCATCAAATGAAATAAAGTTGAGCAAATCAAGATACTTCAAATTCAATATGCTTTAAAGCAAAAAACTATTTTTTTAAAACTATAACCCTGGCATCAGGTTTAATGGTATTTTTTTAATGTCCTAGGTACTGTAATCTGAACATATCACTTAAAACTAAACCATTCCATGGGCATTCTAGAATACCCATCTTTTTAAGTTCCCTGGTTTACTTATTTCCAGGTTTATAAAAAGTTCTAAGAAGTGAACATAGCCCATAAAGTATTTGCTAACATCCTCAAATTTCTAAAGATTAAGAGAGGAACATGATGCACTAAAAAATAATAAATCAGAAGTGATCAACAATGTTGCTACAAGAGTAAGTTTTTGTTTCTGTTTTTGTCTTTGTTTTTGAGAAAGAGAGAAAGAGAGCTCAAGCAGGGGAGAGGGGGAGAGAGAGAGAGAGAGAGAATCTTAAGCAATTTTACTTTCTATATTTTCTGTAACTGCTTATTGATAACAAATGAAAAAATTGGAAATATTACATAGTATAAAAATCCACAGATTAAGATTCAAGAGACCTGGATTCTGAATACACTTGACCAGTTGTTGACAAATTACTTAAGGTCTTTGTGTATTGTCTGTCTGACAAGAAGTTGGAAACAACCTAACCCTGCTGGTGATCAGGTTAAACACAACAGCATACCAGGAACCTGTGAGATGCCTCAGGAAACAAGAAGGTTCCAAAAACACAGTTTGAAAGTAAATCCCTGTGCATAACTGTCTCTAAAACTGAAAACACTTTTCTCTAAATTGCTAGAGTAGTAAGTCAGGCACAGGGCTACAGAAAAGAAAAATAAATAAACAAACAGACATCAAATAAAAATTCTACATGGAAAGTAAACAAAATGTTCAGAGTCACAACCAGCAACATTCTGCTTACTATAATATTTTTATATGTTTTAAAATCTATACAATATGCATGTATCTAGATACCAAAAGCTAAAAAAAAAAAGCAAAATACCAAAAACAAAAAAAAAAAAAAAAAAAAAGTCATTAATAAAGCTCATGCTTTACTTCTCTTTATTCCTTTGCTTTAAAAGAACTCTCACTAGAAAGAGACATTCTGCATCTGTGCACAAAGATCGGGAGCTGATTGGAAAAATAGAGTTAACCTACAAAAAGACTCTGGATTGAAAACTACAGCTTAAGTTTTAAGATCTTTTTTATTGATCATCTTTGAAGTTCAGACTTAACCTTGAGATACATAAAACATGAATTAGTTTTTTGTTTGTTTGCGGTTCACTTTGTAAGTGTTAATGGCCATCGTTAATGAATAGGCTCTCTGAATCTAAGGAAACAGCACACAGTCAAATAGCCTGCCAGTGGTAGGGCCCAGACATTCTACCCAGAAGTTCAGGCCTGCTCATTTCAACCAATGCACAGTCACAGTTGCAACTGCTTACCTAAACCAAATATACATCATTCATTGATTCATTACGCAAATATTCAGTGACAGCCCACGCCATGCCACATGTTGTGGTTAGCACTCTGGCACATCAGTGTGCGAATGAAACAAAATTTCAACAGCATGCTGGGTAAATATTCAACAACCACAGGGAGGGAGGGGACTTGTTTGTAGTAATTGCTTATTTACATAATGTACATACTCCGATAGTAACAGACTTCAATCTACTGACCTCACACCATTGAACTTTGAGTTGGGGAGAGAGGTGCTCAATCAACTCTTGTGAGCCTGTGTGAGCTTGCTCCACCACGCCAGTGAAAAAATTCCTGCCCTTGTGAAAAATGCATTTTAGGGGAGAAAGAGAGACACAACATACTAGTCACACATATGGTATACCAGCTACCAAAAAGTGTTATAGGGGGAGAGGAAGTCTGAGAAGTCAGGTAGGCAGACTAGGTAAGAAGGGGCAATTTTAAATAGGAGAACCAGGAAAGGTTCCCTTAAAAATGACATTTGAGCAAAGTCCTGATGGTGGTGGAGGAGTGAGCCAAGTAGACATTAAAGGAAGAGCATTTCTGGGAGGCGGTCTCTAGGTGACTACATGGTAAAGGCTTGGGTATTTATTTTAAGAATTTTGGTTTTTACCATAAGTGAGATGGAAAGACATTGAAAGGTTTTTCTGTTTTGTTTTGGTTTTAGCCAAGGAGAGGCATGATCTCACTTATACTTTTCAAATATGACTTTTGCTGATGTTTTGAGAGTTCACTATGTGGGGGTGAGCAAAGGAGGAAGCTCTGGTGATCATCCAGGCAAGAGGCCATAGTAGGTCGAATCACTAAATTCTACTCCTGAAACTAATTACACTATCTGTCAGCTAACTAGAATTTAAATAACAGTTGGGTCAAAGTGGTAGTGGACAGAATGTTGGGAAGTGGTGAGATTTCAGATATATTTTAAATATAGAGCCAACAGTATTTACTAACAAACTGAATGGGAAGTGCTGCCCAAAAGATGATTCCAAAGATTTTGTTCTAAGGCCCTGAGAAAGGTGAATCTAGCATTTACTGAATTAGAGTAGAGCAATTTTGGAGAAAAGTTCAGGAATTTGGTTCAGTGTCTGCAGAGTTTGATAGGCCTGTAAGTGAAGATGTAAGACAGGCACTTGGGCCTGAGTCTGATTTTGGAGAGAGGTTTGGGTTGGCCACATAATTGTGGAAGTAGTCAAGATACTGATAATACTTAAAACACTGGGACCCAATTGGAGCACCAGAAGAATGAATGCAAATTTATTTGAAGTTTAGTTAGCGATTTAACAAACACATGTTCTAGCAAGTACTAACTCACTTAATTCTCATGACCCTGGAAGGTAGGTACTATGATTGTCCTCTTTTTGCAAATTTAGAAACTACAGCACTGAGAGATTAAGTAACTTGCCCAAGGTCACAAGTAAATGGCTAATAAGTGGTAGATTTGGAGTTTCTAACCAAGGCTGTCCAGATCCAGAGTTCTTGTTAGAGACTGGAAGTTATCTAAAGGCCTGAGGCCTCCAGCACTACGACATTCAGAGGTCAGAGAGATGAGGCAGATCAGTAAATCCTATTTGTAGCATGTAACAAACACATTTTATTCTCCAATAGAAATTCTACTTATACTCAGAGAGAATATTTGTTTCCCTGTATACGTTTTTACATTTTCTGTAATAAGCACATATTATTTCTAGAATCAGAAAAAACTTTACTAAAATAATAGAAGGTGTAGTTATTTTTTAAACCTTGTTTCAATGGATGCATGTCACTGCCTGTTTACAGTACAGCTCAGTGAGAAGATACAATGAAAATCATTACAGAAAAACTGAATTGCTTTTTGCTTGGGGCATGAATAAAGTTACTATATAATTTATTATCCAAAGAACAGTCCTGAGAGTAAAAAGGAGCACTATTAATTATACCATAACAATAGGCTGAATTTAGGATTACCCTAAACATACCTATAGTAGGAAAAAGCACCCCAGGTAGCTTCTTTTTTTTTTTTAATTTTTTTTTAACATTTATTTATTTTTGAGAGAGAGAGACAGACCATGAGCAGGGGAGGAGCAGAGAGAGAGGGAGACACAGAATCCGAAGCAGGCTCCAGGCTGTGAGCTGTCAGCACAGAGCCCGACACAGTGCCCGAACTCACAAACCGTGAGATCATGACCTGAGCTGAAGTTGGATGCTTAACCTACTGAGCCACCCAGGCACTCCCAGGTAGCTTCTTTCCTAAGAATAGTGTGTGTGAATAGAGGAAAGCAGTCTTTTATCTGGTCCGTTTACACTACCTTCTTATTATTGTTCGTTGTAGGTTAAATATACCTTTATTTGCTATTATTATTGTTTGCCCTTTTACCAACTACCAGTTAGCACTGGGCATCAAAAAACAAACTGAGCACCCCCTGCATGTTACTATATGTGGGTATCAGAGAACTGCTACATAGAGCTCATTAGTCCTTAGGATGAGAAATGATAACACAGACTTCAGCTATTTTGATGATTGAAGCCACATTCAAGGATTAGGAAAGACATATTACTGACATTAAGTATAAATAAAATCTAATAAGAAATCACATTACACAGTGATTAAACACTATTATTTGTAATCATTAAAAAGAATTATCTTCATTTCTATTCTAACTTAAGAAAACTGGGAAAGAAAAAACATCTAACTACCCACCTCTAATTCCCAAGTCATTTAAAATCTATATCAATACTAACTTGGTGTAGAACATAGGCAAGCTGAAATGGCAAAATGGAAATACAAGGGAATATACTGTACCTTGTTTTACCTGTAAGGAACACACACCTGACAAAAGGCAATTTTCACATCCAAGGTTGGTTCACTGCAGTAGTACAATAAATGGAGGCTCATAAATACCTATAGAAAAAGGGGGGGTGCATGAATTTCTAAATCACCTAATTTTTCATTATTTAATAGCATAAACTTTAATATAATTTGAATTAAACACAAGGTGTCGTGCATAACATATATTCAGCATAATCCTTATCCCGACTAGTACTAGGTACTTTTCACAAATCATAAACACTAAATAATAAAATAAGGTAAGATGTTTTATTTTTATAATGATCAACACCATCACAATCATAAAGATTAGATAAAAAGAATTGGATATACTTAATAAGTTAAAGTTTAGAACAATTTATTATAGAGTACTTTCAGTTCTAGGCAACTAACTTTAAAAATCTCAAACATATGCTCAAGAGCATATATATAATCATGCTTATTGCAGAATAAAGGGACTTTTAAATAAACACTAATTGATAATAGAATTATATATAGGACTTGAAATAACTGAATTCAAGCTTAAGGTATCAGCGTAGATAAATTTTTCAAACATGATGTTGAGTGGGGGAAAAGGCAAGTTTCAAAAGGCTATGAAGATCATTATATTATTAATATAAAATTTTAAAATATACAAAATCATACACATTACTTTGTTATATAATCATAAAACCAAAACCAAGAAAAAAAATGGGCACTATATTAACATCAATTTAATCTTGGTTAAGTACAAAGTTTTCAATTACATTATTTTCCATATATTTAAAATATTTTATAATTTTGCAAAGTATTAAGGACAGGATAAAATCATGTAATGGTGATAATGCCAAATTAAGCACTGTCTTATTGAGTATGATGAAGCAGCATCAGAGAAATCCAACTGAAATCTTTTTCAGTTCAGTTAAGCTCACTTTACTGAATATATTGTGTGCAAGACACAATTCTGTGAGTTAAACAATTTTAAAACCACGATTGACACAAGACTTCTGTTTCTAGAAAAATGAATGATTTGATATCCTAAAAACCACAGTGTAAAACTCCTAAAAAATTAAATGAAATATACAAATTATATTTTTAATTTTTTTTCAACGTTTTTTATTTATTTTTGGGACAGAGAGAGACAGAGCATGAACGGGGAGGGGCAGAGAGAGAGGGAGACACAGAATCGGAAACAGGCTCCAGGCTCCGAGCCGTCAGCCCAGGGCCTGACGCGGGGCTCGAACTCACGGACCGCGAGATCGTGACCTGGCTGAAGTCGGACGCTTAACCGACTGCGCCACCCAGGCGCCCCTACAAATTATATTTTTAATGCATAACTGAAGTGCCAGAAGGAAAAGAAAGAAAGAAAGAAAGAAAGAAAGAAAGAAAGAAAGAAAGAAAG
>NW_024412376.1:97109161-97230883 GCF_014898765.1 Herpailurus yagouaroundi | reverse complement strand
AGGAAAGGAAAGGAAAGGAAAGGAAAGGAAAGGAAAGGAAAGGAAAGGAAAGAAAAAAGAAAAGAAAAAAGAAAAGAAAGAAGAAAAGAAAAGAAATTAATTCTGAGTCTGAAAACAATGTGAAAGAATTCATGCATAGAAGTAAAAGAGCTGAAGTTGCCTCTTGTCCCTAGGTCATCTGCTGATGTCTGAAGATGAGAACTTTCATTTTTAGATAGTAGCATGTAGAATCCAAGAAACAAAGCTTAGAATCTATCTATGGTGGGAAGTCACATTGAAGACACCTGCGCGGAGCTTAATAGAGAACTTTTAAACACACTTTAGAACTAGCAAAACAATCCCAGAAGGAAGGTCTGAATTGTAAGAAAAAATATTTTACGTGGGAACTTGGTAGATTTTTTAAATTTAAGAAAGAATGAAAGGGCAAGAACATATAAAACATTCCTGAAGAAGAGCAAAATGGGTGTTTGTGGAGGTTAGGAGGGTCCACAGTTGTAGTTAGTAAATGTATGTGGGATTGATGCAGAACTAGACCTATAAATTAATAAAGAGCCAAAAACAGACACATACATACATGGAAACCTAATTATGTTAAAGTTTGCATCGCAAATATTTGGGGAAAGAAGAAACTATGCATTAAATCATGCTGAGACAATAGGTCATGCATCATAAATATGGGGGATGTAGGTGGGGTAGAAGCACACCCCTGTTGAAAGACAATACTCTATCAGATCTTTCACACTTCTCCATATCTTGCAAACAGAAGCACTGGCTGTCTTTATTCCAGACTATCTTCTCAAGAATAATTACAAAGCAAACAGTCTTGGAAGAGAGAGATAGTATCTCCCTCTGGAACAAAGGGCAGGTTTGATTACTCTCCAGTATAATAAAGATAAGGTGTCCCTCTGGGACAAGCCATGCTTACTGCCATTATAAATACATGGCTTCCTTTGCCAGTGTAAATACACTCCTTTGGAGTTCCTCTTCCAAAATGTAACCCACTCTATATGCAGTAGTCACCCGACCTTTGAGTCACCTTACGTGATTGAGGGCTGAGGAACGGGCATGAATGTTGACATTCTAGCTACTGCTATTATTGTGAGTAACAAGAATCTGTGTCTACTTCTTCAAGCTACGTGGTAGAGTCACGCATGTTTGTTTCATCATTATTTTTTTATTTATTATATTTTTATAAAATTTTTTTATGTTTATTTTTGAGAGAGAGGGAGAGAAAGTGAGAGTGGGGGAGGGGCAGAGAGAGACAGGGACAGAGGATCTGAAGCATGCTCCGCACTCGCAGCAGAAAGCCTGATGCAGGGCTCAAACTCACCAACCGGGAGATCATGACCTGAGCCAAACTTGGACAGTTAACTGACTGAGGCACCGAAGTGTCCCTATCTCACTATTATTTTTTTAAACCTTACATATATGAAATACCATTTGATATGTCAAATATTTTATAATAGGAAAAAATTCAAGTGACACAAGGACCTAGTGGTCCTTCATTCTTTTGCTAGACATTGCTGTGTAGGCACAAATGCCTGGAATCAAAACACTCATAATAGCCATTAATGGGAAATGATCTTGAAGAGAAATGCTGAGGGGTATAAAGAAGGAAGATAGAAGAAATTGTGCTTGATGATAACATTAAACTACTGAATTAAGAAATTCGGGAACTTTTCTACTTCTAGACTTTCTGTTATATAAGAAGGTGAATCCCCCATTAAAAAAAAACTACTAAAATATACTCAGAAAGCAAAAACTAAAACAAAGCAACAACAAAAAATATGATTTACTCCTCAGATTTTAATCTGTGAGATTATTTGATTGTATCCATGAGATTTCAAGATTTATATATCATTTTTGCCAATTACCTCTACTTTTTAAATTTTTAAATTTAGTTTTAAATCAGGTATAATTTACACATAGCAAAATGAACTGTTCTTAAGTATCTATGTTGATGAGTTTCGACAAATGCACATATCCACGTAACTCACATTCCAATGAAGATAAAAAATAGTCTGAAAACCCTAGCCCCCCCAAGCAAACAATGTTCTAACTTCTTTCAATATAAATTGGTTTTTCTTGTCTTTGAACTCACATAAATGCAACCATACAGTATGCACTCTCTTTTGTTGGGCTTCTTTTGCCCAGCAATATGCTTTTAGTACTCAGCCATATTGGCATAAATTTTAGTAATGGTTCATTCAATAATGGCGTTTAATGCATCACAGTGTGCTATCCATCTACTTTAGGACATTTGAGGTGTCTCTAATTTTTAATATTATTAATAATGCTCCTATGAATACCTATGTACATGTATTCTTGTATAAACATGCTTTCATTTCTCTCAGGAAAAGTACCAAGAGAAAAAATTGTTAGATCATGAGATTAGGAATATATTTTATTTATGAAAAACTGAGAGACACATTATCAATCCCCTGCAGCAATGTACGAAATTCAGGTGTTTTACATCTTTGCCAACATTTGGTTTATCAGTTTTCTAAATTTTAATCATTCTAATGGACATTTAATTACATTTTGTTATGGTTTTATTTTTTATTCCCCTGATGACTAATGATGTTGAGCTTATTTTTATTTGTTTATTGGCCACTTATTTATAATCTTTTGTGAAGTGCCTTTTCAATTTTTTTACCCATTTGGTGGTGGATTATGGGTGGGGGGGAGGAGATTATCTCTTATTTTTTACAAAATATAGAAATCTTTTATTTCAGATGAAAGTTTTCTGTCATATATACATATTATAAATATTTTCTTTCAGTTTGTGGCTTCATATTGAACTTAGAAATGCTGTCTTTTAGTAATATTTAATTTTTATGAAATGCATTTCCTTTGTCTTTCTTTTATTAGTAGTGCTTCCTTGAGTTTATCAAGGGATCTTCCTTGAGTTTATCAAGGGTGTGATCCACACCAAGTTCACATAGATATTCTTCCACATTTTCTTCTTGAAGCTTTGCGTTGTTAATTTTACTTTTAGGAATATAATCCACCTGTAATTAATTTTAATCTAAGGTATGATTTTTTTTAACGTTTATTTATTTTTGAGACAGAAAGAGACAGAGCATGAACGGGGGAGGGTCAGAGAGAGAGGGAGAGAGAATCTGAGAGAGGGAGAGGGAGAGAGAATCTGAAACGGTCTCCAGGCTCTGAGCTGTCAGCACAGAGCCCGATGCGGGGCTCGAACTCATGGACCCTGAGATCATGACCTGAGCTGAAGTCGGACGCTTAACCGAGCCATCCAGGCGCCCC
The DNA here is from genome assembly GCF_014898765.1 of Herpailurus yagouaroundi. Lineage (NCBI taxonomy): Eukaryota > Metazoa > Chordata > Mammalia > Carnivora > Felidae > Herpailurus > Herpailurus yagouaroundi. The sequence goes on along the minus strand of NW_024412376.1, from coordinate 97,227,613 downwards.
ATAATCTATGGTGTGATTATATATTGAGGTATATATTGAAGTTCATTTTTCTCCTTATAAATAGCCACTTGTTCAAGTATCCTCAGTCATAATAACTTCCTTTCTATACTGAGTTACCTCACTGCCTTCGTCAAAAAATCAATTGTACAAATGTGGATCTATTTCAGGAACTTTTTTTTGGTTCCATTGACCTACTATCTATTTTTACCCTATTATCATTCTGTCTTGATTACTGCAGCTTTATAATAAGTCTTCAAATTAGGTAAGTCCTCCAAATTTTTTTCTTCTTTTTATTTGTGAGACTCTTCTGGGTCTTTGCATTTCCATATGAATTTTAAAATCAGCCTGACATTTCAAAACATTATTTAAAAACTTTCTGCAATTTGGTTGAGAATGTAGTAGAGCTATAGCTCACATTGGGAAGAAAGGTATCTTAACAATATTGGGTATAGTTTATCCATAATCATGGTGTATCTGCCCATTTATTTTAATACTCTCTAATTTATCTCAGGAATGTTTCAGAGTTTGCAGTGTATAGATCTTGTATGTTTTTCTTTAAGTGTATTCTTTAGCATTTACATTTTTGATACTAATGTAAATGGCATATTTTTAATTTCCATTTCCCAAATGCTTACTTCTTAAAATAATGTTAATTTTTGTAAGTGAACTTGCATTCTACCACACTGTTAAATTCATTTATTAAATCCAGTAAATATTTTTAGTTTGTTTAGGATTTTTCTTACACATAGAAAAGTTGTCTGCAGATGAAAATAGTTTTTCCTTTTTCCTTTCCAATCTGTTTTTCTTGCCTAATTGTTCAAGTACAAAGTTGAATAGAAGGGAGGAGATGTTAATGATCTTTGTCTTTTAAGACATGTATATAGTCCACTTAAATTTAAAGTGAATATGAATATTGCTGAGATCAAGCCTACCACTGTACTCTTTGTTTCATATTTTACCTTTGTATTCTTTATTCCATTTTTTCCTCTTTTTCAGCCTTTTTTGGAAGAACTGGGTATATTTTTGTTTTCCATTTTATTTTACCCAGTAGCTTATTATTTATACGTATTTTTTAGTGGTTGTTCTAGAGTTTGCATTTTTAATTTTTAGTCATCTAACTTCAAATAATATGATTCTACTTTACATATAGTTTAAGAAACTTACACTAGTATACTTCAATTTTCCCCTCTAGTCCTCTGAACTATTGTTGTCATATATTTTACTTATACATGTTTTATAAGCCCATAACACATGGCTATTATTTTTGTCTTAAATAAGCAATTCTATTTTAAGGAAATTTAGATTACAAAGAAAAGTATTGTATATTTGCTCACATATTTTCTCTACGTAGTTCTTTCACATGCTTCTTTAAGTTTATTGTTAAGCATTTATGTTTTTGATATTATTATAAAAGGTATTTTTATTTTATTCCCATTTTCCAAATGTTCATTTCTGGCATTGAATGGGAAAATGTTCTCCCAGCCCCTCTTCAGTTTTTCCTTCAGTCTTCTCACAGCACTTTGTTCACACTTTTATTATGACTATCTTATAATATTGTTAACTGTTTTTTCATATGTCTATTCCATACATACTACATTATGTCCTTCTCAGGTAAAGTGACCATGTTTTATTCATGTTCACAACCCCAGGGCCCAACACTATTCTCAGTATAGAGCTAATGTTGAGTAAATGTTTATTGAATAAAAGCAGACTCAAATTAAAAAAGCTTCCTTCCTTCTCTAGTACAAATCTAAGTATTTTATTATCTCTGCATATTCAGATCTATAAGTTTTCAACAAATTTGGTGCTAATAAATTAGGAATGAGGAGTGTGTAGTGGTGGGAGTATGAGAGTCCAACACAGATGACCTCAAAATGCTACCCAGCAAGGCTGTTTTTAGTTCTGTACTGCTGAATTGGGCATGTGGGAAATAATAATATCGAGCCCGCCACCTAAAATGAACAATGTATTTTAATTTTTAATGAGTGAATAATCTTTCTATGGAAAGTAAGCATCCTGACCTTTCCTGGTTGCATTATAAAGATTCTAAATGTAGCACCATGACTAAGTCACTAAGTCACTGCAGAAACTCCTTGTTCCACAAAGGGACATTACAAGAAAAAGAATGTTCAGTATGATATTCTCAGTGATTTACAGAAAACTAGTCTGGTAATCATATTCCCTAATAACATGGCAGAAAGCATTTGGCACCACTGCATAGAAACAACATAAATGTCCAGGGCATTATCTCGATATTAGTCTAAAGTATAATTAATGACAATAGCTTGGTGCAGTATAGGACCCATGAGTAGCTTGAAAAGGGAGGGGATGCTAATTTGGGGAGTTTAGTGCTTTCAATTACTGGTTGTTCTTGTGGGAAAAGTCCCATATGTGCACTCCTTGCTATGTAGTATACTGAGTTTCTCTTCATTACATGGCTATATGAGTTAGTGACTACTCTGAACAAAGCAGTAGGCCAAGGTGTATGAATGAGATATACTTAATTTATTAGATTGAACTAGTGCACAACAGCTACTATAAAGAATGTAACTATGATATGTTTTAATAGCTTAGATCAATACTTAAATTCATTTGTACGTGAGATGTGCCAACAAACCACAGAAGGTTTAAGAAGTTTTACAGATGCAAAAAAATCAAATTGTTCTGGGCAGCTCCAGGCTCCCATGGTTTGTCACTAAATGTAATACATGCAAGAGTGAACTAAATGAGCAATTAATTACACAATATGTTTTGAGACCCAGCACTTTCCAAGTTTAACTGATATACAACAAATTCATTATCTGTAAATACTGTAAATAGTTTTTGATTTATTACATATGACTTATTAAAATATGACTCTCTTAATAGCCTGTAAGCATATGTACAATATGAGAATACAGAGTCATTGTTAATTACAAGAACAAAAAAATACTCTGTCTCTTCTATTCCCTAAAGAATTCTCCCAACTATGTATAAAAAACATACATATTGGGGCACATGGGTGGCTCAGTCGGTTAAGCATCCAACTCTTGATCTCAGCTCAGGTGTTGACCTCAGGGTCATGAGTTCAAGCCTGTGTTGGGCTCCACGCTGGGTGTGGAGTCTACTTTAAAAAAATTAAAAATTAAAAAAATTAACATTTTTGAAAAGTACATATAAAGAAACAAATGAAAAGTAAATATACCATGAAACAAGTAATTATCTTTTTAGTGCTGACAGAGAAAAAAAATTAAATTTAATATTCTATTAAGAACTGTGCATTTGCTTACTTTAAGATATTATTAAATCTTTTGGTCCATGGACTATAATTTTTTTCTCAGGGACTACCATTTAGAGCAGAAATCAGCAAACTGTGGCTCATGGACCAAATTCAAATCACCACATGTTTTTGTAAATACAATTTTATTGAAACACATTCATTCATTAGTTTACATAGTGTCTATGGCTGCTTTTACACTATAATAGTAGATTTGAGTAACTCTGATAGAAACTATATGACCTGCAAAGGCTAAAATATTTACTATCTGACACTTTATAGAAAAAGTTGCCAGGAGCACCTGGCTGGCTCAGCCAGTACAGCATATGGCACTTGGTCTTGGGGACATGAGTTCAAGCCCCACATTGGGCACAGAACTTACCTCCAAAAAAAAAAAGAGAGAGAGAAGAAGAAAGAAAGAAAGAAAGAAAGAAAGAAAGAAAGAGAAAAAAGGAAAGAAAGAAAGAAAGAAAGAAAGAAAGAAAGAAAGAAAGGAAGAAAGAAAGAAGAGAAAAAATAAAAGGTTGCCAACCTCTGATTTAGAGCACTCTCGATACAAACATGTAGAAGCACATCATTAGCTTCAGTATAAAGGCAAAAATAATCCAATGACTCTAATCATAAGTATATAAGTACACAAAATACTTTTTCATAAATTATACTTAAATTTAATATATATTATTTCTTTCCAAGTAATCTATGCTTGTCTTTATTCCATTCCAAGTAATCTATGCTTGTCTATATCTAAAAGCTAAATATCTCTTAAAATATTGTTCATATAACAAGATAATTGCTTCCAAAGAAATCCTTTGATAAACTTATTAAGCAGGAGTAAAGCAATAGAGACCAGAATATAAGAGATGAGAAAGCAACAAATACATAAGAAATAGGAAGGATTATTAAGAGAGAGGACATATAAAATAAGAAATGTAAAAACAGCAAAATTCACCAATTCAAGAATTATAATACAAACATTTTTAAGTTTCTTAATATTGAACATATAACATTGCTTCTGGTCCTAGAAACCTGGTAGGGTTAGCTAACATGGAAACTCTCACATCACAAAACTCTAGATTAGTTGGGTAAACTGTAACAAAAAGTAGTTTTGGATTTACATTAAAAAAGGAAAATTGCCAGTGGTGTTATGAAGTTGGCTCCTACAATCAGCTAGCAAAACCTGATTGGGCACATCTTTTCCCAACTCCATGCCTGATGACGCTACTTCAGTGGGGTTTAAAATTGTTTTTTGTGGGAACATTTAGACTATAGAAACTGGTATATTCTACAAACCGAGCTTTCTTCAGAGAATTGGTGATTAAACATTGAGTAGTACACAACTGGAAGTTACCAGGTACCGGAAATGAAAGAAGACACTAAAAAAAATAAATCACAAATCTCCAGATATATCACAAGGAAAGCAAATACCTCAAGTGAGAATCATCAGATACTATAAAAAAAAAGTATTACCACCATAAGAACTTTATATGATCAAAACAGTTAGAAAGACCATAAGTAGGAGTGAGTGAAATAATTAAAGAGTCAGAATAAGGAACAAAGGAGAAGGGTTAAGATGGTAGAGAAGTAGGGTAACCCTAGGCTTGCCTCCTCCCTCAAACAGCAAGATAAATATCCAATTATTCTGAACACCCAAGAAATTGATTGGAAGTCTTAAAGAACAAAGTTGCACATCTATAAAAAGAAAAACAACAACCCATGAAAAGTAGGAACTGAGAAGAGTTGATTTGTGGGAGAAAAGAGCTTCAGGTGCTGCAGTGGGGAAGGCTCCCTGATCACAGAGAGCGGTAAGCTAAGAGTAAAGAAAAACAAATAGTGAAAACACACAGGGGACAGCACAAGAAAACACTTCCCCAAAACCACTGGTAGGGAAAAAAGAAAAGGTTTCAATACCACCAGTTTTTTTATAAACAGCAAAGTTTGAAGTTTCAGAGCTCAGTGCCTGACAGCATTCCAGTGAAGAAGCAGGACAGAGCCATGGGAGTGGGCTGCATGTTCTGCGGATCCCCTGGGATCCTTGGAGTGCTTTCAATAGAGGTGATAGGGTCTCTCCATTGGCAAAAGACCTGGCCAAGGCCACTGAGCTGTCCCATTCACTAGTATAGGAACAAAGATGCCAGCTGAGGGCAGCAAATGGTGGTACCAGCTGTGTGTTGCAATTTACCATAAACTCTGAGCTGCTGCCACCACGCAATCACTCAACTGTTTCCTGGGACAAGCTCAGGCTACAGGGCAGCAAGATCCTCCCCCAGAGGATCAGCACAGGTAGAAACCCAGGGAGCCTCTGAAGTATGGGGTTTTCAAACACGGCTTTGTCTGAGATAAAACCCAGGAGGGCAGACAGTTCACACAGACAGGGTGAAAGGGGGGATCTGCTGGAAGACTTGGACACAGAAAAGGTGACTGCGCATCTCTGACATAACCAACTTCCCACTCTGGAGAGTAGAGAGGAGGGTGAAACCATTTTTACTTCTATCCAACAAGCACTGATCTACCCCAGTGAGCTAATCAGCACCAACAAGTGGAGAACAGAGCTGTTACACCAAGCCACACACCCCTCTGCCCTCCAAACACATCTCTACTAGGGCAAGTTGGCCTGAGAATCAGAGACACAGGCCCCTTCCACAGAGAACAAGCACAGCTCCTCCCAAGCACTAAGTCTACGGATCATAAAGTGTGTAAAGCTTCAGCTCTAGGGGAAATGTGACCTAGCTTCTTTGGGGGTTTGTTTTTGTTTGTGTGGTTTATTTTTCTTGGGTACAGAAAGAGCTAATTTTTTATTTTTTTAATTTTTTAATTTTCAACTTTTAATTTTTTTTATTTTTTTCTTTTTCTTTTTTCTATCAAGCTTCTCTTAATAACCAGACCAAAACATACCTAGGATCTAGCTTTATTATTTTTTTAAATCTTTTAATTTTAATTTTATTTTATTATTTTTTTCTCCAAAATGACAAGTCAGAGGAATTCACCTCAAAAGAAAGAACAGGAAGAAAGGACAGTAAGAGATTTCATTAATACAGAAATAAGTAAGATGTCTGAACTACAATTTAAAACAATTATAAGGATTCTAACAGGGCTTGAAAAAGCATAGAAGACTCTGGAGAATCTCTTACTGCAGAGATAAAAGAGCTAATATCTAGTCAGGCTGAAATTTAAAATGCTATAACTGAGATGCAAACCCAATGGATGCCATAACAGTAAGGATGGATGAAGAAGAGGAACAAATTACTGATGTAGAAGAAAATTATGGGAAATAATGAAGCTGAAAATAAGAGGGAAACAAAGGTAATGAATCACAAAAGTAGACTTAGGGAACTCAGTGACTTATTAAAACTGAATAACATTCATATCATAGAAGTCCCAGAAGATGAAGAGAGAGAAAAAGGGGCAGAAGATTTATTTGAGCAAATTATAGCTGAAAACTTTCCTAATCTGAGGGAGGACACAGACATCAAAATCAAAGAACAACTTCCATTAAAGTCAACAAAAGCCATCCATTGCCAAGGTATATCATAGTCAAATTCACAAAATACACACACAAGTAAAGAATCCTGGAAGTAGCAAAGGAAAAAAAAAGTAGAGATAATAAAGACTAGAGCATAAATACATGATACAGAAATAACAGCAACAACAATAACAAAACACACAGTAGAACAGATCAATGAAACTAAGAGTTGGTTCTTCAAAAAAATTAATAAAAATGATAAACCCCTAGCCAGACTTACCAAAAAGGAAAGAGAAAGGACCCAAATACATAAAATCACAAATGAAAGGGGAGCTATCACAACCAATACCCCAGAAATACAAAAAATTATAAGAGAATATTATGAAAAATTATATGCCAACAAACTGGACAATCTGGAAGAATGTATAAATTCCTAGAAATATGCGAACTGCCAAAACTGAAACAGGAAGAAATAGAAAATTTCAATAGGTGCATAACCAGCAAAGAAATTGAAACAGTAATCAAAAATCTCCCAACAAACAAGAATCCAGGGCCAGACGGCTTCCCAGGGGAATTCTACCAGACATTTAGAGAAGAGTTAATATCAATTTCTCTCAAATCATCAAAAAATAGAAATGAAAGGGAAACTTCCAAACCATTCTATGAAGTTAGCATTACCTTGGTTCTAAAACCAGATAAAGACACCACTAAAAAGGAGAATTACAGGCCAAAATCCCTCATGAACATGGATGCAAAAATTCTCAACAAGATACTAGCAAATTGAATCCAACAATACATTAAAAGAATTAATCACCATGATCAAGTGGGATTTATTCCTGGACTGCAGGGCTGGTTCAGTATTTGCAAATCAATCAACGTGGTAAGCCACATTAATAAAATAAAGGATAAGAACCATATGATTCTCCCAATAGATGCAGAAAAAACATTTGAGAAAATATAGCATCCACTTGATAAAAACCCTCAACAAAGTAGGGATAGATGGAACATCCCTCAATATCATAAAGGCCACATACGAAAGACCCACAGCTAATATCATCTTCAATAGGGAAAAACAGCCTTTCCCCTATAGTGTCAGGAATAAGTCAGGAATAAGACAAAGCTGTCCACTTCTCACCATTACTATTTAACATAGTACTGGAAGTCTTAGCCTCAGCAATTAGACAATGACAACAACAACAAAAAAAATAAAATAAAAGGCATCCAAATCAGCAAGGAAAAAGCAAAACTTGCACTATTTGCAGATGACATGATACTCTATGTAGAAAACCCAAAAGACACCACCAAGAAATTGCTAGAACTAATATATGAATTCAGCAAATCATAGGATATAAAATCAATATACAGAAATCTGTTGCATTTCTATACACTGATAATGAAACAGCAGAAAAAGGAATCAAGGAATTGATCCCATTTGCAATTGCACTTAACACAATTAGATACTTAGGAATAAACCTAACCAAAGAGGTAAAAGATCTGTACTCTGAAAGCTGGAGAACTTTAAGAGGACACAAAGAAATGGAAAAGCATTCCATGTTCATGGATTGGAAGAACAAACATTGTTTAAACGTCTAAACTATCCAAAGGAATAGACATTTAATGCAATCCCCATCAAAATACCACCAGCATTTTTCACAGAGCTAGAACAAACAATCCTAAAAAAATGTGTATGAAACCACAAAAGACCCCAAATAGCCAAAGCAATCCTGAAAAAGAAAAGCAAAACTGGAAGCATCATGATTCCAGATTTCAAGCTATATTACAAAGCTGTAGACTTCAAGAGAGTTTGGTGCTCACACAGAAACAGACATATAGGTCAATGGAACATAATAGAAAACCCAGAAATGTACCCACAACTATATGGTCAACTAATCTTCGACAAAACAGGAAAGAATGTCCAGGGGAAAAAAGATGGTCTCTTCAACAAATGGTGTTGGGAAAACTGGACAGCAGCATATGAAAGAATTAAACTGGACTGTCTTATACCATACACAAAAATAAATACAAAATGGATGAAAGACCTAAATGTGTTACCTAAATGGTTTCATCAAAATCCTAGAGAATAGAGGCAGCAATCTCTTTAACCTTGGTCACAGGAAATTCTTACAAGACACATCACCAGAAACAAGGGAAACAAAAGCAAAAATGAACTAATGGGGCTTCATCAAGACAAAAACCTGCACAGTGAAGGAAACAATCAACAAAACTAAAGGCAAACTATGGAATGGGAGAAGATATTTGCAAATGACATATCTAATAAAGGGTTAGTATCCAAAATCTATAAAGAACTTATCAAACTCAACACCCAAAAAACAAATAATCCAGTTAAGAAATGGACAGAAGATAGGAATAGTCACTTTTCCAAAGAAAACATCCAGATGGTTAACTGACACATGAAAGATGCTCAACATCACTTATCATCAGGGAAATACAAATCAAAACCATGATAGGATACCACCTCACATCTGTCAGAATGGCTAAAGTTAACAACACAAGAAACAACAGGTGTTGGTGAAGACACAGAATGGGGAACCTTTTGTACTTCTGGTGGGAATGCCAACTGGTGCAACCACTCTGGAATATGGAGGTTCCTCAAGAATTTAAAAATAAAACTACCCTATGACCCATCAATTGCACTACTAGGTATTTACCCAAAGGATACAAAAATACAGATTGGAATGGGTATATGCAACCCAGTGTTTATAGCAGCATTATCAACAATAGCCAAACTATGGAGAGAACCCTAATGTCCATTGACTGATGAAAGGATAAAGAAGATGTGGTATGTGCGTGTATACACACACACACACACACACACACACACACACACACACACAATGTAATATAACTCTGACACCAAAAAGAATGAAATTTTGCCATTTGCAACAATGTGGCTGGAACTAGAATGTATTATGCTAAGCGAGATAAATCAGACCGAGAAAGACAAATACTATGATTCCACTCATATGTGGAATTTAATAAACAAAACAAAACAGATAAACATATGGGGGATGGGGAGATGGAAAAAAACCATAAAAGATTCTTAATAACAAGGAATGAACTGAGGGTTGAGGGAGGGAGGTGGGTGAGGGATGGGCTAGATGGGTGATAGATATTAAGGAGGGCTCTTGTTATGAAGAGCACTGGGTGTTGTATGTAAGTGATGAATCACAGAATTCTACTCCTAAAACCAATATTTCACTGTATGTTAACTAACAACTGAAATAAAATTTGAAAAGAAAAATAAATAATTTAGAAAGCTATGTAAATAAAAAAAAATAAAAAGGAACAAATGCCATAAGAAATAAGTTATCACTACTATAAGAAGAAAAATTGGTAGATCTGAAAATGAACTAAATAGACATTGTGGGAAAAGTAGCTTTTAAATTAAAAGCCTAATAGGTTAATAGGCGGAATAGAAATAATCGAGTTAATGAAGTAGAAAAAGATTCATAAGCATTTATCACATACTAATAAAGAGATGGAAAATATAAAAGATCGAGAGATACAGGCAATAGAATAACAAGGTCCAAAATAAATAAAACAAGTTTCAGAAGGAACAAAGCAAATCAAATGTGCAAGGGGCAATATTTGAAGTGATAATGACAGTTAATTCTCCTATATAGTTATAAAACATACTGAAGTCCTTAGCAGGATAGATAAGAATAAATCCATGCCTAAAAAGAGTATGAAGAGCAGCCAACACAGTAATAAAATCCTAAAAGCAACTAGAGATAAGAATCAGAATCCCCATAACAGAACAAATGGACTGAAGGAAGGCTAATGCGTATATAAGTATTAAACTAAGAAAAATGGTACCTTAGAATGTCACTTTAAAACACAAAATAGAGGGCTCCTGGATGGCTCAGTTAATTCGGCTCAGGTCATGAGCTCATGGTTCCTGAGTTCCAGCTGCACGTCAGGCTCTGTACTGACAGCTCAGAGCCTGGAGACAGGCTTCAGATTCTGTGTCTCCCTCTGTCTTTGCCCCTCCCCCCATTCGTACTCTGTTTCTGTCTCTCTTTCTCAAAAATAAATAAACTTAAAAAAAAATAAAACACACAATGGAACCATAAGAAAGAAAAAAATACAAAACAGAACCAACATGATGAGAACAATAAAACATATAAACAAACATTAAACAAAAGATCAGTTTACTACCAACATACAATAGAAAGTAAGGTTCTCTAATTTTGATGAGAAAAATTCTAATTTTGATGGCAAAAACATCTTATAATTTGCAACCAGTTGGAGGACAAGTAACAAACATTAGAGGTCACCCCCCCTCGTTCATCAAATAGGGACTCAGAAGCCAAGCAAGGGAGCGCAATAAAATAGTCCCAATACAAAACCACCCTCAAAGTAAGTTAAAAAAAAAAAAAGGTTTTCTGCTTAACAGCAAAGAAATAAAAAATAAGATATTATTTTACCTCTCAAATTCTTGACGTTTTGATGATTAACATTCAATGCAGAAGAACAGACCTAACCTGCTATCTTCCTCCCAGACATCTATTTCAATATCCTACTTTATTCATGTCAATGTAAAATAGCACTAAATAAATATTCGTTAAATGAATTGCTATATGTTGCAAATTAAAATAGATACAAACTGTGGGGGCAACTTGACAATAAGGTATTCGATTGCTTTAAAATGCATTTAAATTTTTTTAATGTAATTTATTGTCAAATTGGTTTCCATACAACACCCAGTGCTCATCCCAACAAGTGCATTTTAAATTTAAATAATTCCATATCTAAGTACTTATGGCAAAGATATAATCAAGTATCTGTACAAAGATTAATCTATAAGAATGTTCACCATAGCATATTCACAGTAAAATAATTGAAAAACTAAATGTTCAATAAAAATAGATTAATAAAAGCACGTTAAAAGCATATAGCATAATTCCATTTAGCCATTTATAAATTACAATATGTATAAATGTTCACAATACATTGTCAAGTGGAAAAATATAACAAAAATGGGTTACAATATGACCCCAATCTTTTTTAAAAAATAGATATGAGTATAGTCTTATATAGAAATGTGCACATATTTAATTTTCGTGCTTTTATATATTTTTCAGTTTAACAGTGAAGACTGCATCTTTTTAATTAAAAATACTACTACAGTGTATAGTAAAATAACAGATGTAAAGCTTCCTTCAGTTTCTTTTTTAACTGAAAGAAAACATAACAAATATCTAAGCAACTTCTTTTCATAGATAAGAAACCTAAGACCTAATAATAAATGGTTAGGAAATCTTCCAAATTCATACATCATCAGTGAGGCAATAAGGACTCACATTCAAATGTGATAAATGTTATGTAGTAAACACAGATTAAATTTCAAAAAACACTGACCAGCAAACATTTTAAATAAATTAGAAATGGCCTCTCAGGAATTGTTTTCTAATTCTACCTAAAATTCATGTATCTGGGGCCCGAACCTAAACACAAGTATTTCACTTAATTTTCTAAAATATCCTGTACAGAATGACATTAACACAGAGAAAAAGGATTTTTTCATCATCCTTTTCATTTGGAAAATTATTGCTTAAATTGGTTCTAACAGTTTTAACAGACACCACCAGTTTAGATCTCACTATCAATCACAAAAAGCATTTTATCCAGGTGAGGTATATAAACCACTACCTTTGCCTAGTTACATCTTTTTCTTCAACATTCCTCAAGACATTTTGCTATTCAAATATCAAGAGGTATAAAACTCAGCTCTTCAGTTACTTCATGAAACCCTATGTACCTACCACCACCACACCTATAATTCTACTCACACAATACTCAGCCTCTAACATACTCATGCTCCACACATCTGTAATAATTTCTAGGTTTGTATGTGTTTGTATATGAATTACACATGATCTTCTCTAAATAGGAGCCAGAAAGGAAAGATGACATTGTTTTCCTCACCGATTCTACATTAATAAGATGATATTTGTAAAGCATATAGTGCCTTTTACATAATAAGTACCAAATGTATGTTTCTTATATATACAACGTGATAGATAGATAGATAGATAGATAGATAGATGATAGATAACATTTCACATCACAGAGGATAAATACATAAAGACTACAAGTCCCAAAAAGTAAAAACAGCAATAGTGATACACACTAAAGCATTTGGGTTTGGTCAGAATTCCCTATAATATGTAAAAACATTTTTAATATTAACCTTATTTCAAAAAGAAAATTCAAATCCCCATCACCTGGACTAAATGAAAAATATCCATGTATTTAGTATCCACTGTATGTCAGGTAGCTATACTGGACAGTCATGTACAATACTGAAGAATTCAAAAATAGAAGGTGAAAATCAGTGCCTTTATGGAATTTCCATAAAATTAAAATATTTGCATATACATGGGTTTATTTTTAAATCCTCAAAGTTAAAAATTTACCATTAAAGTAACTTTTAAATTTTTCTAAGGATTGACTTTTAAAAATATATTTATTTTAACACAGACGGACATAATAATATGCCTTAAGCAAGAAAAAAAAGAAAGAAACCTTTGGGCAATTAAGTCAAAAGGCAAAATGAAATCTTAATTCCACTAAACAAGTAGCATTATTGCTTTATGTATCCCCACAATAACCAGGCCAATAGAGGCTATTCATTAGGTGAAATGTCAACTTGAATCCTGGAGAGGTGCTGAACTTAAACAACTTGGTCCCTTAAGTGATGTGGAAAAATCTAACAACGTAATGAGAAGAATAAATTCAGAGGTCACTCTATCTTTCAGTCACTTAGCAACTAAATTGGAGTGAAGAGGGCAAGAGGGAAATGATTTCTAAAAATAATTAACCATAAACTCTGAAGTAGAGATAAGTAAAAAAGAGGATGAAAATGGAAGCAGCTTTTTCCATGGTTTCAAGCCAGCTCTTTTTGTAGGGACATGTTTACCACCACCCAAAGACCCAAATGCAAGGTCTGTTGCCCTTCCTTTCTATCTATACATCTCTCTGTCCCCTCCGCTTCCCTCTTTCTACTGCTACCTAGAGCCTTTCTCATGGCCTCCCTCATGGTTTCTTTCCACCATGGGGGAAAGATTTATCTGACTAGCCCCTTCTGCAGATATAATTGGCATACATCTATCTTGCACAGTCAACTCTTTAAATTCTAAAGTACAAACTTCAGAAAACACAAGTGCAAACAGATACTCATCTCATTTAGCAGCATAAAGTTTTGTTTGTTTTTAATTTAGTCAAAACTTCACAGAATGAAGAAATAAAAAGAGGGTATTTGGGATATTGCCAATACAAACTCATAGCACAACCCAATGCTTCAAGCAGAAAAAAGCAGGCCATAAATTCACATAAAATCAAACGTTCTCTTATTCTTTTAGCCTTAGTGCAACAGATAATATTTTTAAACCTTTTTTAATGTTTATTTATTTTTGAGAGAGACAGAGACAAGCGCAAGTGGGGAAGGGGCAGAGAGAGAGAGAAACATAGAATCTGAAGCAGGCTCCAGGGGCCATCAGCACAGAGCTTGACATGGGGCTCAAAACCACTAACCACAAGATCATGATCTGAGTTTAAGTCAGACACTCAACTGACTGAACCACCCAGGCCCCCCAGTGCAATGGATATTTTAAAAGAACATTTCCTGGGGTGCCAGGAGTAATATGATTTCAAAAGAATTTAAGAATCATGAATCATGTCCATCTTTTTTCAACAATGGTAACAGAGCCTTTACATTTTTAATAAATGTTTATTTATTTATTTTGAGAGAGGGGAGAGAATGTGAGTGCATGAGAGCAGGGGAACGGCAGAGGGAGAGGGAGAGAGAAAATCCCAAGCAGGCTCCATGCTGCCAGCACAGAGCCTATTGTGGCCTCAAATTCATGAACTGTGAGATCATGACCTGAGCCAGAATCAAGAGTTGGACGCTTAGCCAACTGAGCCACCCAGGCACCCCAGAACCTTTATGTTTTGATTAAGTAGACAGGCCACAGATAGGGAAGAAGGGCAATGATGTCAAGAGTTTTCCTTAAAAGCAAAAGAAATATTTTGTTTTCCCCCTTTACATATATTTATTGTATAATTAACTGGTTGGTATTTAGAAGGATATATATATATATGTATATACACACATATATATAGAACTCCACTTGCATTTAAAGTTGGAAAATCTAGTTCAAATTGTATGAGTATTTCTTAACAACAAACACAATGTTTTTGGTTTCTTCTAGTGATATACTCAGCCTAATATATTTGTAATGGCATTTGTACCTAGAATTTTAGCATTTGGATCAGGGCAAACATCTCTATTTGTTTATTAATTTCTGTCCTAATCTCTAGGCCGTCTATAACCTTTAAATATGTTCAGTAGACTCAGTTGTGTCTTAATTATCTCACAACATAGGGAACTTTTGAAGGAACAAATTGAATATCGCCAAAGATGAACATTTTTATTTTTTGTATCACTCTCCTCTCCAATGAACATGTTTTGGAAGCTCTCCCTTTCCTTGAATTGAAAGCTGACTTCAGCTATCCCAGCTGGGACAGAGCCCCCTGAGTAGAAAGGAATTGGGAAATGTCAATCAGCTTTGACAGTCAGGATTTAAACTCCAAGGAAAAGTACAGAAATGTAAAAAATCCAGTTCGGATCCAGAAAGCATTTACAGGTTAGGATCAAACTAAACAGGAAGAGTATGAAGGTGTAAATCCTGAGAAATTGTGTTGAGAAAATGCCATTCAGTATGTCACTGGCTTTTACAGGTCAGTGGTTTGACAGGAACAGTTCAAAATGTAGGAGGAAAAAGCCATATTGTATGGCTACTCTGCTAGTATATCTTTTACAGTAAACAAGACAGTATAGAAATTATAGTGACCAAACATATTTATAGATAATAAAATAGGCACATTTCTCATTTACAGTGGCTTCTGTGTCACAATGCTGGATTCCCCCTTCAGGACTGAGCCACTCATTTCTCCAGCTGCTGGGAGTTTTGTCTGCTGACCGCACACAGCGGAGTCTCTTCCCAGGAATGGCCCACTGCTAAAGGGAGCTTCTTTACCCAAAGTTATCCCCCTTTCCCAATGAGTGTGGGGTACCAGCCCCCAAGCCCCTAACACACTTTGTCTTAATTGAAGGCATCTCTGTAGGGTCACTCCCAACTTCACAGCTCCCCATGGGAAATGCATTGTAGTTTGGCTTCACCTTCTGCCCATGCTGCTGTTCCTACCTCCTTACAGGTGTTTTTCTAAAAACACTCTCCAAAGCATCACTCTAGCTCAGAATATGTTGCCCAGGAAATCCATCCTAGAAAAGTTGATACCAGCAATAGTTCTGGGAAGCCCACTTTAAGATGGAATTTGGATCTGGATAACCTGTCTGGTAAGGATAATCCCATCACTAGGAATAAGGCCTAGTATGCACTAGTGGAACAACTGCTCTAACTTTGACAAGCGATGACCTGAAATGCAGTGCACCAACAGGTGCAATATCTTAGATACCTGAGAAGTTGAAGAGACATCATAACTGAAAATACTGTGAAGGCATGCCAAAGGGGCACAGAGCCAATCTGAAAGAGTCACCAATGGCCAAATGTGGAACCATTTAAGCAACAATATAAAAAATGTAGTATTGAATTCTATTCCAAAATACAAAATAAATACACATGAGTCCATAATTGACATAAATTAATTATTAAGTAAATAAATTAATGGGGGAGAAGAGACAAGTCTCTCTACAGAAGTTTTCCAAATAATTTATGTTGATATTCACCCCCTCCAGGAGGAGAAACTTAATTTCTACCTTACTATCTCACCTCCTAATTCCCCAGGGTGAACTTCCTTAGTGATTTATATCCAGAGTATAGAAGGGGGGAAAAGTGATATTAGAGTGGAGAAACCTGGCCAATACTACCTCAAAGAGGTGATCAAGGCTAAATTATCAATGATAAGTCATGTTGAATTCATGAACCCTTTATATGATATGATGAGAATGGCACTTAACTTTGTGGTATCCTCCAAAAAAAAAACCTGCGAACCCTGTCTAACCATAAAAGAAGCAGTGGACAAACCCAAATCAAAAGACTTCTGAAAACAATAACAACAACAACAACAACAACAACAGAACTTGACCAGTGTGCCTCAAAAATATCAAGCACCGAGGGCAAGGAAAGTCTAAGAAACTAGTCACAGACCAGGGAAGCTAGGGAGACATTGAAGTAATTCATAGTGCTAGGTCAGCCAGAGAACTGCTTGGTAGCAATGAATAATGGGAGTAGGCAGCGGTAGCAGGTGTCTAGAAGCATCAGAGTGCAGAATCATTCCATTTTTTACGCTCTTACCTATGCCTAAACCCTTGGTTCTGGACTGGTCTTCCAGCCATCCAGAAAGATCTGTGAACCCTTTTACTGAATCCCTTTCTGCTTAACCTAACAAAGGCAAAAAATAGATCTTTGCAGAGTAGAGATTAAACAAAAACCACATAGTACCTGGAGAAGGTCCACTTAGAACCAATACCGAAACTTTCCCCCAGTAAATTGCTAAAGATTAGCACTAGTTCCTTAATGGGGAAAAACTGGAAATTAATACTGGAACCCACTACTCCCTCATTATTCAATTGTGTATTGATCTCATTAGGGAAATTGGCTTGATGTTTTCAATGCATTCTGTCATCCTCTTCATAACATTCTGAGTTAAAGAAAACTTCTAGGTATTTTTTCACATGTAGATATCTGGACTAGATAATTAAAATCAATATTATGTTATTTAGGTGGATAAACCTAGAAAAGTATAGGAAAGAATATTCTTTACCTCCCCTGAGAAGATTTTAAATTCAATATAGATAGTCCTCCTTGCTAAGAGCTATTAGACTAAGTTACAAAGATATGGAAATTTTCAGCTGCAAAGTGCAAAAAAGTAAAATTGCCCTAGAAATGCATTTTATCACAGAACCAATAGTCAAAGACATTAGCCTGAGTTGCCAAAGCATATCTAACATATTCCCAGCCTCTTTATTTTAAACCACATTTAATCACTTTTCAATTTTGCTTTCTGTTTGTTAAAATCTGTATGTCAACGAATTTGCTTTGGAAAATAAAATATAGTTCCAACTAAATTTCAAATAACCTCTACTAGCATAAATATTATTTCAACTTTGAAATACTTTAAAAATCAAATGGATTAAGTATTCCCAAATGTGGGGAAAAACACATAAGCAAACACACTTTTTAAGCAAACCAATTGTATAAATAAATTTCACATCATTGACTAATCATAAGATATTTTCCATTAATGAAATAGCTTAATTGGTATTTCATGTTATTTGACTATAGATGTAGGCAATTATTTGAAAACCACAGTTCTACAGCCATACCACCCTGAACACACCCAATCTCATATGAAAATGAGCAGTACACACACATGGGTATTTGTATGTATGTATAAGTGCATATGTGTTACTAAATTAGAGATGTTGGTCCATAGGCCCACAGCCCCTACCGTCTAAGCCATGCTTTGTACCTTTTGAGCCACACTTAACCCCTTCACAACTGATTAGACTATGCTAACCTAGTTGATCTGGCTTTTCTTGGGAATTTAAATTAGAAAATTAAGAGACTATAAATTATATGAAGGAATAAGTTGTGTTTCAAAATGAGGCTATGGAAGTGAAAATTGAGCCACATGTTACTACACTGATACATTTAAGTCATCACTAAAATTTAATAAACATTAAAATTTATTGAACACTTATGTGCCCAGAACTATGCTAAATTCTTTACATGCATTATCTCATTTAATCTTCACAATAATCTTATGAGATGGATACTACTCCTGTTAACCACATTTTATAGATAAGGAAATTGAGTTACAGAGGGGTGAGCAACTTGCCCAAAGTCCAACCCTGGCAATCTGAATCCATACTTCTTATTCTTATGCACTCACAGTATTTTCAGTAATATTTTTTTTTAAAAAAGGAAACTAAGAGAAAGTATAAGAAGATGATGTAGTTCCCTGAAAAAGAAAGGGAATCTAAAATAAGAATCTTACATATCTAGTTCCCTTGAAAACTAACTATAATATACAACCTGCTATTGGGCTCATATGAGATTTCTATATAATTAAAATCAAATGTACCATATAAACATAATTAATTTGTGTACTTGCATAAGCTTAACAAATCGCTTTATGTGTTATTCCTTCTAAAGTTTCCAGTGGATTGCTGTTTCTAATTACTTGTCTTAATATATTTAAATTTAAACAAACAACATGGTACTCTGAGGAACACCAAAATTCTGAAATTGAAATTAGGCTTATAACTTAACAAAATTATAATTAGCTATTTTTAATATCAAAGAGGCAAAAAGTACTTGTCAAAGAACCCAATTACAGGTACTTATTCAGTAGCTAGTATTACATTGTTCAGACATTGTGAGGGTATAGCAATGAGCGAAACAAAAAAGAATGCTTTACCACATTTAATTTACATTCTATTCATATCAGACCATTTTAAAAATAAATTAAGTGTTGTATAGTGAAAGATTCATGCCATTAGGCAACTTCTAGGAGAATGATGCCAAAGCACAACTTAAAACTGCAAGGCCAGAACTGACCAACCTCAACCCACATAACTGAAAAAGAGGCCACTCTTATGAGAACTCTTATTAAATCGGCCTACTGGTTGAGCTTTACATTTGATCTTTTAAATAAATATTTACATATTGTGACCACAGAGAAGTCATAAATTGTAATGACTGTCCAAATAAGAAGTTTATTTGCTCATGCTCATTATTTTTTTCTTTTATATATTTTTTTAATTTTTTTTTTTTTAGGGAAAGAGTGTGTGCACACACATGCATGCACACAAGTGGGAGAGAGCAGAGGGAGAGGAAGAGAGAGACTCTTAAGCAGGCTTCGTGCCTAGCACAGAGCCCAACACAGGGCTCAATCTCACAAACCAGAAGATCACAATCTGAGCCGAAATAAAGAGTAGAATGCTTAACCAACTGAGCCATCCAGAAACCCCACCCCTGCCCATTCTAGTTGACTGACTTCCTACATGAATCCTGTATGACAACACAATAAAATTCAGATGGAATTCATGATGCTGAACTAGACTCACAGAATAGTAATTAAAGCATGCAATGCCAATAATTGACTTAGTAAATCAGTATTATAGTAAACCTTTATATCATATTATATAATTTGAGAATAAGACAGCAGGAAAGGTTATCTTGGGTATGGTTTTTAACACATATAATAGGATTATTTACATAAAAATAATATACCCAACATTTCCTATCAACAGACATACTTCAAACAGCAAAATAGGCTACTCAGAAATGTACATGCAGATCTTTACTACCCTCATGTTATATAGAGTCTAATTTCATTCTTGATGTTTGATAGCTGACAGCTTTCCAGCTCTCCTCTCTTCCCATCACCTCCCCCACTTCTGTCTGGGCAAGTTGTTAAGAAAGCTCAGATGCTCTGTTCTTTGGTGACATCAGGAAGTTCAAACCAGTCAAGTCCTGAGCACAGCACACAGAAATCCTCATCTCAGCCCCACCCCTAATCACAGTAAAATCCTAACCCAGTCTCCTTTCCCTGTTTTCTCAAACCCATTTTTGACCCTGCTTAGGAACATGTCTGCTCTCCCCCCCAGAAAGTCTCATTATATGAGTAATTAGACTTTTCACAATCTTGGTGCATGTATGGTATCATTATTCTCAAAATCTAAAGCAAATTTTGGGTGGGAGACCCATCTCTCCTCTGCAAGGTGACCATAACAATTGGCAAAGCATGCATGTCTAGATGATAATTGCCATTGCTGGGGGTCTTTCTACTCTTGCTTTGGCTTGCTAATGGACTCTTCTGCCTGCTGAAGAGCATGCACTTTGAGCTGCTGTCTACTAACTAGCTTGTGCTTTGAGCTATGCTACTTTGTGCTACATTTGCTGAGTTCTACTGAGCTCCTGTTAGGATTTAACTGACCTAGGTAGGACATTTCACTATTTGGCATCTAGGGACTAAAGTATGGGATTGGGGCCTTCCTTAAAGTGGCCCTGGATCATGTATCTTGGCCAAGACCTATCTGTGTATCTCAGATTAAAACATGTGTCTTGATTCCAACATATACCACCACTGATGCTAGGCTGGGGATGTATGTTTCACCCAGGAATTGGCCCTTTCTTCAGAGTGCTTAGGAGAAAGACTGAAATCCTGTGTAACATATAGTCTCATTGGGTGGTCTTTTGTGTGGACCTGCTTAGGAACATGCCCTGCTCTCCCCAGAAAGCCTCACTATGTGAGTAATAAGTCTTTTCAAACATGCTTGGTGCAGAATGACATCATAGTCTCAACATCTGAAATAAATTTTGAGTAGGGGTCCATTCTTCCTCTGCAAAGTGAGCATAACACTCCTCCACATTAATGACTTAAATATGCCACAGTTATTTTTTTAGGTCTTGTTTTAGCTATAGTTTAGTTGCCTTATATATATCCAAAATTCCATATGTAAGAGAGTTAGATCTCTACCTCAATTCTGATGACCCAAGGGTATGAACAAATGAAAACAGCCCAAAGTTTTCATGTAATAAACATTTATTGATATACAACAGGCCTGAAATTCTGCTACACATTGAGGATATAGTGGGGTTTTCAGTCTAATGGTAAGAATGAAGATTAATCAATATCATTTCAAGAAATGTCAATTTTCAACTGTGACAACTTCCAGAGAAAGAAATTATATGATTCTATGCTGGCCCATCTATTATAATAGGATCAATCCTGGTCAGTTAAAAATATTAAGGAAGTGATATATGGGCTGAAAGCTGAAGAATGAGTAGAAGTAGATAGATAAAAAAAGAAGTGTAGAGAATGTCAGACAGAAGGACTAACATTGGCAAAAACACAGTGTTGGAGGGAACATAGAGAAATGTGAGTGACTGAAAGTCAGAGCAAGCATTATGGATGAAGGGGTTCAGAATAAGCATCATATTATCAGACTTGTGCATGAAAATGATCAGTCTGGGAATGCCTGGGTCACTCAATCGCTTAAGCCTCCGACTTTGGCTCAAGTCATGATATTGTGGTTCTTGAGTTTGAGCCCCATGTCAGGCTATGTGCTGACAGCTCAGAGCCTGGAGCTTGCTTTGGATCCTGTGTCTCCCTCTCTCTCTGACACTCCTCCAACTGCACTCTGTCTCTCTCAAAAAATAAATAAATAAATAAACATTAAAAACATTAAAATGATCAGTCTGGGTAAATATAAAGAATGATTTGAAGAAGACAGAGTAATTGAAAATCAAATATCAATAACCCAAAATCAGCCCTATTAATTTAAATCATGAACATATGTATTTCTTCCCTTTCTTTATCTCCGAAATTTTTTTACATTTTTTTTAATTTTTATTTATTTTTGAGACAGAGAGAGACAGAGCATGAACGGGGGAGGGTCAGAGAGAGGGAGACACAGAATCTGAAACAGGCGCCAGGCTCTGAGCTGTCAGCATAGAGCCCGACGTGGGGCTTGAACTCACAGACAGCGAAATCATGACCTGAGCCGAAGTCGGCTGCTTAACCAATTGAGCCACCTAGGCGCCGCTATCTCCGAAATTTAAGAGAACATAGACACTGCATAGGACTATATATACCTCAGTTTGTGTTTTCTTCCAAGTTTGAGATATAAAGTAAGAGAACCTTACCTTTGAAATAGAAGTTAAATAAAAATTACCAAAAATGAATGAGATTCACCATTTATAGGAATAACATCTTAAATACAATTTCTCTATTGCAATGAAAATCAATCCTCATTTACTTCACAGTAATCTAAAACTTATAGACACCAGATGTTTGGTTGGCCTAAAGAAACTTTGAAGTTAACGTCTCCCAATTAGTGTATAAATTCAACTACTAAAGCACATTAATACCCTAGGGGGAAAAAAAGTTTTAATACCCAAACAAGAATCTAAATAGTTTAATATATTTGGTTTCTGTGTAGTAAAAAAGTTAATAGCAGGCCTGAGACTGCTATCCTTCAAAAGGCCTGCTTGAAATTACAGCCATTGACTAAAGTATGGAAACTTGGATTGGAGGGATGCTTCTGCCATTGCCAGAACTGATTGGAATGTCAAAACTGTATGTGCAAGCAATGTGGTTTATGCTGAACACCTGCTTACCTTATGAGACTCTCAAATTTTGGTATGTGCCAGACAAAGGGGACAACATGACTAGCCCCCAATAAATATCTTAGGCCCTGAGTCCCAACTGAGCTTCCCTGGTAGCCATATTGCCACAATTTGTTGCTGGAGAAATTACACATGTCCTGTGATACTCTACTGGGAGAGGACTCTTAGAAGCTTGAGCATGGTTTCCTTCAGACGTCACCCTGTATGTTTTTTTTTTCCTTTTGCTAATTGTACTTTGCATCCTTTCATCTTAAATTTTTTTTTTTAATGTTTATTTTTGAGAGAGACAGAGTGCAAGCAGGGGAGGGGCAGAGACAGACAGACAGACAGACTGACAGAATCTGAAGCAGGCTCCAGGCTCTGAGCTGTCAGCACAGAGCCCAATGAGAGCCTTGAACTCATGAACCATGAGATCATGTCCTGAGCCGAAGTCAGACATTTAACTAACTGAGCCACTTAGGCACCCTGCATCCTTTCACTTTAGTAAATCCTAGCTGTATGTGGAACTATATTCTGAGTCCTGTGAGTTCTCCTATGAATCTCAAAATTTGGCAGTGGTCTTTGGAACCCTGACACAGTTGTCATATTTTATCAGGAAGTAAAAAGAGAGTTAATATATCATTTATTCCTATTTTAAAATTCTTACACTTAATAATTACTAATAAAATATTAATACATAGGAGCGCCTGGGTGGCTCAGTCAGTTAAATGTCTGACTCTTGATTTCAGCTCAGGTCATGATCTCGCAGTTTGTGGGTTCGAACCCCACATCAGGTTCTGTGCTGACAGCGTGGAGACTGCTTGGATCCATTCTCTATCTCTCTGTCTGTCTGTCTCTCTCCCTCTCCCCCTCTCTCTTTGTCCCTCCCCTTCTTGTGCTCTATCTCTCTAAAAAATAAACTTTAAAAATATATATTAACACATATTATTTACCTGGTCACATTTCATAGGAAATATTTCCAGATGACACTGTATTCTTGGTGCCCACTGATACAAGATTTATTGTTAGGTTTCTCTCCTATATATTCTCTGTAAATGTATCCCTGGATATATAACCCAATAAATATATAGTTATAAGTATAGATAGTGATAAGATATCTTAACACATATGGATATGCATTTCAAAAGAGAAAGTGGAAACAGAAGCTTCTATCAATAGATTTGTCTGAGAGTACATCAAGAGAAGCCTTTTAATTATGACAGCATACAGGGTAATGCAAATGGTACATGTATCACGCTAATTAAATATGGAATTTCATTTCTTAAAAGTTAAAAATCTAGCTCTCAGCATGTGCTCATATACGTGATTCTCATTGAGGTGAGCTTGGCAGGCATGACTTTATAAAAAATGGAATCTAAGTGTGTGAGGAATTCACATGATAAATAAGAAACAAGCTTCTGTTTTATCACCTGGGTGTCTAAATATCCAATACTTATTTTCTTTCCACTTTCCACTTTACCAGACTTTTAGTGGACAGATATGTTTCAAGATCATAGTGCATTTTGGAATTATTGTATGCAAATATAATGAAAGAAATGTAATTAGTTTTAAAAAATAGAAGAAAAATAGCATATCATTAGTGACAGGTTAAAAGATCATTGTTTAATAGTCATAATTATAGTACATTATCCAGAGTTTTAAGATTATTTTGAAATTCTTTTATAGGACACAAGCTAGTATAGTAAAGAACATCAAACCTTAAATATATTTTCCTCTAAGATTTTAATTCAACACTGTGAATTGTGTATTATTTCAATCAGTTTCTGAATGAGCTACCCAACTATGTAAGAATCTAGGAGGAAGCCATCACTTTAACTTCTCCTCAAGAGTTTCAAAGATAGTTTCAGAAAATATGAAATGACAGATGTGCTTGGAACTTAATTTTCTATTCTATGTTAGGACAATATGCTAAAGAATTCTGTGTTCTCTGTTACAAGTATGACTGAAGACCATTTCCATAGTGAGAATGAATTTCTTAAGAGTCTGATATGGCTGTCCCTAAATATTTACCAATATCATTTCAAATTATTAAGTTTTGCACATGAGAAATATACATTCCTAAAGCATTGTAAATCCAATTTACCTGGCTTCACTTGGAAATATGTTTTCAATGGCTTTGGTGAATTGTTTTCCTTGATTTTTTTTTAAAAAAGTTTTATACCTAATAATAATGTATTGTGAATGTCACAGTTTGTCTTGTGAGTCATGAAAACATAAAACCCCTAATGAACCAGAAATGAAAAGGGGGCACTCTCATAGTTACCCACACATATTTGTTCTCCTGGGAGTGGCAAAAAATGTAAATATATACTTTGAATATTATAATTATTTGAAAAAAGACATATAGATAATACTACTATTCTCAGGTCTCTAGAATATTTTCTCCTGTCAGCAAAATCAGTTACAAGGTAGAATCCGTCCCAAAAGACATTTAGACCAGCCATGGGGATTATGTACAGCCAAACTAAAATTATTCAGAGATTCTCAAAGAATGGCATTATTATACAGGGAAAACAAACAAACAAAATATAAAATCCCTCAGCATAAACACAGAACCACTTGTGGGAAGAGCACAGTGGGACACTGGCTGCCTAACTTGCATACACTAGGTCCTACCACCCTGTGCTCTGATGGAACTGCCCCTCTCAGTCACACTTGCCTCAGTCCCAGTGGATAGACCCCTCCCCCAGAAGACAGCACAAACCCCTGCCCACACCATGTCTCCTGACAGGAGAGTTTTGCAGAGCCTCAGTTTTGATGGAGGTGGTGACAGGTCTTATTTCACAAGCAGACCAGAGCACATCTAATTAAAACCCACCAAATTCAGGACAGGGACCAGACACTGCTCACAGCAGGCAAGAAGAGTCTCTGCAGACAACTGGCCTAGAGAATAGAGCAGCCAAAACACAATAGTAGAGTGCAAGCAGCACACACCAGAGACACTTCCTGAAGTGCCATGCTATGGGTACTACATAACCTCTTCTTCATAAGGCCATTACTTTTAGGAGCAGGAGATATAATTAGCTTTCTAACACAGAGAACGAAGCAGAATCTTAGACAAATGTGAAGATATAGGAATTTAACCCAAATGTAAGAGAAAGATAAGGCCAAGGCCAGAGATCTAGGTGAAACAGATATAAGATATAAGTAACATGCTTGATGGAGAATTTAAAGCAACAGTCATAAGGATATTCACTGGACTTGAGAAATGAATAGAAGACATCAGTGAGACACTTACCTCAGAGATAAAAGAGTTAACAAAGAATAAATCCAACCACAAAAGACTCTTAATAATAGAAAACAAACTGAGGGTTGATGGAGGGAGGGAAGTGGGAGATGGGCCAGATGGGTGATGGGTATTAAGGAGGGCACTTGTGATGAGCACTGGGTGTTGTATGTAAGTGATGATCACTGAATTCTACTCCTGAAACCAATAGTGCACTGTATGTTAACTAACTGAAATTTAAATTTAAAAAAGAATGAGAGATGAAAGTACAATAAACGAGATTAGAAACATGTTGATGCAATGAACACAAGGCTGGAAGAATCAGAGGAACAAATTAATGACCTAAAGGATAAAGTAATGGAAAAAAGTGAAGCTCAACCAAAGAAGGAAAGAAGAAACGAAAATAAACTTAAGAAACTCCATCAAACATAATAACATTCATATTATAGGAGTCCCAGAAGAAGTGTCAGACAAAAGAAGGCAGAATATTTATTTGAAAAAATAATAGCTGAAAAACCTCCCTAATCTGAGGAAGGAAAAAGACATCCAGATCCAAGAGGCACTCCCATCAAAATCAACAAAAGCAGGCTCACACCAAGACATATTGTAATTAAATTTGCAAATATAGTGACAAAGAAAAAAATCTTAAAAGTAAAGTAGCAAGACAAAAGATGTCCTTAACTTATGAGGGAACATGCATAAGGCTAGCTGGAGATTTTTCAACAGAAACTTGGCAAGCCAGAGGGAGTGGCATATATTCAAAATGCTGAATGGAAAAAATCTGCAGCCAAGAATACTCTATCCAGCAAGGCTATCATTTAGAATAGAAGGAGAGATAGAAGTTCCCAGATAAAGGAGATCATGACACTAAACCAGCCCTGCAAGAAACAGTAAAAGGGACTCTTTGAGTGGTAAGGAGAGACCAAAAGTGGCAATATAAAGGCAGTTAACATAAAAGCAGTAAAAATTATTATTTCTGTAAAAATAAGTCAAGAACTCACACCCAAAAAAATGATATAAAAAATAATTATATATACCTAAAATGTGGGGAGGAGAGGAGAAAAGAATGGGTTCAAACTTAAATGACAATCAACTTAACATAGATTGCTATATGCAGAAGATAACCATATATCAAAAACCACTAATAAACATGCAAAGAATAAACAGAAAGAAATCCAAATATGTCACTAAAGAAAATCAGCAAAATATGAGAGAAAGACAAGAAAGGAGTAGAGAAAATCTCCAGAAAAAAAAAAAAACACAAACCAGTAATAAAATGGCAATAAATACACATTTATCAATAATTACTTTGAATGTAAATGGACTAAACACTCCAATCAAAAGACATAGAGTACCAGAATGAATTAAAAAAAAAAACAATCCATCAATATTTGCCAATAAGAGACTCATTTTAGACTTAAAGACACCTGCAGATTGAAAGTGAGGGGATAGAGAAACATTTCCCATGCAAGTGGATGTCAAAATAAAGCTGGAGTCATAATACTTCTATTGAACAAAACAGACTTTAAAACAAAGACTGACAAGAGACAAAGAAGGACACTATAATAACAAAGGGGACAATAAAATAAGAAGACATAACAATTATAAATATTTATGCACCCAACATGAAACACTCAACTATATAAAACTTATATATTTATATAAACTTATATATAATTTATATAAACTTATATATATATATAAAACTTAACAACAAACATAAAGGAACTAATGGATAATAACACAACAATAGTAGGGAACTTAACCATCCCACTTATATCAATAGACCATCTAAACAGAAGGTAAACAAAGAAACAATGGCTTTGAATGACAACACTAGACCAGACGGGCTTAACAGATATATTCAGAACATTCCATCTTAAAAAGCAGAATACACATTCTTTTCAAGTGTACAGCGAACAGTCTCCAAAATAGATCACATATTAGGCCACAAAAGAGGCCTCAACAAATACAAAAAGACTGAAGTCATACCATGCATCTTTTATGATCACAACACTTTGAAACTAGAAGTCAACCACACGAAAAAATCTGGAAAAAGCACAAATACATGGAGGCCAAACAGCATACTACTTAACAATGAATGGGTCAACTAAAAAATCAAAGAAGAAATTTTTTAAAAAAGCACATGGAAACAAAGGAAAAAGAAAATACAACAGTAAAAAATCTTTGGTATGCAAGCAAAAGTGGTCCTATGAAGAAAGTATATAGCAATACAGGCTTACCTCAAGAAGCAAGAAAAATCTCTAATAAACAACCTAAACTTACACTTAAAGGAGCTAGAAAAAGAACAGCAAATTAAGCCTAAGTCAGCACAAGGAAGGAAAAAATAAAGATTCGAGCAGGAATAAATGATGTAAAACTAAAAACAAAACAAACAAAAAAAAAATAAAACAAATCAATGAAACCAGGAACTTGTTCTTTGAAAAAAATCTATAAAATTGATAAACTTCTCCCTAGAGGAGAAAGAAAAGAGAAATGACCCAAGTAAATAAAATTACAAATGAGAGAGGAGAAATACCAACCAACACCACAGAAATACAGCAATCATAACAATATTATAAAAACTATATACGTCAATAAATTGGCATTAGAAGAAATGGATAAATTCCTAGGAGCATATAAATTACCAAAACTGAAACAGGAAGAAATAGAAAACTTGTACAGTTCAATAACCAGCAAAGAAACTGAATCAGTAATCAAAGAACAACAAACAAGCAAAAATCCAAGTCCAGAGGGCTTCACAGGCTGATCCCACCAAATACTTAAATAAGAGTTAATACGTACTCCTCTCAAATTCCAAAAAATAGAAAATGAAGGAAAACTTCCAAATTCATTCTATGAGGGTAGCATTACTGTGATACTAAAACCAGATGAAGACACCACTAAAAAAGAGAACTACAGATTAATATCCCTGATGAACATGGATGCAAAATTCTCAATGAAATATTAACAAATTGAATCCAACAATACATTTAAAAAATGATTCACCCAATCAAGTGGGATTTATTCCTGAATTGTAAAGGTGGTTCAATATTTGCAAATCAATCAACCTGATAAATCACATTAATAAAAGACAGGATAAAAACTATATAATCTTTTCAATAGATGCAGAAAAAGCATTTGGCAAAGTACATTGTCCATTCATGATAAATAAGAACCCTCAAAAAAGTAGAGTTAGAGGGAATATACCTCAACCTAACAATGGTCATATATGAAAAACCCACAGCTAATATCATCCTAAATAGGGAAAAACTGAGACCTTTTTCTTTATGGTCAGGAATAAGACAGAGATGTCCACTCTCACCACTTTTATTCAACATGGTACTGAAAGTCCTAGCCACAGCAATCAGACAACAAAACGAAAAAGGCATTCAATTCAGCAAGGAAGAAGTAAAATTTTCACTATTTGTAGACGACATGATACTATATATAAAAAACCCTAAAGCCTTGACTAAAAACTGCTAGAAATGATATGCTAATTCAGTGAAGTTGCAGAATACAAAATCAATGGGCACAAATCTGTTGCATGTCTATACATCAATAATGAAGCAGCAGAATGAGAAATTAATGAATCAACCCATTTACAATTGCACCCAAAAAAATAAGATACCTAGGAATAAACCTAACTGAAGAGGTGAAAGACCTGTACTCTGAAAACTATATAACATGGATGAAAGAAATTAAAGACGACCACAAAGAAATGTAAAGACATTCCATTATGGATTGGAAGAAAAAATATTGTTAAAATGTCTACGCTTCCCATAACAATCTACAGATTTAACGCAATCCCTATCAAAAATCCCTACAACAGCATTTTTCACAGAGCTAGAAAAAACAATCCTAAAATTTGCGTGGAACCACCAAAGACCCCAAATAGACAAAGCAGTCATGAGAAAGAAAAGCAAATCTGGAGGCATCACTATTCTGGATTTAAGTTATATTACTAAGCTGTCGTGATCAAAACAGTGTCATACTGTCACAAAAATATACACACTGATCAACAGAACAGCATAGAAAATCCAGAAATGAACCCACAATTATATGGTCAATTAATCATTGACAAAGCAGGAAAGAGTATCCAGTGGGGCGCGGGGGGGACAGTCTTGTCAAGAAATGGTGTTGAGAAAACTGGTCAGCTACATGCAAACTGAACCACTTTCTTACACCATACACAAAAATAAATTAAAAATAGATTAAAAACCTAAATGTGGGACTGAAACCATAAAAATCCTAGAGAAGAACACAGGTATCTTTGACATCAGCCATAACAACTTTTCCTAGATATATCATGTGATGCAAGGGAAACAAAATCAAAAATAAACTATAGAGACTACATCAAAATAACCCTATGAGCAGCAAAAGAAATAATCAACAAAACTAAAAAGGAATCTACAAAATGGGAAAAGACATTTGCAAATGATATATCCAATAAAGGGTTAGTTTACAAAATATATAAAGAATTTATAAAACCCAACACCCAAATACCAAATAATCCAACTAAAAATGCACAGAAGACATGAGTAGACATTTTTCAAAAGAAGACATACAGACAGCCAACAGACACATGATAAGATGCTCTACATCACTTATCATCAGGAAAATGCAAACCATAACTACAGTGAGATATCACCTCAAACCTGTCAAAATGGGTAATATCAACAACATAAGAAACAACAGGTGGTGATGGGGATGTGGAGAAAGGGGAACCCTCTGGCACTGTTAGTGGGAATGTAAACTGATAGACAACAGTATGGACATTCCTCACAAAGTTAAAAATAGAACTATCTATCCAGCAACTGCACTACTATTTACCCAAAGAATATTAAAAAAACTAATTCAAAGGGATACATGCACCCCGTGATTGGAGCAGCATTATCTACAATAGCCAAATTATGGAAACAGCCCAAATGTCTACTGATTGATGAATGGATAGAGAAGATGTGTGTATATCTATTACACAATGGAATATTACTTAGCCATAAAAAAGAATGAAATTTTGCCATTTGCAATGACATGGATGGAGCCAGAGTATAATGAGTCAGTCAGAGAAAGACAAATACCATATTATTTCACTCATATGTGGAATTTAAGAAACAAAACAGGTAGTGGCCTTATTCTCTGCCTTTCTCTTCTTGTATCTGAGGCTGCTCTGCTCTTATCAGCCCCTGGCCCACAGTCTCTTTGAGACCAAGCACCATGCCTTCAATTAAGTTGCAGAGTTTTGATGGAGAGATATTTGAAGTTGATGTTGAAACTGCCAAGCAGTCTGTGACTATCAAGACCGTATTGGAAGATTTGGGAATGATGAAGGGAAGGATGACCCAGTTCCTCTACCAAATGTTAATGCAGCAATATTTTAAAAGGCCATTCAGTGGTGCACCCACCACAAGGATAACCCCCCTCCTCCTGAGGATGACAACAAAGAAAAGTGAAGAGATGATATCCCTATTTGGGACCAGGAATTCCTAAAAGTTGACCAAGGAATACTTTTTGAACTTATTCTGGCTTTGAACTGCTTACACAGCAAAGGTTTGCTTGATGTTACATGCAAGACTGTTGCCAATATGATTAAGAGGAAAACTCCTGAGAAGATTCCCAAGACCTCTAATATCACAAATGACTTTACTGAAGAATAAGAAGCCCAGGTACACAAGAGAACCAGTGGTGTGAAGAGAAGTGAAACGTTATGCCTGACACTGTACCACTGTAAGGATGGTTCCAGATAGTAGTTGCACTGCTCTGTTAAATGTCTGTTAACATTAGACAAACAGTAGACAAATACAGCAGCAAATCAGTTGTTTTACCAGAATGTTGTCCTCCTTGCATGTGGAGTTTGAGTACAGATTCCAAACTTATGGCTGAGTTTCTTCTGGTATGATCAAAAGTTTCTTTTTTCTTTGCTCTGAAAAACTGACATGTAGGTTCTCTATAAGAGAGATGGCATTTTGGGATTTCCATCTCTAAATATTTCTAAATCTTAGAAATCTCTCTAAAGCAATTTCTGCCTAGCTTATTTTTAGTTAACTTTAGTTTAATAAACCTTTTAAAAGTTGGCATTGTGAATAAAACAAGTTGCGAAAAGTTTTCTGAAAAAGAATTAAAATAAAAACAAAACAAACAATCATAGGGGGGCAAAAGAGAGAAGCAAACCAAGACACACACTCTTAACAACAGAGAACAAACTGATGGTTACCAGAGGGAAGATGGGTGGGGGGATGGGTTAAATCGGTGATGGATTAAGGAGGACATTTATTGTGATGAGCACTGAGTGTTATATGTAAGTATTGAATCACTAAATTGTACACCTGAAACTAATATTACACTGTTTGTTAACTACCTGGAATCAAAATAAAAACTTAGAAAGAAAATGGAAAGACCATATGGCAGTAATATGGGGGGAGGGGGTGTCAAGATGAATCTACATTATGCCAACACCTGAAAAAAGAAATCCTATTAATATTACATAGTCAATGTTTATCAAGCTTTGATTACATAGAGATAACTTTAAAAAACCATAAAAATCGAGGCTCTCCTTTTCTCCAGCATCTATCTCTGAATATAAAAACTATTTTATAGTAGGATAAATTGTTATGAAGGAAATTATTGACCTTTTTAATGGTCCACTAAAAATGCAGAAAAACAACTAGCTTTTAATTGTGTGCATAATTTAAAAATATAGAATATATAGGAAATCTTATTGCAGCTATTTCAGATTTTATTTTATGAAAAATCACACGCATGAAATACTTTTCAGATTAAAATTAAAATGGCATGTTAATAGAATAATTTTGACTTGTCAGAACTGAAAATCATCATTCATGGTTTGGAAAAAAATATTTCCTAGTTTTGATCTTTAAGTGATTATTAAAAAATTAAATTCATACAGTTTAATTGATTATAAATGTAGTTCCCATTGAGTACTCTGTTTCTTTTTGATGGTTATTAATTTCATTTTTAAATGGGAGATTAAGCACGTGAATTGTCTACATGAATTCATATGATAATTTAAATTGTACCACTTTAAGAAAATAGCACATTACACATAGAGATTTGGCATATTATTTTCCAAAGAAATGTTCAAAGAGAATGCAAGGTCCCTATATATATCCACATAACCTATTGTTTGCTACTAATTTTTAAAATAGACTATTATGCGTCACCTGGGTGGCTCAGTTGGCTAAGCTTCTGACTCTTGGTTTTGGCTCAGGTCATGATCTCACAGTTCGTGAGTTCGAGGCCCACATCAGGCTGTGTGCTGAAAATGCAGAGCCTGCTTGGGATTCTCTTTCTCCCCTCTCTCTTTGTCCCTACCCCACTTATGCTCTCTCTCTCTCGCTCTCTCAAAATAAATAAACTTAAAAAAATTTTTTAAGAAAATGAACTATCGCTACTAATTTAATCTCATAAATATATTTTGAATATTCTGCTTGCATGTAAATGAGGAACCATGAAGACTACTGAAATTATTGATTATATCACTCACTTGCCTAATACTCAAATATATGAAAATTAATGTTAGCCCTGTTCTAAGAAAATTGTACTTACACAAGTTCATCTTGCTAATTTCCTTACAATAGCACTAATTTATAAGTTATTTCTTTAAAACCACCCTTGATTTATTCACCTTTATTTTTATGCAAATTAAATTTCAGCAAAATATTACTACTTCATTTTAATCCCAAAATATTGAATAACATCTGGTCAACATTTTTATCACTTATTGCTTCATTTTCAATTATAAAATCTCTGTACTTTTAAATACTTAATCTACTTTCTGTTTTATTAATCACCTTTTTTATCTGCTCAGATAGGAATGGCAATTTAATAGCCCTGGGAAAAGTTGTCTAAAAATCTACAACTGGGATAACTAGAAAAGGTACACTGAGGGAATATTAAAATTTTAGTTCCATTTAAAATTTCATCAGAAAAATACGAATTGATAAGGTTTAGAATCTTCACCCAAGATGCTAATAAGAAAGTCAAAATGCAAGGAGGTATATTTTTAATAGTCTAATGAATTATCCTGGTTTAAAAATGATTTCTATAGCATGTTTTATGATTATGATGTGGATATTTATGATGCATACATTATTATTACCCCTAAAGAGCTTGTTATCAAATGTGTAGAAGTAAAGTTACCAGACAAAACACAGGCAATATTTGGGACATACTTATACTGAATAGTTATTTGTTCTTTATTTGAAATTCACATTTCACAGGGTATCCTGTATTTTTATTTGCTAAATCTGGGATTTTATGTAGAAGCATAATTATAGGAATACTAATTCATTTTTCCCTCACATTTGAATTGAAGAAACTCTTGATCTTTAAATGTTGCAAAAATATGTGTTCTTAGGACCAGCTACATAATCTGAGGAACCCTATGCCAAATGAAAATGCATAGCCTCTTTTTCAACAATTATTCTTCCAAGATGGCAATAGTAGGGTATTAAATCAAGTGCCCATGAAGCTAGCCCTGTTCTTAGAACCCCAGGCATTAGGATATATATGAACTAAGTGTCCTTACATTACAGAGAAACAAAAATTGGTTCATTTTTAACAGGAACAACAAATGTCCGTAAAGGACAACAAAGCAAATATTTTAGGCTTTGAAGGCCATATAGTTTCTGTCACAATATTAACTCTCCCATAAATAAACTGATGAGCATGGGTTGTGTTTCAATAAAACTTTATTTACAAAAACAGTTGGTGGACCAAAATTGTTGAACCTGTAGTTTGCCGACCCCTGGACTATGCTACAAACATAAGCAAAATTACCAGTTAGATTTGTTTAGATTCTAAATAGATATACCCACTAAGGCAAAAATTCATCTAGGGGATTGCAATCATTTCCCTGGGACATTATTTTTGCAAAGATATGTAACAGAATCTATTTTTTAATGTATGTATCTTTAAATTAAATTCAGTCATCTAGCTCAACTAAACCACTGTCCCAATTTTCTAGGTCCATAAAAATATATATCAGGAATGACAAAGGAGAAACATAATATATATTTGCTTTCTCCTCCTCTTCTATTTAATTTTTATTTACTTTCCTATGCTTTTCTTGGAATAAAACTTTAGAGTCCAAGGAAAGAACATGAAGAAAAGCATGAAAATGACTGTATGCCCTATATTTACTGGAGTAAAGGCTGCATGCCAGGCCATGCTGATCTGAAGATGAGACTGTTCAGGTCTAGAAGCCTCAAAGACTTTCTTGGTGTTCCAAGAGTTTTCACATAATGCAAGCCCCTTGGTAGTAAATAGGTGAAGCAGTTATTATTTTCACTTTAAAGATAGGAAACTGAGACCCAAAGAGGATAAATGTCTTCCTAGAGTCAAATATCAGAAATAGAAGAGCGAGGCTTATGTTCCAATCTTCTGAGCTTTTGGTATCACAGAAAGTACAGAAAGACTCCTGTTTTTGAGTAACTGATAGACAAATATGGACAAAGAATGAAACATAAAGACCCAATGAACAAAAACATACATTTGAATAATTTGGGTTATTCAGACATCCTTATACATAATCTAAGTTCTCAGTGAAGTCAGAATAATTGATGGTTATGTAAGACTTAGTTACAGGAATAATTGCAAGTTATAGGGTGGAGAAAACTAGTTTTAAAACAGCCTAGTGAAAAATATAAATTTTCTGAGGGACTTCCACAAAGATTTGGCTGATTGGGTATGTCCCAGTCATTTTGCTGGTGAGTTTTCAAGCTAATCCTTTCCCTCTGAGTCTGAAAAGAAGTGAAAAGTTACTATCTTGTACAGTGGACTGGGAAGAGTTGTGTCTAATCCATTTGGTTTAGCAGCTATCTGCAACAGGCTTCTTCCAGAGCAAAAACAGATTTTTCTGACCATTTCATTTTGGCCTGACTTTCTTAACCCATCCATCTTAATGGCTGGAATAAAAAGAGATGCTTGGAACCCCAGAATATTATATTATGTCTCCCAAAGTGTGTGCCTTCCTTTTAAATTATTCATTCTCACCTAATACCACTTTTAAATATGACTTTGAGTGAAAGGAAAAGAAAAATACAGGATTATTAGCCAAGGTTTTCCCTTTAAAACCAAAAAGAATATGTAAAATGACTGTCCTCTCAACCATAATATGTATCAGAGTGAGGCTGCCAGGTTTGATGCAAAGAAAATGAAACTTTAGAGTCATAGTATCTGGCTCAAATACAGACTCCATAATGTACTAGCCATGTGACCTTAAACTTGATCTGTGTCTCCATTTCCTTAGGAAAAATAACATCTCTATTGTAGTGATAAGGAGAAGAAATGAATTACATTCTAGGGGCACCGGGGTAGTCAGTTGAGCATCCAACTCCTGATTTCAGCTCAGGTCATGATCCCAGAGTTGTGGGATTGAGCCTCACATTAGGCTCTGCACTGAGGGTGGAGCCTGTTTAAGAATCTCTCTCTCCCTCTGCCCCACTCCCCCACTCACACGCATTCATCTTTCTCTCTCTCTCTTAAAAATAAAAATAAAATTAATGAATGTAAAGATTCTAATATGTAGGTTCAATGAGTAGTTTTATTTGCTCTCATCTTTTGAGTATAAGCAACAATACTCTTACAAAAATATATTTCAAAATTCAGAATAGATTATATTCAAAATTCTGAATTGAATTTGATATATATTATAATGTTACTTATAAAATATGAACAGTTTCTGTTTTAAACTTATTAAATATCTGGTTTTCACTTTAATTTCCTTTATTATACTTAGGTGCTTTTATCTAATCAATGAACATCTAGACTAATTCTTCGATAATAAACACATATAAAAATAAATGGCTGATATTCTGACAAATGTATTAACAAACAAAGAGAATTGTTTTCTTTTCCACTCAACTAAACAATGAATCAACTTTTCCCATTCACCATTTCCAAATCACCACGATCAGTTTCCCTAATAATATGGATTTTTTTATGTAAAGATCCCCGAGTTAACTTTCTAATTCTCAAAGATTATAATAACAGAAATACTATCTACTAAATTCAGGGAAAATTACAATCTTAGACATAAATCTCCTTGTAAGGAAAAATTTCAGCCATCTTATATACTTGATAAAGTAGGCAGAACTTGAACACATTTTCTAAAAGCCATGCAGCAACATATTAGAAGAGAGAAGAGTCAAGGGAAAATAAATAAATAAAATACATAAAATAAAATAAAATAAAATAAAATAAAATAAATAAAATAAAATAAAATAAAATAAAATAAAATAAAATAAAATAAAATAAATACTACTCCAGGTATCCCTTCTCTACCTTGGTGCTATAGTCATTTTCCAGATTATTTTCCAGACTGATAAATCATATTATTCTTTTAATTTAAATGGTGGTGCCATTAACTGAAATTGGGACTTCAGAAGAAGGAGGGGACTAGAGGGTGAAGTTGACAGATATAGTGCTGAGTTTGAGGTGCTTGGAAACCTTAATTGTGGAGATACTTAGTCCATGATCATACATACTGGCTTATTCTACACACAGCCACCAGAGGAACCTTGCTAAAATATTAGAGCATACGTCTTTACTGGGCAAACTCCAAATGGCTCCAATTTCATTCAGAGTGAGATCAAAAGTCCTGAAAGTGGTCCTTTAGGTTACTCAATCTAGCACCATCAACACCTCTAAACTTGCTTTCTACTTGCCTCACTAATTCCATTCCAGCCACACTGGCATGGTAGCTCCTCAGAGACCTCAGGCTCACTCTCACCTCAGGGCCTTTGCTCATGCTCTTCCCTTTGCCTAAAACTCTCTTCTTCCCAATACCCATGTATCTTCTGTCCTGGCCGGCTTCAGCTCTTAACTCACACATCACATTCCCAGTAAGGTCTTCCCTGACCACCCTAGTTAAAATTGCTACCATCTGCCAATCCCAGTACGATGAACCCTCGTTTCCTGCTTTCTTCAGTCCACAACACTGTTCTCTGTAAACATGAAATGTATTTTGTTTGTTTGTTTTTTCGTTTGTTTGTTTGTTTGTTTATTACCTGTCCTCTCCTACACCCCCAACCTCCTTCCTGACCCGTAGAATATGAATTCCGCAATGGCAGGGAATGTTGACTTTTGATTCACTGCTACATGTGAAACAACATAGTAGCAGCTCAACAAATATATGTTTCATGATTAATGCCACAGTGCAGGAAAGATGCCCAAATAGAAGCAATGGTTTAGAAGACCCATAAGTGGGGTGCCTGGGTGGCTCAGTCAGTTAGGCATTGATTTCAGTTCAGGTCATGATCTCAGGGTCATAAGATCAAGCCCTGATTTGGACCCTGAGCTAAGAGTGGAGCCTGCTTCAGATTCTATCTCTGCCCCTCTCCCATTTGCACACCCTCTCGAAATAAAAAAACATTTTTTGTTTTGGTTTTTTTTAAAGAGTCACATAGTGAAGGCTGACATTAGCACATCCACTGTGCTATACAGATACACACTTTTCTAGATGTTTTTATAGCTCTTAGGTTACAACTAAAGAAGCATTAAGCTAGGGAGAAAGTCTGTATGAAAAAGAGAAGAAGCAAAATGTTTAGGCACTTTTAAAAAAACACTTAGAGAAACAAAGCCAACCATTTTGTGCTTCTTAATAATTTGTGAAATTATAACACATTCATGTAAAATCATTTTTAATGAAAGATAACACAAAACCAAAGAATGCACTGAACTGTGCCAATCTATGCAATGGGGAGTATATGAAAGGTAAAGTTTCTTGCATTTGAGATGCCTGCAATTTCTAAAATAGATTTTAAAATATAGTACTACTCATCAACACTTACTTGGTCTTGATCTTATGCCTCTATTTAATTATGCATCAAATGAAGGGCAGTTTTAGTGTTTCAACTCACAATAGTTCTTAATAGCCTCCTTCAGCATGAATAAGTGAACTGCCAGATGAGAAGCAACTCTAATAAAAACAGGGTCCTGTAGGAATTGTAAAATGGCTTATGATGCTTCCTGTGAATATCAGAGAGGGACTATAAAGTACCACACAAAGTGTGGATATGTGTTTTGTGATTCCTGGAAGACATGTTGGTAAGGCAATAAAATGTGAGCCACCAATTTAAAAGGCAGCTTTAGGAGGGATAATCAAAGAGCTGAGTTTCTTATCAAGTATCCCTGTCTTTTTATTATTATTATTATTATGAATTGCTTCACACGATCTCTTTGAGCCTGAGAAACTTTCTTTTTGAAATTATACCGTGAAATTTAGTAGATTACTCCCCGATCCTTGAACACTGACAATATTCTCTATGTAACACTTTATAGAACTAATATTCAGGAATTTTAACCAATATGTGGTCTAGGTCTAGGGCATTTTCCCTCCTCTTTATAAATATTAACATAGCTTTCTCTAGGATAGCTACTTGACATTCTGAGTCATTACATATATCTAAAAATTCAAGCTAGCATTTGCAACCAATTTCCTGAAAAATATGACTCAAATAAATTATATCCAGTAGCCTGTATTGCTTGTCTCTTTTAGGCCTGTGTATGTGTCATAATACTAATTATAAGAGCTCTATATACAGCTTATATTCAAGTTGCTTTGAAGACACTGATTTGCTGAATCCAACTGTTTACCTGGTTCTATACACTAGCACTAGTGCTAATTCTTGGTAAGGAGAACATACTTCTATGTTTAATTATTTAGGTACATGGGTCTAGCACCCAAGAAGG
Source organism: Herpailurus yagouaroundi (assembly GCF_014898765.1). Lineage (NCBI taxonomy): Eukaryota > Metazoa > Chordata > Mammalia > Carnivora > Felidae > Herpailurus > Herpailurus yagouaroundi. The sequence goes on along the minus strand of NW_024412376.1, from coordinate 97,187,774 downwards.
ATGTTATACAAGCCAGTAAAATAGTTTGTGAGTGAAATTTAAAACCCTTGACTCTAAAACCAATCTTGCCATAAACTATATAATCTTTGGTAAGTTCACTTAATTCCTTGTGGTCTAGATTTCTTATTTTCAATGAAAGGGTAAAGTGGGTGGTGTTTAAGAATATAATTAAACCCTAAAAAATATATTATTCTAAATTATTTTTAGTTATTTTGTCTACAATTGGTTTATATGACCACCGGATTTGCAAAATGTACACTCTTGGAATACACAGGCTAATATTCTTTCTTACTTTCCAGACACGTTTAATAGACAGTGAGTGCATGCTTTTCCACTTAAATTTGAGACCCATTCATTTAAATTCATTGAGACCCTTCATTCAGACCCTTCCATTTAAATTTGAGACCCATCATTATATACTGATAGACATTCAAAAATAAACTGGATAATCCTAAAGGTCAAACTTTTAAAGAAAACAAAAACTTACATAAAGAACATTATTGCTTGCTTATATAGAATTTAGTCTTGGGGCGCCTGGGTGGCTCAGTCGGTTAAGCACCCAACTTTGGCTCAGGTCATGATCTCACGATTCGTGAGTTCAAGCCCTGCACTGGGCTCTGTGCTGATGGTTCAGAGCCTAGAGCCTGCTTGGGATTCTGTGTCTTCCTCTCTCTCTGACCCTGCCCCACTCACACTATGTCTCTCTTTCTCTCAAAAATAAACATTTAAAAAAATTTTTTAAAAAAGAATTTATTCTCTGCTATAGCCTTTCTAAAACAACATCAGTTGTGGTTAAATAATCAAGAAGTAAGAGCTGACACTTCAGTAGAGCTTGCCTTGTGTTCTTAGTAGTTTATGTCTAATAACTCAAACTTCACAGCATTTATAATGCACTATTAACCACCCCCACTACAAATGAGGAGACTAAGTTAGGTTGTCTAAATCCACAGAGTGGGTAAACAGAAGAGATGGGATTTGAACACAAGCAGTGAGAATATTTGTGCTCTTAACCATTATATCCTCCTACACTCAGCCTGTTTGGTTGGGGGAAGTTAATTCCCTACAACTTTGAGAGGGCCTCCTTCAAGGGAGGCAATGACAATCATCCCAACCACCTTACCATCACTATATGGCATTCCTTGACAAGCACAAGGACACAGGAGAGTGCACAACCTAAATTGGACCAATCAGACTAAAAGAAAGAATATTTACTTCATGGTAGAAAGGAAGGTCTACCCCAAAACAAGGATGTATATACTGCCAATCATCACCTGCTAATCATGAAGGAACCCAGTCTGGGGATCAAAGCCCAAACAAAAGAGGAAAGAAAAGCCAAAAGAATGATGAAGATGGGAAGCTGATGCCCCCCATTCTATTACACTCTCAGCCTGCTCTGTCTGTGTACTTTTTTCTATTTGGATAACAAGTTCCTTTATTCTTTAAACCAATTTGAATCAGGGGGTCTCTTTCTTATACCTGAAGACATCCTGACAAATACTGGTATAATTAAGCACTTTATTTACAAATTCTAAATTGTTAAAAATCATTGTTCATGGGCGCCTGGGTGGCTCATTCGGTTGAATGTCCTACTTCAGTTCAGGTCATGATCTTGTGGTTATTGAGTTCAAGCCCTGCATCTGGCTCTGTGCTGACATCTCAGAGCCTGGAGCCTGCTTCAGATTCTGTGTCACCCTCTCTCCCTCTGCCCCACCCACCCCTCTGTGTCTGTCTCTCAGAAATAAATTTACAAAAAAAACAATTATTGTTTAATCTAACCTGTATTCTCCTTCTGCCCTGATCCCAAGACCTGTTGTAATTGCAGGATTTACATTTATGTTAATTCCCATTGAATCTTACCACTGAGTCATTTCTTTTCCAGGACATTCATTCATTTGACAATTAATTATTGAGCACTTACTCTGTCTCAGGCATTGTGAGGCTCTGGTTTTGTGAGATAAATTAGTCACAGTCCCTACCATCACAAAATTAATGTCTAGGAAGGAAAAAAGACAACAAATTACCATAACATGCAATGATGCTATAATTTATAAACACTGTGTGTGTGTTTGTGTGTGTGCATGCACATGCACACATGTGTGTGATGTAGGTGCTCTGAGGGCATAGACAATGGAATCTCTATGATGTCTTGGAGGACTTTATGAATACTTTACAAAGGAGGTAACATTTTATTTGGATCTTGAGATATGACTAGGAGTTTTACAGTAGAGAAGGGGCATTCTAGGCAGTGGGGAAAATCATGATCAGTATCATATAACTACAAGAGTGTTGGAAATGTTAGAATGGTGGGTAGCTCCAATGATGATGTGCTTCAAAGAAGTAAGAAAAGAGACAAGCTCTAAGAATTCAGGCCTGGTCAGTCTCAAAAGTCCATCTGGTCTTTTGTTCTCATACCTGAAAGTACCTTAACACTTTTCCTCACTTCAGCCACCATTATCCTCTGTTGGGTTAATAGAGTTAAATAAAGGCCAAAGTTATGTTATCTTTGGCTTTTCTAGTTCTCCATCTAACACCAGAGGCAAAATCTCAAGGGATGCGTTTAATCACCATTATGGTGTTTGTGCAACCCTGATATTTGTGAAATCCTGCAATTACTTTCTTAACAATCATAATTTCCAGTTATGATCTCTCAAATCTCTCATTGCTTTACTAATTTTTCTAACCTTCCCTTTCACAGTTAGTTTTGAAGTATTATTGGAAATTTATTGGTTATTTAAATTAAAATGTTAATTTAGTAACTTCTTCCTGTAAAGCCAAGTCACAACTTCAAACTAGATACAAACTATATTCTAACCCAGTTAAGAGAATGTAAGAAAACTCAATAAAGTTTTTTTAAGTCTCAATTTGTCATTTAACATTTAAACAATATACCTTTTTGAGCACCTACTATATGCATGTTATAAGGACTGGGAATTTTATGAAAATGCAGCCTAGCACAAAGTGAACAGGAAATGACTAAACGATCAAATCTAAAATGGCCACAGCCTGAAAAAAAATGTTGATGATAATACAGAAGAAGTTTCATAGAGCTCATGACTCCATAAAGGAAGAAACTTTCTCAAATCAGATTCCACTGAGCAATTCTTCCTGCTCATCTAAATTGAGGATTAAGATACAAGATCTCCTAATAATGCAGGGTCAACCAGAAAGCTTTACCCCCATCATGAAAGGTAACAGAGAAGCAGACTGGAAACCCCCAAAGAGCAGTGATGCCATTGTTTCTGGAAACAAAGAGCAGCTGAATTGGCAATCTTATTAAATATTTCAAAGAAGAACAAACCATACATTTCAGCATTGTGATGGTGAGAAGACAGAAGTGCTATCTATAAAGATACTATTGGGAATCCATATTCTCAATAAACTCAGAAAGCCTTAAATTACTGTGAAATTGTTTTCAAGAGTAGAAGTTAACAGATGTGAAACAAATCAGAATTAGCAAGTCAAAATAACATAGGATAAGAAATCCAAATAGGTCCAAGAAAATTCTCTTCCTCATTTCAACCTCCAGCTTCTATCAACACCCTAATGAAGAGAAACTGATGTTTAAAACCAGATAAATATATATATATATATGTGTGTGTGTGTGTGTGTGTGTGTGTGTATCAGATATATATGTATCTGAAAGCGTGCAATATATATATAACGCTTTCAGATACATGTACCAAAACAGTAAATAGAAGTTTATTTTTTTCACTTCAAAAAACACCTAGAGGTGGGCAGATTTTGGTATTGCTTTAGTGGCTTGATTATTTAAGGCCAGTGTCTGTGTGATTCTCCTGTACAGGGTACTTCAGCATCACAAAATGGTTGCTGTAACTCCAGATATCACATCCTCATTAGTTGCTAAAAGAAGTAGGAATGGACTAGTGTCCACCAAATTGGCCCCTGTTTACTTAATGAAATTTTCTCATACACTGTGTTGGCAGACTTCCACTTAGGTAGAACCATGTCACATGACCACCCTTCCAGCAAAAGAGGCTAGAAAGAGAATTTTTAAGAAACTTTTCCAGGCTCCATTGTGAGTCGAATAAGAAAGCAGAGAGAAGAAGGGTTGGAAAGGACTTGGGGAGTCCATCAGGACTGGGGCTGCCTGCATATGCAGGTTGCAGACTAGGACATAGTTTTTTGGTCCATATAGTGGGTTTGACCATTGCTAACAAATCTTTTTGCCTTGAATCACATATTAAATAGTCTTTTCAAATATTTTGATGCTTATTTATTTATTTTGAGAGAGAGAGAGAGAGAAAGACAGTGAGTGCAAGCAGGGGAGGGGCAGAGAGAGAAGGAAGGAGAGAATCCCAAGCAAGCTCTACGCTGACATCCCCCGCGATGTAGGGCTGCATCTCACCATCGTGAGATCACGACCTGAGCCGAAATCAAGAGTCAGATGCTCAACGGGCTGAGTCATCCAGGCACCTCTTTCTTTTCAAATATTTTAAAGACTGATTTCTATGCCAGGTGGGCACCTTGATGACAGCTGCAGTCAAGATACTTAAACCTGAGGGAACAGATCAGAAAAACCTCATGAATACATAATGATGCCTTAACAAACTCATTCCTGATTGTGTAGCCTACACATGATTGAACGATCATAAGAATGTTAAATAAAGATGTTAAGTGTACTACAAAAAGCTTCATGTCTAAAAGGAGGGAAATCACATGAGGTGAGGCTGGTCACAAGCCACAAATACAAGGCATCTAGAAGTAATATCTATGACTATTTCTTATAAATTTGTCTTTGTTCAAAAGCAGGCAAACCTTGTAAGTTCTTTCTATAGTAAAGTGTTTAGCTACATTCACAGGAATGCTCATCTTTACAAACTTCTGCAGGCAGTTTAGTACATGCAAAGAACTGCGACCATTAATTAGATAAATCTGTTTGTCTAGCCTACAGAGAGTTTTGAAGTAAGCATTTCTCTCCACTAACTACAGAGGTGAGTAGCTGATTTTAAAGTGATCCTTGTACTGTACATGCGGTCATTTTAAGTACCCACATCAGAGGTCTTAAAACATCCCAGATAGACAAGCTCTATTCTAATCCAAACAACATTAACAGAAGGAGATTCTAATAGCCTCTATTTAAGTATATCATAAAAATAGCTCTCATTCCCATTGAACTATGCTTCTGTTATTAATATTGACTAAAAGTCTAAAGAGTATGGAATAAAAAAAATTAGAGACAACACTTATGCAACTTTGAAGTAAAAAATCAAGTTATCTCTGAAAATTTAAATTATGTCTAAATTTCATGAGGGGTCATCTAGAATACCCTGTCTTTAAATGGCTTCCCTGTGGACTACAGAAAGTACCAAAGAAGGAGAAAGTAAATCACACAATTTCTGGAAACTTAACCATTGCCATTGCTGTAATTGTGTAAATCACGCAATTTCTGGAAACTTAGCCATTGCTGTAAATGGACAATGCTTCCTGGGGCCTTAACAATGTACTGGTGTCAAGGAAACATGTTCTCAAAGAGCCAAGCTGATTAATTTCACCAACGGTCATGAGCCACAACACAGCCAGGGGACATGACAGATTGACTGTAGGAGAAAACTATTATTTTTCCTCTGTGACCAATGCTGTAACTGTTGAAATCATAGCTGGGAAGAAGTAAGCTCAATCATGCAGTTAAAGTGTTGTTTTGAACCAACTGGCCAATAATTTTCTCACTGAAATAAAACTTCAGGGAGCAACCCATAGAAGTGAAGGAATGTCCCATTACAACAGATAGTTGCTTCCACATTCTTCAAGCCATTGAGGAAAGATGGCAGTGTACATTCTCAATGTCAACCAAATACCTTTTTTAAAAGACTTAAAATAAATAGAGCATGTTCTAATAAATATTCTCAAAAAGTACCTACAGACTTATCATGATCATGTTTATTTTTTAATAGAAGATAAACTAACCATCAAATGCAGTTCCTTTGCAAATGACTTATTAGTAATATCAACAAAGTGACCAGTCTGCTTAATCAGTAACATGTTCTTAGATTACTGTTTTCTGAAGAAAAACAATGATAAAGGGATTCTCATTTTTATATTTAAAAAAAAAAAGACTAAAATGGAGGCCTGGGTAGGCTAGAAAATGGGGTTTGTGAAGAGTAAGGAAATGGAGAAGCCTTCTGATTCAATTTTGCTTAGGATTCTTGCTATTCTCCAGTTTACTGATAGCAACTCACTGTGGGCTCCAAAACAAATACACCTGCTTTTTTAATGTACAGAAAATTTTAAAAAAAAATTTTTTTTCAACGTTTATTTATTTTTGGGACAGAGAGAGACAGAGCATGAACGGGGGAGGGGCAGAGAGAGAGGGAGACACAGAATCGGAAACAGGCTCCAGGCTCTGAGCCATCAGCCCAAAGCCTGACGCGGGGCTCGAACTCACGGACCGCGAGATCGTGACCTGGCTGAAGTCGGACGCTTAACCGACTGCGCCACCCAGGCGCCCCATAATGTACAGAAAATTTTAAATGTATGTCCTGGTGTCAATGAATGATATTGATTGTCTGTGACAATCTCTCACTCTTTTGCTGATTTCTTCCTCAATGCACATGACCTTTTAGAATAGGGTGCTGGGACACCTAGGTGACTCAGTCAGTTAAGTGTTGGACTTCAACGCAGGTCATGATCTCATGGTTTGTGGGTCTGAGCTCCGCATCAGACTCACTGCTGTCAGCACAGGCCCACTTGGACCCTCTGTCTCTGTCTCTCTCTGCCCCTCCCCCACTGGCACGTTTTCTCTGTCTCTCTCAAAATAAATAAATAAACTTAAAAAGCAAAACTGCAGAAAATGAAAAAAATAATAATAAAATAAAATAGAATGCTGAGGCAGAAGGAGATATTCTCAAGTGGAATAGCTAGCTCCCTTTCTTTCTCAATGCATACATGCTCTCCTGATACATTTCCCGTCTGCTCTTATGCAGTGCCGGGCAGAGGACTTTGGAGACCTCCGCTATATACCTACTTCAAACTATAATCTTATCTTGAACGACAAATTTACATCAATACCGAATATTTTAAAAATTAAGAATATCTCTCATGTTTTCTGATTATAAACTCTAGAAAAGTTGCCAAAACCAAATGTTCTTTTTCTGCATGAAGAAATGAGGGGGGAGGGGGTTGCCTCTGTTTTTGCTAAGCCCTCAAACATAAACTAAAATATGCCTCTTGGATAATCCAGCGCTATGGGGTTCAGAAATTGAATTTGTCTTATTTTAGATATCTCTTTGTCTTAATTTTCTCCTCAATGAAATTTAGGTTAAGCATGGAGAACATATTTCCGCTATGAATTTACAGCATCAAACAATATCTGGCATGTAGTTAGCACTTAATATATAATTATTCAATGAAAAGATGCCAGAAAATGCAAAGAGAATAGAGAAGACAAACGGAAAGGAAGGAGAGAAAGGCATCAGACAGGTACAGTATTACTGAATTAAGCATTTGTAGGCAATGGAGAAAACTGTCTATATTTATGAACTTCATGTATGGCATACACACCAAACCCAAGATATTTTCCCCATTCTTCCCTCAAATGTTTTTTAACATATTGTGTATTAAAAAATTATCAATGGCTTTTGTCTCTACAATCAACTGATCTCATGTTTAAAGACAGGCAGAACCAATACTTCTACCACAGTGCATGAATATATCAGTAGTTTGTACATCCTCTCCAGAGAAGAGTAGAAATATACATTTAACTAAAATCAGCCTATTTATTTTAATTACCCACAGTCAAAAACTTACTTAGTTACAATGAGAAAATTATAGCTATAAAGTCATGTTATAAAAGTTTCCATTCTTTAAAATGCTCCTGCTTTGAAATTGGCCAAAATTACCAACATTATGCTTCTGTTTTGCTGATTCTGAGAACTCAGAGTTCCATTAAAATTAGAGAAAAATCCTTTCAAACTTTCATAGAAATAGGGTAAAACCCTGTATATTGCAAAAACAAAAACAAAAGCAAAAAACAAGTATTTAATTTGTTTAATTAGTACCCAGATTTTTTTCTGAGCAAATAGTCACACCACAGGTAAATTAAAATCACACATAGTTTCAAATATATGTCATTGAGTATCTGAAACTTTAAATACTAGTTCCATTTTTAATGGTTGGCACTAGGTCTTATAATAGGTGATGGAACACTCCTTTGCCTTAATTACAAATGTCATTTCTCATTGTATGCTTTTAAGGAAGTAATTGTAGAAAATACAGCATACTAACATGAATATATCCTATATTTTGCATGACTAAGAAATTGGCATTTTTACTAATCCCTAATAATAACTTATTTGCTTATGCTTATTTATCCAAAAAGTATAGTTGAAAGAAGCAATACCTAGTTAATTAAGAAATCCATTTTAGTAGGGTTGGGTTGTGATAAATTGATAAATATAATAAACTATTGGCGGCTAGGTGGCTCAGTCAGTTGAGTGTCTGACTTCAGCTCAGGTCCTAATCTTACAGTTCATGGGTTTGACCAAAAACCCACATCAGGCTTTGTGCTGACGGCTCAGAGCTTGGAGCCTGCTTCAGATTCTGTGCCTTCCTCTCTCTCCACTCCTCTCCTGTTTGCACTGTCTCTCTCTCTCAAAAATAAAATTAACTGGGCACCTGGGTGGCTCATTCCGTTGAGCGTCCGACTTCAGCTCAGGTCATGATCTCACAGTCTGTGAGTTTGAGCCCCACCTTGGGCTGTGCTGACAGCTCAGCACCTGGAGCCTGATTCAGATTCTGTGTCTCCCTCTCTCTCTCTCTCTCTCTCTCTCTCTCTCTCTGACCCTTCCCCACTCATGCTTGGTCTCTCAAAAATAAATAAATGTCAAAAAATTTTTAAAAAGGAAAAATTAAATAAATAAAATCTTAATTTTTATTAAAAACGACAAATATTGAATCTATATACCATATCCACTGAGAGTGAATTTCCTAGGAGCTCTTCTTGGGTCTCACAGAATATCTAAAACATTATGAAACCTTCCTTTGGACTCATGTGATCCCTCTAATTGCCTCCCTCTTTTCTTCCTCATTAGTTTTCCACTGATTCAGCAATGACTTCATACTTGGATCACAGTCTCCTCTTAATCCCTGATATCTTGCTTGGTGAGTTCAATCCCCATGTGGTTTACCAGTCCAACAGCCTTGTTTCATCATTCCCTCTCCTCAGTTCCATTTATTACCCACCTCCACTTTACCTCAGGCATCCACATCTTAAGCTTTATCTAACCCAGAACTGCCTCATTTTTTAAATATTAAACTCCAGTGTCAGAGTCATTGAATCACATCCTCTCATATCTCCAGTTCCTTCATACACACTCCATCTTCTCCTCTACCTTTTAATCTCTCTGTTTGGTTCCAATTCATCAGCCCACTCGTATTTATTCTGTCTCTTTTCTATGACTAATATAAGTATCATTCCGAGTACACTCTTACCAAACCCCTTAACTCCCATTCTCACAGTCAATTCATCACACATACCAGGCAAAACTTCAGGCCTGGATTGATTCAGCTGTCTATCCATTCCTCGTCTATGCCTAGATTGATAAGGCCTACTAGAGAGAAGACAGAATGCATGCAAAAAGACAGGATGCATAATCATGAAGATGAATGGTATGAAAACTTCATGAATTTCCAGCTTCAACTGGACCTCAAAGTTGTTCTGCCATCCTCATAATGTCCTTGTTCTTTGTCTCACAGTAGTTAGATGACATCATCCAAGACCCTCTACTTTTATTACCTACTTTATCATTTTTAACAAATAACTTTAATTCCTTACTTCATAGAGAAAATAAAAGTCATCATTTTCCTCCTCCCAATGCTAATTTATTTTTAAGCAACTCAATATTTTCTTATTCATTTTTGTGCCAGTAGAAGAGCTCTTTCTCCATTTATATTCCATTCTCTCTCCTCTCTCTGACTTCCCATAACCTCAAGTACCTCCTCCTGTTAGTTAGCATCCTCCTGCCCAATTGGGTCTTTAACTTCTATGCTGGCATCCCTCCTCTCTGTCTATAATTATGTTCAAATCTCTCATATCTAATAATAAAAATGTAACAAAATCTTTATTAAACAAAATACTTATCTATTTCTCTGGACACCGTATTGTGTTTTCTTTTGTCTTCATAATTATACTGGTACACACAGAGGTCCATGTTTGTTGCCTTTCACTCCTCACCTTGCATTTAGTTATCTACCAAATGCAATCTGCCTTCTATGTCCTCCAATGCCACCAAATCAGCTTGTGTCCATATCAACACTGACTTCAAAATTAAAAAAATCAAATGGAAAGTTTTCAGTCAGTATCCTACCTAACCCTTCTGAAACATCCTTTTTGAAAATGATCTCTCCCTCCCTTTACGTCTTCCAAGTCTTTGCTCATATGCCATCTTCTTATCTACCTAACCATACTACCCAGTTTTAAATTGCAACACTGACTCTTGCATACAGTTTCTCACACTGCTTTATTACATTTTATTGTATTTATCATCTTTTAACAAAATATGAAATTCACTTATTTATTATATTTTTGTCTGTTTCTCCCCAGTAGCAAATAAGTTTATCTGTTATGTTCTCTGGTTTATCTCAACATCTCACACAAAGTAATAGCTCAAAAGATCCTTGCTAAAGGAATGGATCTCTTGACTTCCAGGACAACAGTCTCTCTTGGGTTTTTCTCTTGACTCTTGCGGGGTTTTTTTCTCCATTTCCTTTGCAATCTCCTCTATACTTCCCTTAGCTTTTAGTGTTTCCCACGTTTTCATACTTTTTTGTATTCTCCCTGAGAGATCTCAGCCACTGTCACTATCTCCTTCATGTTAGCTACTAAATATCTATATTTCCAGTTTAAGTCTTTCTTCTGAATTCCAGACCCATATATCTAACTTCTTCCTAAACATCTATACTTCAAACTCTCTCCCAATCATCTTGTCCCCCAACCTACTAGGGCTATTCACTCACATGGTTATGAACTGGATCTATATTTATACGCCTTCCATAAAGTACCTTTTCTAAGTGAAGTACAATATTTTACCTAAAACCTCCTGATGGAGGTGAATGTTACTGTGGATGTGAAAAATAAATGTGTATGTTATGTAACCAGGAAGCACTCAAAACACATCACGAGATTTACAGTTGTAGTAGTGTGAAAGTTGAGATATTTATGGGTAGATCAAGAAAGGCTTTGCTCTCACATTCAGTGGCATTTTTTCTATAACTTTGAATAATCATTAGGTAATTAATGACCTATTATACTGAATTTTCTGTTATAAATACATAGAGATAAAAATTAAAAACCATTACCCTCCACATCATTTGTATCTACAAATGAAAACTATCAACCAGGAGGCATTATCTAATAAACTTAACCAAATGATCATGATTCAGAGATAAACCATACAATTATAAGTAAGCAGTCCTATCTCCAGATGTCAGAGAAATTGTGTCATGGGCAAAACATTCACTATTCTAAATAAATTTTAAATAAATATTGCACACACACTGTGGAATGCTGAAAAGAACAATGAAAAATGACAACCTGGATTCAAATTTTACTTCTACTTATTATTGTTTGGTTTCAAAAAAAGTTAATAATTATGTGCACATACTGAACACTTACTAACTGCCATTCACTCTTCTAATAGTTTTGCATTTTGCAATCAAAACAACCCTACAAAAGAGGCACCACCATGTTCCTCAGTTTCCAGAGGAAGGAACTGAAGAATGTAGAAGTAATTTACTCAAGATCACAGTTTGTAATTAGCAGTCATGTTTCAAACCCAGACTGCTTGTCTGACCAGTATATATATATATATATATATATATATATATATATATATATATGGTCATTGGCCATTCTAATACATTTTTTCATGACAGAAAAATACACCATTATTAACGTTTTTGTGCACTGCAAACTAAATATTAAGATATCAGCTAATTCCAAGAGCTACCTGAATACAGAATTAGATCTAGCTCATTGTTCTTCGTATAATAATAGTTTCAACAATTCATCACATTTTTATGGACCATGTCTTTAGAATACCCTGTTGGCTCATTGACTATTTAAAATCATTTGTTGTTACAAAATGAATGTGGGCTTTCTTTTTTGTAACAAGAGCTGAATTTCTCTTTTAAGGTGTCAAACCCTAGCTCAGGTAGGGACTTTAACTGTCCCATGACATTTTCTTGCCTTTCTCTGGTTCTATTTGATCCAACATATACTATTTAGAAGCATAATATGTGTGGGTAAGGGGTTCACAAAATCTTTCCCTTTCTCTCTTAGAATTTGACATCCAACTCATTTTCCAGATCAGTTCCCTTGGCAACCTCATAAAGGAGGTATGTCGGCTACATTACTAGGTAGCATTGCTTGTGGTAAATAATTTCTGCTTGGTTAATTGCAGCTGAAATGGTAAAAACTATTAATGATAAATACTTCATGGGGATACCATAGTTTTAGGCTCATAACTGGTCATGCCTTTTATAGAAACTTTGCCTCTGGATTGTTAAAGTATATATTGGCTCCCATGGTATATAAGGCCTTTAAGCCAGGGTATCTTTCATATCTCCTCCATCTGATAATCATTCTTTCAAACTTGAGATGTCTCCTGTGGAATGAAAAAGCATAGCCCTTGGACTGCCATACAAACATCAACATGGACTGCTGTGAGGGCTAGTTCCATGGAATAGCAATACCTGATAGCCAACTGGGGTTCCTGCCCCATGTCCTTTTAAGTGATTTGATGACACATGTGAACTATGGTAATCTTGTGAGTTTGATTATTTAGTACAACCTGAAAAGACTCTTGGGCTCTGCCTTCAGAGTTGAGAGTGATAATAGATAATAGAATAGTGCACAAATAATTAATAAACACACCAGGAAAATGTTTCTGATTGCCTTTATACTATATCTCATGACTGAGCTCATACTGTGTACTGTACTTAGTACAACAACCATATGCTGTAGAAATCTATGCCTGGTATACAGAATTAAATAATGTTTTGTTGGATGGATGGATGGATGAATGGATGGATGGATGGTTGGATGGATGAATGAATGGCTCTCACCAGTACAGTGAGTGAAGGAAGCTGGAGCCTCAGTTCTTAAGTCTCATTTGATTCTAACTCAGCTTTCTGGTTGCCCCAGCTCTGCCCTCTCCTTGATTTTGAATCAAGCTATTGATTCTCTGCCTGACATCTTGCACTGAGTAACTTTCATTTGCATCTCCAGTTCTCCTCTCCAACTTTCTCCAATCTTCTCCGTGTTCAGAGGCTAACCAACATAGAACTCATTAACAGACTTCCAGCTTCCTGTTGAGCCACAAAAGGGCACCATAAAATATTAGAGGGAGGGTGAGGAAGGCAGTTGGGGATATTTGTTCCTTGAGCACCCTCCTTGTGGGGTCAGTGAGGTAGCTGTAAATGTCATAATTATTGTATTATGGCTCTCTCCACACTACCTGTCATCTTCAAATTTTAAGAACTACTGTCCCCTCACACCTTCAGAATTATGGGTTGTAATAGCTTCCTATTGTTACTTACCCTAGAGATCACACTATCCTTTCTTATTTCTCTATACCCTGTCCAATATTTAAATTAACCCCTTTATTAAATGCTCCTCAAATTGCCAAATATGAGTTTGCTGTTTCTTGCAGACTTTTGACTGAAGACCTTTGCTTCTACTACTTTTCAATTCTATTGTAGTATGTTTTCCTTCTCCTAATGTTTCTACTTGTTTTAGCCACCAGCCATGATCCACCTTTAGTGCTCCCATTTTTCCAAACTTCGTCTAATCTAGGTGGAATTACTTCTAACATTTGTTTTTTTGATTTTTATTTACTCTTTCCCTCATGACCATTCTATATTTCCCTGTCCAAAATAATTACCCATGCCCTTATAGACACTACCACTTACATATCGATATGATGAATAGTCAGGGATTAATTTTTGTTTTGGAGATGTAGCAGGATATAGTTGAAGACCAAAGGCTTTAGGTTCTGGATAGATGAGCATTTGACCTTCATTCTAGTTTTTTGCTGATGCCTGAGCAAGTCAATAAAACTACTGGAGCTTCCATTTCTTTTGCAAATTAGGAAGAACAAGGTCTATCATCCAAGGTTTTAATAAACACTAAAGATGACGTATGTTGATGTTTAGCATATAATGTGTGCTAGAAAAAAAATGTTGTATATTATATTATTATTGATAACATAGTTAATACCCAAGAGCTATTATGAAGCACACCAACTGAGGGATCATTTTCAAAGGTCCATTCAGGCATATTGGGGAATTTTAATTCTATGTAGCTATAGAAATCTTCCACTGCCTAATTTTCTCATATTAACTCACAAAACCAAATAATCACAATTATGATTGTTGTTAAACATAAAAGTAAATATATTATTATTTCTAGCTGCTGCAGATATAAAGAGCAAAAAAGTTATGTGTTCAAGACTTATTTCTTGCTTGTAAAAACATCAAAAATGTTTTTTGATTTTGAAATTTGAAGTTAACAAGAAAATGTCATTTTAATTCCATCTTTCCCCTATCAGTGCAACATATTATGACAGCCTTCAATGTATATGATTTTCCTTTAACATTAAAGCTATCTTTTTGTAAAGCTGCCAAGATATTTGGCACAGTTACCAGTCCAAATTAAGAATATGGCCTTTTAAAGTGCAAACATTGACAAAGTAAAAACTTTCCTAGGCAAATGAGTTTCACACCACACAAGAACAAGAAGAGACAAGATACTTCTGTTTCCTTTCTCAGTATGTATTAGAAAAAAATCTTTAAATAGTCCTACTAACTGAATAGCTTTAAAGTCAGAATAGCTGAGAGGTTGTGATTTGTGATGTTAAGGCTGTCAGAAAGGACTTTTTAAATTTTCTTGCCCTTCTTTCCAGTCCCTGTCAGTGATATCTGAAACCCCTTTGGTAATAAAGAAATCTATCATCTATCATTAGAAGTTTAAAATGTAAAAAGTTATTAAAGTAAATTGATAGCTATATTTTCTTCTTGTTTTTTTCCTGATTTTGATACAGAGTTACAGCAAGGATAACTGAAAGGTTGAAAAGGAGGAGGCTGGTGACCCTCAAGACAAACATCATCTAATTAGTATTTATGCCTAAGGCCCTGCAACCTAGCTCTTCAAGATTCTAATAAAATTCCTTAATATGCCTCTTTTTGCTAAAATATGTGTCCTTTCTTGTTTTTTGATGGCATGAAGTTTATATAGAGATTCTGAACCTGTTCAGAAGCATTCCTTCATCCAACAGCCTTTAAAAAATCTGTTGTGAGATACGTGAATTCAAACCCTTATTAAACACAAAGGCAGCCTGCCACACTATGGAACACATGGATGACCCCCTTGAGTATCCTGTAATATAACTTGAGATGCACTGGCTTTGGTGACAGAAAGGAACCCAGTTAGGTTTTTCATCTCATTTTGTTTTGTTTCTGGCACATAGGCACTGAGAAGAACAAGAAAATGTTTCTGTTCTCATTCAACCCCTTAAGATATGTGGAGCACAAAGACAGATGCATTAGAGACAGAAGCTGCAGAAACTATTTTCAATGGTATTTTTTGGAATACTGTCCAGAAGCAATTCTATTACAGTATTGAGGTGATAACCAGAGCTGGGGCAAGGTTCACAATCCACTTCTGCATCTGACCTTCAGACCTGCTCTGACCTTGGGGACTGATAGCTTTCCAAACAGCAAGGGACAGCACCTTTAACAGAGACTTCAACATTTTCACATCAGACAGCAAGGCTGCTTCATAAGCAGAGATATAGATAAGGGGATGGTGGAACCAAGAAAGGAACAATTGGCAGAAATACTGTAAACTGGGTTGGCAGATTAGTTCAAGAGAACATATGAAAAACTTTTTGGAACTTCCCTCAAATGTTTGCTAGGTATAAGAAACACCAAGGGAGGGGCGCCTGGGTGGCTTGGTGGGTTGAATGTCTGACTTCAGCTCAGGTTGTGATCCCGTAGTGGGTTAGAGCCCCGCATCGGGCTCTGTGCTGACAGCTTGGAGCCTGGAGTCTGCTTTGGATTCTGTGTCTCCCTCTCTCTCTGCCCCTCCCCTGCTCACACACTGTGTGTCTCTCTCTCAAAAATAAATAACCATTAAGAAAAATTTAAAAAAAAACACTAAGGGAAAGAAGAGGAATATCTGGTAAATGGAAGATGAGGTCCATTTTCAGCTGGTAAAGAGCTGGAGCTCCTGTGGTGTGTGAAATAACATACAACACATTAATAAGATTTGGGGGTCTAGAGTCAGTCCTTGGGCTCAGATGCTAACCTATAGCTGTTTGATCTTGGGCAAGTTATTTAATGATCAGTGGTTCAGTTTCCCCGTCTATAAAATGGAGATAATAATAATCTTTACTTCACAGTATTGATGTGAGGTTTCAAGGATTCATACATGCAAATGGTTAGAATAGTAACTAGCACTAAGATGAACATCTGACTGTTATAATCTGGTCCCATTTGTACTCACAGGCTGATGATGTCGGAGACGCCTGGAAACAGAGGTTAAGCGGCATCTTCTAAACCAAATAGACATTTCCTACTTTTTCTACCATCCCAAGTCAATTGGCACAGATCATATTAATATCCATTCAAATCATGTAAAAAAGTAACAAAGAAAAGGTTTATATATTTGATCCCTGGTTGATGAATGTGTATTAATAATATCTTGGTGAATCTTAAATGAACCAGGATTTTGAGAAGCTTCATTCTGTTTGCAACTCTGAAATTCACTTAATCCTCTTGAACTCTGAATTGATTACTAAATCTGCATCTATATAATCAGGCCTAGACAGTGCAAAATATGAAAAATACAACAATGTAAAAGATAGTATGCATTCTCTTAAAATGATAAGCCTTTTTATTTCAACCCTGATCAAATCCACCTTTGATGGTATGGGTATGTCTTTGTGCACCATATTTTCTTTTATATCAGAGTTCAGGTTTATTTGAGGAGCCAAGCTATTCAGATCATTTTGGTCTTCAGCCCAAGCTTCTATGCTGAGTAAGTAGATGAAACAAATTAACAGGTATGTGATTCAAATGTAAATGTATGCAATCATTTGGAAATGATTAATATCTACAAAATAAGTGTCCTGAATGAAAAAGCTTACAGAAGTTATTATTTTAGCATAGATTTTCCCACAAATGCTTTAATTTGCTTCTGCAAAAATCAAATTGTC
The DNA here is from genome assembly GCF_014898765.1 of Herpailurus yagouaroundi. NCBI lineage: Eukaryota > Metazoa > Chordata > Mammalia > Carnivora > Felidae > Herpailurus > Herpailurus yagouaroundi. The sequence continues at coordinate 97,170,543 of NW_024412376.1, read as the reverse complement.
CTCCTTCAATTTTTAGATAAGTAGACAAAAGAAAAATTCTAAGAAAGTCTCTGAATCAAAAGCCACATAAATTTAATTATTCCCATTGTATCCTTTTCCTTTTTCCCAATATCTCAAGCCATCCCAACATCTTAATTCTCTGAATAGTCTCATGAGCTACCTCCTACACTTAAGGAAGAGTCGTCCACTTGAACGTCTTCAAATACTTGGCTTTGAGGCTTTGCAGGACTAATCTCATCATGCCTTTACCTTACCATTCCCCTCCATCATTCTCCCAAGTTCTAGCTTGTCAAATTACCCATTCTTTCAGGGAGGTTGACCCCCATACTGCTCTGGACATGCCTTAATCTGTTCCCTCTCTCTTGTACCCTTCCATCTTGCCCTCTGGTATTTAAAGTCTTTCATCAGCAAACTCCCTCACCTGTGTCCTCAAATTATTTACCTTCTTGTTATAACTGACATCTGACTTGCCCTTACATTGCTCTCAAGTGGTAGCTGTATAGCTTGTTTTATACTCCATATTTCTCAGAGATTTCAAGTAAAGTTAGTTTGTTCCTCTCCAAAGCTTTCTCCAAAGAGTTTATCTTTCAAATCCTAAATCTTTACCTTTCAAATACTTAATCATTTGAAGCTTGTTTCATTAGTTTGCCATTCATTACTTTTTATTCCATGAATCCACCACCTAGTGACTCTCTTATTTGTTAATGACCTTACCATCTAACTTATTGTCTTTGTTCTCTTCTACTATCCTATCATCCTTCCTTCAACATTTCCCAACACATATGCTGGCCTCTCAGTTTCGTGACCACCTTAACTCTGAAGACTTTTTCTCCAATTTCACATGGTTCTACTCTCAAGTTTTAACCATCATGGATAATTGCAGCACCTTCAAATCTCAATTTCAACTGTACCTGCTTTCCATCCAAATCACTCATCCAGTAATCCATACCAGTACGCTACCATCCTCACTAGGGATCTCCAATCCATTCCTCCCTACCACTTTTCATTTCCAACCCCCGACTCCAAATAATCTTGTTTCCCTCCTTATTCAGCATCTCAAACATGGTCCAGCACTGTAATTGCTCTCTGACGGATTAGATTTGGAATAAAAAAGGGAGAGAGAGAGAGAGAGAGAGAGAGAGAGAGAGAGAGAGAGAGAAATCAACCATGGCTCCAAAGTTATGGAATGATGGATTTGCTATTTACTAAAATGGGGTAAGCTCTTCCTTCATCGTATCTGCATGGAGTAACCCTGGCCCTTGCTTAAAAAAACTACCCAATTATTCTTGCCAGAACCTGAGTAAATGAACACTACTGGAGAAAATCCTAAAATAATGAAATCCTAACTCACTTCAAATTTGAGTCGACATTTCTCAACAGTGCCATGGTTCTTCCCTCAGAAATTTAATTCCCATGAGGCACCTGAGAGGCTCAGTCAGTTAACTGTCCAACTCTTGATTTCTCCTCAGGTCACAATCTCATGGTTTGTGACATCGAGCCCCATGTTGGGCTCTGCACTGACAGCACAGAGCCTGCTTGAGATTTTCTCTCTCCCTCTCTCTCTCTTTGCCTCTCTCTCTCTCTCTCTCTCAAAATAAATAAATAAACTTTAAAAAAAAAAGAAAGAAAGAAATTCCCATGATCCCAAATGACTGCTTCATTCCCTCTTCTTGCTGCCCTGAAATCTTCAAGAACCCTTTCTGCTCCACTATAAGCTAATAACCTTACCTCATAATTCAAGATATTTTATTTGTCATTTCTCCATCACCAACTCTTACTCTTTCTGCCATTCGGTCCACAATAATGCAAGTAGTGTTGCTGCTCAGATCGTTGCCAACCAAACCTTCCTCTTGTGCACTTGCTCTAATAAGTCTCATTTTCTCAGTCTTTCCTATAGCAAGTTCTCACATTCTGCTAAATTATTTTCACCAGCATACAAATGTCTGTCTACATCACTCACCCTAAAAAAGAGAACAAAAGCTTCTGTTGAACCCATGTCCTGCTTGAGCTATCATCCCATTTCTCTGTATCCTTTCACAGCAAATGCCTTTAAAGTCTATATTTGTTTTCAAACCCCTTTTTCTCCTTTTCTCTTGAATCCATTCTAGTTAGGCTTTTGCCCTTAGCACCCACTGAAACAGATCTTGTCAAATTTTAATGACTTTCATGTTGTGAAATCCAATGATAAAATTTCAGACCCCAAACATGCTTGACCTCTTGGTATCATTTGACACAGTTAACAATTCTCTCCTTTTTGAAAGAAGTTTTTAGTCTCTGAATTCTCTGTTGAGCTGGTCTTTCCCTCTTAAGTCTCATGATCTACTGACCTCCAAATGTTGAAGTGCTCAGTCCTTAGATCTTTTCACTCCTCCTTTCCTTCCCTAAGTTATCTCCTTTTGTCTCCTTGAATATCATCTAATTCTGACCACTCCCGAATTTGTATCTATAGTTAGGATTTCTCCACTGAAGCCCTGAGTGTGTGTGTGTGTGTGTGTGTGTGTGTGTGTGTGTACACACTTCACATCACCACTTATATGTCTAATAGGTGTCTCATAATTAAAATGCCCAGAACTGAATACTTGTTTTTCTCCTAAAAAAACTATCCATCCTGAGGTCTTCCCCCATTTCTATAAATACCAATTCTATCCTTCCAAAATCTTTCAGCCATAATTGATCCTCCTCTTACTTTAATACCCCAAATCCAATCTGTGAGTAAATTCTATCTGCACTGCTTTCATTATATATACAGAATTCAATCACCTATTATCATCCTCGTAATACCATCTTGATCTAAAACACTAATATTTCCAAGTTAAATCATCAAAACAACCTCCTCCTAACTAGTCTCTCTGTATCAGTTCTTGCCTCTCTGGGGACTACATACAACACAATAATTGAATAAATGTCTTTTTTTTTTTTTAATATGAATTCCTCTACCGAATTTCTTTTTTTTAAAGTTTATTTATTTATTTTGAAAGAGAGAGAGCCAGAGCATGAGTAGGGGAGGGGAAGAGACAGAATAAGAGAGAGAGAATCCCAAGTAGGTTCCACACTGTCAGCACAGAGCCCCTTGCAGGGCTCAAACTCATGAACCATGAGATCATGACCTGAGCCAAAATCAAGTCAGATGCTTAACTGACTAAGCCACCCAGGTGCCCCTGAATTCCTCTGTTCAAAACCCACCACTGGCATCTCAGAGTAAAAGAAAAATTCCTTACAATGGTCCACAACACCCTATGTCATTTGGTGTCCTGCCTCTCCCGGCATCATCTGCTACCATTCTTCCCAGCCCAAATTCATTCCACACTTGTCTCTTTAGTGATTCTCTAATAAGACCAACACACACCTGCTTCATGGCAGGCAAAGGAACAAGAAAGAAATTCTTATGTTCCCTCTGCCTGAAACTCCTTTTCCTAGATATCCACATGTCTAGTACCCTCACTTTCTTAAAACCTCTGGTCAAATGTCAACTTATAAAATGGCCCTCCATTACTATACTTCAAAAATAGCAAGCCAAACTCCATCTGCAGCATTCACGTTCCCTTTGTTTTTATATTTATCCACAGATATTAGCAGCATCTAACAAACTGGAGTGTATATTTACTTATTTGCTGTTTGTCTATCTCAATTACAATGTCAGTTCCTTCAAGATGAGTTTCTATTTCTTTTTTTCTGTTTTCCCAGCATGTAGAACAGAGGCTGGAACATAGGGTATGCTCAAGAAATATTTATCAAATTCATTCATTGAAACAACATGCTGAAAAAAAAAAAACTACACACACACACACACACACACACACACACACACACACACATTACTCCCTTCACCAAATTTTTTCCATCTCTCTAAATATCTCCACAATCCCCCCAACTTCCCAAGTAGAAAACCTATGTGTCCTCTTTGGTCCTGTATCTTCCTCTCATATTCCACATACAATTCTTCAGAAGTCATGCCCACTCCACTACAAATTAGATCCCAAACCAGGCCACTTTCTCACCATCTTTGTGGCCTCAGCTCTATTCCAAACCTTCAGGATCTTTCACTTGAACTATTGCAATAGCATCCTAGTTGCCCTTTGCCCACAGTCTTGACATCACACAGCAGCCAAAGTGATAAATCTAAAGCATAAATCAGAGCTCATCATTACCCTATCTCCCTGGCTCTCACTACAACTAGAATAAAATCTAAATTCCTTACCACAGCCCACAGGCTCTGCATTAATGGCATCTGGCTGCCTCTCAGGTCTCATGTCTCTCCAGCCTCTACTATTTACTATACTCTAGTCTGAGTACCCTTCTTTCTTTATCTTGAACATGCAAAGCTCATTACCTTTGCTTATTTGCTTTTTAAATTCCTTCTTTCTAAAAATACTCTTTTCCCAGGTCTTCATATGGCTGCCTCCAGCTCACCATCCAGGTCTTAATTAAAGTATCATATCCTCCCAGAGATCTTCACTGACAATTCTAGCTGGTTACTGATCCATCCTTCCCATTTACCATATATTAAATGCTTTCTAGAACTTACCAGCATGTGAATGAATAAACAGATGAATGAACTACATATAATTGTCTCACCCATTCTCTTACCCCGAGTAGAATGTAATACCTTTGAGGGGCATGAATGCTTCTATGTTGTTCTCCATCATGTGCCCAGTGTGTAGACTAGTGCATAGTACACAGTGTTACATATACAGTAATGATTTGATTACTGACTTCATAATGTTTACTCACATTTATTAAATGCCTGGAATGCACTTTTCTCTGTTCAAACTTGAACTCTGTTCAAGCTATACAAAGGTGAAAGTAATTCCTATGCTATGAGATAAAAAGTAAACAAACTACTGCAATGTAATGTGATGTTCTCTGTGTTCCTCTCTAAACCTCCTAAACATAAACTACATAAATTATTAGAACCCACCAGTCTATTAGTGTAAGCTATTAGGCTACAGAGTGAGTACATTGCTCTGTCATTATAACATATGCCTGAACACCTTAATGTATTTGGTTCTTGTCATTTTAACAAATTCAAATTTCTTTTTGCCAGCCTCACTGCTTCAAATCTCTTCTTACAGTTAATTTAAATTGCATCAGCTAAAATCTTCCCTTTTTATCACCATGACTACCTCGCTACACTCCTTTAGTTCTTCCTCTAAATTCCTAGGTCTTAATAATTCAATTCAGAAAGTGCTTGAGTGCCTATGAGCATATTGAGTCTGTACATCTTGTCTTAGTAATCTAAGGCCCCACATCTGTATCTACTCTCTCACTTCTATGCAGCCAACTTCATTTATTAATTCATATTTTTTTCCTCCCTTTGTCTACTCCCATTTGGAAAGAACTTCCCCTTCAAATACTATATCCCTTGCTCCTACCTGCTCAGTCAAACCCAGACATGGTTGGATTAACAATAAATTCCTAGGTAACAAAATACAGAAAATACAAAAGTAATTAAATCTCATCCTAATACAAGTTTCCATGACACTAAATTCAGTATTTGTCATCAATCCTTAGGGCCATATAATATTCAAGGTTCTTGTATAATAGTAGTGAAAATGTTTAATAAGAAAATTCTGATTAAAACACATTTCTATGGTAAACTGGCCTAAATTTAAAAAATTTTAAAGTCATTTACTTTTTAAAGTAAGATATGTTATCCTGAGACTATTTTCTGAATAAGTGTATATTATAATTCAAAGACTATGAAAAGTATTTTGAAGATATGACATCAATCTATAAGAGAGTCTACAATTTCAAATAAGAAAAAAAGCAGGTATTAATTTAAAACACCTTAATTTTTTTCAAAAACATACAAAATATTTTTAAAGTATTACATGAATCAGTTTATTATGACATCCATTTGGGCATGGGAATTGAATGCAAAATTCTAACATTTCTAATTCCAACTAAAGATCTGAACTCTTATGTTCAAAATTTGCTCAGCATTCTGACACATGAAAATAAGAGATTAATTTGACTTCAGACATTCAACATTTTAGTATATTATTAGGAGCTAATTTTTACTTACTTTGTCTGAAAGAGAAAAGAGTAAAGGAAAGTCAGAGTGAATGTAACAGTGAAATGTGGAGATTACCATTGTAAATTTTATAATTGTTATCAAAAGTTTAGGAAGGCAGAATATTGTCATAGTGTAGTATAACTAGAATTGTGTGTGCAGAAGAATATTAAAATTAATTTAAAATTTCTAGAATCCAGATAGGTGTAAAACACATGAAATTCAGAGGGATAAGCCAGTACTAAGAAGTACCAAAGTTTATATTCTAAAACAGTAGAAGATAAATCAAATGTCTTTTGTTTACTTTTGCTTTTAAGATAAAGCTGTTATTTATATTTAACTCCTGTGAACCACTTCCTGTACCATTTAGGATATACCATAATAATTAAGAGTTAAAATTTTAATTGAGATAAAATCAATGGATAGTGAAATGCAAAAACCTTAAGTGTATAATTTGATGATTTCTGATACATAAATACACCTTGCAACCACTAGATAACAAAAACATAGAATATGTCCCTCATCCCAGAAAGTTCCTTGTGTCACTCCTAGAACATCGTCCTACCCCATAAGCAAGCAGGGTTGAATTCTATCACTGTAGATTAGTTTTGCCTGTCCTTGTCCACTTTATCAAATGGAGTCATGCAACGTATAATTTTGTGTGCCTGGTTGATTTTCCTAAGAATGATGTTTTTCAGATTCATGTATGTTGTGCCATGCATCAATAATTGATTCTTTTCTATTAGTGGGTAGTATTTCTCTGAATGAGTTACCACAATTAGTTTATTTGTTCACCTGTTGTTGAAACTTTGGGGTTGTTTCCGATGGGAGCAATTGTGAATACAGCTGCTATGAACATTCAAGTACAAGTCTTTTGTGGAAATACACTTCTCATTTTTCTTGAGTAAATAAAGATCTAGGAGTGGAATTACTAGGTCATAGATAAGTATATGTTAACTTTTTAAGTAACTACCAAACTACTTTCTCAAGCAGTGGTACCATTTTTTCCTCTTTGGCAATAGGTGAAAGGTCTAGTTCCTTCATATATCACCATTTGGTATAGTCAGCTTTTTAACTGTGGACATTCTAGTGGGTATAACATGGTATTACATTGTGGTTTTAATTTGGATTTCCCTGATGTTGTTACCTTTCAAGTTTTTTTGGCCCTTCCAATGTCTTCTTTTGTCAAATGTTTGTTCAAATATTTTGCCCAATTTTTTTCAACTGGCTTATTTGTCATTTTATTATTGATTCATAGGAATTTTCAAACGTATATTCTGAAAACCAAAGCAATCTATAGATTTGATGCAATCCTTACCAAAATACCAACAGTGTTTTTCACAGAACTATAACAAATTATATTAAAATTTGTATGGAACCACAAAAGACCCAAAATAACCAAAGCAATCTTGAGAAAGAACAAAGCCAGAGGTATCACAATTCCAGATTTCAAGATATAGCACAAAGCTGTAGTAATCAAAACAGTATGACAGTGGCAAAAAAGTAGACAGATCAATAGAACAGAATAGAGTCCAGAAACAAACCTATACATATATGGTCAATTAATCTATGACAAAGGAGACAAGAATATACAATGGGGAAAAGACAGTCTCTTGAATAAATGGGGCTGAGAAAACTGGATAGCTACATGCAAAAGAATGGAACTGGACCACTTTCTAACACTATATACAAAAATAAAGTGGACTAAAGACTTAAATGTGAGGCCTGAAATCATAAAAATCCTAGAAGAGAGCACATGCAGTAAATTTTCTCACACTGGCCATGGCAATATTTTTCTAGATAGGTCTCCTAAGGCAAGGAAAACAAAATTAAAAATAAACTGTTGGGGCTACATCAAAATAAAAAGCTTTTGCACAGCAAAGTAAATCATCGATGAAACAAAAAGGCAACCTGCTTAATGGGTTAAGGTACTTCCAAATGTTATAACCAATAAGAGGTTAATATTCAAAATATGTAAAGAACTCACACAACTCAACATCAACAAACAAATAAACAATCCCTTAATAAGTGGGCAGTAGACCTGAATAGACATTTTTGCAAGGACATAGAGATGCCAACAGATACATGAAAAGATGCTCAATATCAATAATCATGAGGGAAATGCAAGTCAAAACCACAATGAGATATCACCTTACACCTGTCAGAATGGCTAGAATAAAAGAAGACAAGAAATAACAAGTGTTGGCAAGGATGTGGAGAAAAAGAAACCCTTGTAAATGGTTAGTGGGAATGTAAATTAGTTCAGCCACTGTGGAAAACAGTATGGAGTTTCCTCAAAAAATAAAAAGTAGAAATACCATATACTCAGGGTGCCTGGGTGGTTCAGTCTTGATTTCATCTCAGATCACAATCTCAGGGGCATGAGATCTATCTCCATGTCCAGTTCTGCATGGGGCATGGAGTCTGCTTAAGATGCTTCCTCCCTCTGTCTCTCTCTCTCTCTCTCTCTCTCTCTCTCTCTCTCTCTCTCTTCCCTCCTACCCCCACGCCCTACTCACACTTAAAAAAAAAAAAAGAAAAAGAAATAACATATGATCCAATAATTCCACTACTGGATATTTACCAAAAGAAAACAAAAACATCAATTTGAAAAGAGATACGCACCCCTATGTTTATTGCAGCATTATTTAAAATGGCCAAGATATGGAAGTATGGAAGCAACTCAAGTGTCCGTTGATAGTCAAATGGAAAGGAAGATGCAGTACACATACACACACACACTCACACACACCCACAAATACCATGCAGCCATAAAAAAGGATGAGATCTTGCCATTTGCAACAACATGGAGGGAACTACAGGGTATTATGCTGAGTGAAGGAAGTCAGGCTGAGAAAGACAAATGCCATATGATTTTACTCATATGGAATTGAATCTAAAAAAACAAAACAAGTGAATAAACAAATACACAAAAAGCAGAATCAGACCTATAAACACAGAGAACAAACTGATGGTTGCCAGAGGGAAGGAAGTAGGGGGATGAGCAAAATGGGTGAAGGGGAGTGGCAGGTACAGGCTTCCAGTTATGGAATAAATTAGTTATGAGAAAAAAAAGCACAGCACAGGGAATATAGTCAATGGTATAGTAATAGTGTTGTATGGCGACAGATGACACTTCTGGTGAGCACAGCATAGGGTAACATACAAAGAAACTGAATCACTATATTGTATGTTGTATGTTTCTGAGAACTAGTCCTTTGTTAGAATCTATATTGCAAATATTTAATCCCAGCACATGGCTTACCTTTCCATCTTCCAAGCACTGTTTTTGAATAGGCAGAATTTATCCTCTTATTTTTACCATATTTTTTTAATTTTATAATTAATAGTTTCTGGTTCCTAAGAAATGTTGCATACTCTAAAGTGTAAGATACATTTTTTTTATTTTTTTCCTGAAGTTTTATGGATTTAGCTTATACTTTTAAGTCTCTAATCTACCCTAAATTAATTTTTGTAGTGTGAACTAGAGCTTGAAGTTTATTTTTTCCACATATTTATATTAATTATGAAGTTTTAAGTCAAAGATTTTGGATGAGAAACATAAAAACGCAATATTTAAAATGATTTCTTTTACATTTTGCCACTTTTATTTTATTATTGTAGAGGCTGTTTTTAATGTAGCTCACGTCTATACAAGAATAGTCTGAACAGAAGTGGGCTAAAATGTTCATAGGTCTGGGGAAGGCAAACCACTTCTGCCATTTGCTTCTGACTCAATTCCACATTTTCTGAGGATATTTGCTAGATGGCTCAAGCTTATGAGGTCTCACACATCCTGGGGCCAAACATGCATATGGAGCAAACTGCATCATCTGCTTCTCTTATGAAATGCACTAACTTTGGCAAATGATTTGATTCTCACACTAGCAGCCATCTGCAAATTGTGCAGTTGCCCTCCTGGACAGAGGGTCTATGCAGCCCTCTTTTTTTTTTTTTTTTTTTTAATGTTTATTTTTGACAAAGGGAGAGTCAGAGAGACAGACAAAGCACAAGCAGGGGAAGAGCAGAGACAGAGAGGGAGACACAGAATCCAAAACAGGCTCCAGGCTCTGAACTGTCAGCACAGAGCCTGATGTGGGGCTTGAACTCAGGAACGGTGAGATCATGACCTGAGCTGAAGTAGGATGCTCAACTAACTGAGCCACCCAGGTATCCCAGCAGCCCTCTTTATAATAAAGATATCACAATGTTATTTTGCAGGGCTCTTTAAAATTCTACAAAATAAAATAACCAAGTGAAACTAACACTTGAATATATCTAATTATGGAGTCTCATTATTCTATTTAAATGTTTTGAAAACTACAAATTCTGTTTAATATGGGGTCCATACCACTATTCTTGCTTTAGGGAAACCACAAGCTCCACTATAATATAAGGAAACTAAAAGCTGTGTGATGCAGAATTTTATCTTGCCCAGGGCCTAAAATAAAGGCAATTGTTCTGAGCAGTTAATAAAGCCAAGATACAAGCTGCACCTATTAGCAAAATCCAAAAAATTCTCAAAACGACAATTTGCATTTCATCCTTTTCTAAAGTCCTGTCAATAAAACAAACCAAGGGAAGATAGTAAATATGCATCATTTGTACTTTCATAGCATAGATATAAACTGGTTCACAGTGATGAGGTCAGTAAAATATTTTAGGAGAAACCAATACAATTTTGTAGCTGTGTTTATGATGTCCAGAGAATTTGACTTATTACCCAGAGTCACCAAGTATGACTCTTCTAGCAATCAGATATTAATATTATATAAAAGTTTTTGTCTTCATCATATCTGATTTTCACACAGTGGTAATCCAAAGTATTTCAAAATCTATAGAGCTAATTTATAATTTTTGTGATTTTTACATAAAACTCAAATATTTGCTGCAAAGTGTTGTATTCAAGGCAACAAAATGCAACAACCAGAGGTAATTAAAAGTAATTCTAACTCCTAGGTGTACCTCTTGAAAAATATTGCATGAAATCTAATTTATAACCCATTTCTTTAAAATCTTATTTTGTTTTCCTCATTCCTATTGATTTTCTGATTTTCCCACTCTCACTTTCAACTCTCTTCCCTGACTTTCCTTTTGTCTGTCTCTTGATGAGACTTTCTCTTTCCTTTCCAACTTCCTTTTTATCCCTTGCTATTCTCTTTTTCTGTCAAGGCAGTATCTTCATGCAATGTGTGCATCTATTGTTCGGCCTCTAAAGATTCTGTTCATCTGCATAGTAGGCAAGAGAACAGAGAAGAGTGTGTCCCCTCACACAGTTCCTGCCCCTGTTACATACATACAACCCCTCTTCAGCAGTCTCAAGATAATTTAAGGTATCCAGCACTGCAGTGCACCTCCAGCTAGTACTTATCCTTCAATCAAACTCAACAGAAAGGCTGAGGTTAAGCAATTTTTCTCAATTAAATTGAGGATAATAAGGAATTTGGCTTAGGGCTTTGTCTCCCAAATAAAACATTTTCCAAGTGAACTTCTAGCTTCTCTAAGGCTTTACATGTACAAATATACCTTATCCATCTTCCAAACTGCTGGCATTATAAACTTTCCCCACTTTACCAAAACAAGGGATCTAGATTAGAACAAAGAAAATTAAACCTATGATTGTAATTTTGTGTGGTCACTGGGTGAACATGCACCAGTTTTTTTTCACAGAATATATAGACAATTCTGATCATGGTGGATTCTTTTTTTTTTTTAATGTTTATTTATTTCTGAGACAGAGAGAGACAGAGCATGAGTAGGGGAGGGGCAGAGAGAGAGGGAGACACAGAACCCAAAGCAGGCTCCAGGCTCTGAGCTGTCAGCACAGAGCTGACGTGGGGCTCAAACTCACAAATGGTGAGATCATGACCTGAGCTGAAGTCAGTTGCTCAACTGACTGAGCCACCCAGGCACCCCATGATCATGGTGGATTCTTAAAGAATCACTTCTAATTTCACTGCCTGATAAGCAGAGATATAAAAACCTTTACCCCCTTAACTACTTAGGGAACAAGATTCTAGCTAATTTTGTGCAAAACATAGGGTCACTAGGTGTTCCATTGCTAGAATATAAAGAAGGTCACAACTTAATACACATAATCTTTCTGGTAAAATGAAAGTGAAATCTATGATAAGGAAATTATATAGTCTACTTCTATTGAGTGATTCCAAACATTTGATTCTACATGGTCCAAACTGGAAACATCACACTTAAAATCACATTTTATCAAGTGTGGAAGACCCAAAGAACATTAAATGCCATAAAAAGTTTCACCACTGTATGAAAGACTGTAGCGCTACATCTGTCCAGGCCTAAAAGATCTTAAAGTCAAATATGATTTTACTATCTCTCAAAAAGATGTACGATAGTAGAAATGCATAATCAATAATATGGGCTCTAGTTTTCAAGGTATAAAGATATATGAATTTTGAGTTTTCATTAAAAAGCCATCTTCTTCAGGAAGCTCCCATGATAAGGGTAAAGCATTTCCACCTTACTTAATTTCGATGATCCTAGCACTTTATTCATCTTTGATCTGGTGATTAAATGCAGCTAGTATATTTGACTTAAAGTCAAGCAAGCCTGTAAGCTATATATGTATAGCTTTTCAATAAGTAACAGTGAAAATGTACGTTCTATCTTTACTATCACTGAATGGTTTTTAAGAATAAGTCTGAGAAATGTGAGCATTTCTGTTAGAAATTGTATGGCCTACATACAATACAAAAACTGTTAGCACTTTCCCTATTTTGTTGAGTTTATTTTGTTAATTCATATTTATATCATGTTTCCTTTTTCCATGATCAGTGGTCTTCTATTCCTCACGATTACCAAGCAATGTTTCTATGTTTTCCTCATACCTATCTCTATAATCTTATTCTCAACTTACTAGCGATTTCAAACTAATTTTATTCCTTTCAAACCTTATGCCCTTTCCAACCAACTCTTAATTCTTAGAAAATAATTTCATCTCCTCACTCACAGAGAATGCAGAATCTGTCTGTACCAGTTAGGGTACAGTCGTAAATTGCTATAACAGAGACTCCAAAATCCAATACTTAAATAAGATAAATGCCCATTTTCTTCTGGCATAGCATGCAAAGGCAGATAGGCAAACAGTCTAGGCACTACTCAGGAGGAGAGACTGGATCCCAAGTGGGAAGTTTGGCTCATGCCCTCACATGATGAAAACATGTGGTTTTCATCTCTGCATCCAAGACTGAATGCCATTTTAGTCATTTCCCAGTCAGGTAGAAGGAGAAAGGGTAATCCCAGGGTAAACCACTTACTGTATCTTTACTAAAAGATATACACATCATCCCATTCATATCCCATTGGCCCAAACATAGTCACATAATCACATTAGCTGCAAGGCAGGTCATTGCAAGGGATGTTCTATTACCAATGAGAATAAAAAGAAAATTAGTACCAGAGGACAATTTAGCAGTCACCATCAAACCAGTAAGTAGAAAATTTTCAAATTATTTCTACAAATCATAACTTAACCCTAACCGTAAGGCACTATATATATATATATATATACACACACACACACACACACACACACACACACACACACACATACACACACACACACACATACACCTGGATCTATACCCATCCCTTCTTATTCCCTTTGGTTATTGGAGGATCTATTCATCTTCCTATCATCCTGAACCTGCATTTATTTCATTTTCCAGGAGGCTTCCTCTGTCACTTATTCTCCTTCTTTTGTAACTTCAAATATACCATGTCTGCTGTCTCCTTCCCATCAAAATTTACACATACGTAGATCCTTATGTTTCCATTCTTCAAGGTCTTCCCGACATATCCTCCTATTACCCCCTTCATAAACTTAAATTCTTTGAAAATTCCTCTAAAAAGTACAGACATGCTTTCCTGTGAACTGACCTCATCAGAATCACCTTGGGAACATTCTAAAAATTCAGATACCTTTGTTTTATCCTTGGAGAATTTGAGTCAGTAAGCCTAGCATGGCATTACTAGATGGTATTTTTTAAAGCCCCCCAAAGATCTTAAATGCATCCAGGTTTGGAAACCCCTAATATGCGCTCTGTCTGTACTTCTTACCTCCTATTCACACACCCAATTCTGGTTTCATCCTTACTAGTCCACTGGGATGATTATGAAAATTACACCTCTATCCACCTGCTCAAACAGACTAGAAAGCCACAAGTCAATCTTGACTCCTCTTCCTCCTTCCTTGCTTACCATCAAACCATCACACTCATCATTAACCACCAACATGTCCTCTGTATTGTTAAAGATAACATTTACTGGTTATATGTATTGACTACTTTATTCCCCTTAACAACCTTAATTGGTATTATCATAATCACCAGTTTTTTTTAAACATGAAATTTATTGTCAAATTGGTTTCCATACAACACCCAGTGCTAACCCCAACAGGTGCCCTCCACAATGCCCATCACCCACTTTCCCCTCCCTCCCTCCCCTCATCAACCCTCAGTTTATTCTCAGCTTTTAAGAGTCTCTTATGGTTTGGCTCCCTCCCTCTCTAACTTTTTTCTTTCCTTCCTCTCCCCCATGGTCTTCTGTTAAGTTCCTCAGGATCCACATAAGAGTGATAACATAATCACCAGTTTATAAATCAGACGCTGAAACCCAGAGAGGCTTAAAGCTGGCCCAGCATCACAGTGCTAGTTAAGTGGCACCAGGTTTTGGATTCAAAGTCTGACTCTGAGTCCATGGTCTTAACTCTTAACCACTATTATAAAAGCTTCTTTACCCATTAAATACCTTTCCAAATTGCTCAAGTTTCACTAACATGACTTAGATCATATCATCTCTTTCCTGGTTTAATAAAGTAGCCTCTAACTAGTCTCTGTGCCTCCATTCTGTCCTCTTCAACCAGAGAGATGCTTCTATCACCTCACTAGACAACCTGCCCATACCAGCTCAGAAAAGATTTAGAACAAACAGTGTCCATCCTTTCTTGTCTTCACATTCAGTGACATCCTACTGGTAGCTTTAAAATCAACAGAGTGGAAATATTTATAACACAGAAATGAGCAAACACCACAAACGTGGGGGTTTTGTTCCTCTGAAGAGGAACCTCTGAAGAGCTAGTTTTTAAACATTTGTTAGTATGTCATTGTTTTCAATTAAGTCTTGGCATATCAGCCAGAGACTTTGTAACCCACAAGGTGAATCATGATCATGTGATTAGTTTCTCAAACATCATACACCTGGGCTAGTTGTCTCTTTCATGTGCTCTTAGAAAGCCTTGAACATTTTCATCCTACCACTTATCACGCTGTGTTGCAATAACCTGTTTGCCTGTTTTTATTCCATTAGATTGTTTAAGGATAGCAAGTATTTCTTTCATGTACTCCTAGCATCTAAAACAATGCCTGACACATAATTAGTGCTTAAAAACTACCTGTGGAATACATGAAAGAAATAACAAATAAATTCTTTCCCCAAAGATTTGCCGAACCCTACTTTAGTCCTTTTAAGCAATATCCTTGTTACCTTTTACTCCTCAGTTTATGAACCATACATTTCAGTACTGTATGTATTACAGATAATCTACCCATCCCCAGATCACACTTTTTAAAAAGCAGCAATAAACTTGACTAGGCTCTTCAATATTAGAAATAGCTACCCTCATCAAAGTCACCAAAAATGTTCTTTTGCATTTTATTTGCTCATATTGTACAAAGTTTGGCTTGGAATAGAATTGCAGCCTCAGCTTCCCCCTTACAAAAGTCTTCTGGGAAAGAAAGTAGTTCTTGACAGCTAGTTTCTGTAGCTGGAAGACTGCCACAAAAAAATCTGAATATGCTGCTGTTCCTTAAAATAAAACCTTCTCCCTCATTCATGTAAATTATGTTGCTTGAGAAGGATTTTTCCACAGATGAGTACAGAATAATTAATGTAATGTACAAATCCCATCTCTAACTAGAATTTTGACATAACCTACTCCCAAATTGCCCCTCAAGAAATTTGGCAAAAGTTCAATATCTTTTTATGTGTATAAATGACAACGCCCACCAAAAGGAGTGTTTTCTTTGCAATTGCTTATGTCAGTATTTCAGAGCCTCTTTTTGTCAAGTGGTAGCAGTCTAACTTCATTTTATCCCATATCTGACTATTACTTGAATTATCTCTCAAGTCCTATTTTAAGTTAGATGACATTCACTGCTATGGTCTATTCAAATATTAAATCACTTTATAAACAAAAATACGCTGGCCATCTACTGTGTGTCTGGCCCTCTTTTAGGCATTAAAAATCAGAAATACAAAGATAATAGAAGCTTCCTCACCTTGGGGAGTTTATAGTATAGTAAGAGAGAAAGGCAGTAAACATATGAACAAATAAACCACATGCTTTCAATGAGTAGTGAAAGTAGTAGATTCAAGGAAAATGATGACCGTGTAAAGAAACAGCAAATGTGTCATGTCAGAGAATAGGCAGGACGGGGTGGGCTATTTTAGATCGGATAATCAGGTATGGTTTTTCCAAAAGAATGACATATAAACTCTGATGGGAAAAAATAGATATCCAAATGTGCGGTGGAGGGGAAGGGTCCCAAGCAGAGGGAATACAGCAGCAAACTCAGAGACCCTGAGGCGAGCAGGAGGGTAGTATGTGTGACTGACAGGTAGTCAGTAGTAACAGGAGAACAGTGACTTTAAATCACATGGTCTCCCACCGTATTTAGTTTTATTTTCTTTAGGAAAACACATACTCATAATGTGAATCATAAGCTTATCAGGCTACAACATGAAATCTCTGGACACAGAATTGGGAAATAACATAGTAAAAATGCTAGAGCATAATTCAAAAATTAGGAAATGGTGAGTCTCGAGTTTTCATTACCTTTTTTAATAGTATTTAATTGTGAGTTTATACAATTTGATTTTAATAATGGCTATGTTTAACAACTGGGTGACAAAACTCCTTAGAATTTAACAACTGGTTCCTGCAAACTGGTGCGTGCCAGCTCCAGCAAAGCACTAATGTGTGCTCTCTGTGAGTAAGCGCTCTTTAATCTGTCCAGGAACCTAAAAGGGTCTATAGAAATATTTAATTTTGTGTCTTACTCCCTGGTGTTGAATGGTTTCTCCCATTTCCCCACACTCACCTGAAAGCAAACAAAAAAGAAAACAAAAAAAAAAAAAGGAAAAACTGGTTTGTAGACATATCATTTGTAGTATATTCTGGAAAGTAAACTGGGTTTTTTTTTAATTTTTATGATTTCTCATATATTAATTTTAAGATCAAAAGCCAGGGTTCTAGGGTTCCATACTATATATTAGCAGTGAGAAACTAATAAAATTGTTTTAAGACAATCATATAACAAACTTAAATCTAATACTGAGGTTACTAAGATGCTCTTTAAAGTGCCTAAGCATTGAGATAAAAACTAATGATTATGTGACTAGATGGCTACTCAGAGGGTAACTTTTTAAAATGCTAAGTTCTTTTTGCAAAAGCCAAGTGCACAAGAATGGGGTACTAAATAATCAGTATCACCATGTTTTGAGTTGATAAATATAAGAGCATTGCTAGAACTGTAACACTGACTTAACCATGAGTATGCAATTTTATTTTTTTTCTATCCTTATCCACACCTTCATTATCACCTATTTAAATTTAATTTTAACAAATGGCTTACCAAACATTAAAATTTTTCACTGTCTGTTGGAGATCTAGAGCAGACTGATTTATTCTGCAGAGGAAACAAACACACACAAACAACATGTAATATTGCTCTTAAAGCTGCAAAAAATTAACAGTTTACAGATTGGCTCTCTAGTATAAGGAAAAAATAATTTAAATAATAATAACAAATTACATTAAATATGTTTATTGTATATACATGAAATAGGAAAGTATAAAATGATGGTTTTAAAATATGTAGTTCAGTTATAAGCAAAACATAGAAATTACAAAAGATCAGGGGCTTTCACAGGGACAACTGCAAAATGGTTCTCTTTAACAATAATTTGTCTGCATCACTATTTTAGCAGGTTTTACACATATCAAAAGACAGATGTACAATTTTATGTATGGAGAATTGTTTTAAATGAGCTGTACATAGTATCATAAAACCTAAGCTAATAGGCAAATTGGCCTGAAGGCCTTACTAACAAATGTGGCTTTCAAGAACAGCAAAAGAAATGGCCTGGGTACTCATTAAATAGAATTGACTATAATTCACTAACTTCCAAGTGTGGTACTACATGTTGTATCAGAATTAGGATTGCCGTTGGCTATAGAGTTTCCTCCAAAATATGGACATAGTGGACTGCTCATCTTTCACTTAGCTTATTACACATCAGATGGAGCATTTAGTTATGTGTGGTTTAAGAACAAATTACGTTCTAAATCACAAGAATTTAGTCCCTGAAGAGTAAGAGTGAGTCATGTGGGTTCTAGGAACCCATATGAGTTGGAGATTTTGCAATATAACAAAACCTGCGATAAAAAATAAAGTCTACTAAATATTAGAAATGTTAGCAATATTTTTGTAAGTAAAGAAAATTATGCTTAAAAAATAATACAGAACCACCTTAACCAAGTGATCAATGTTAAAATCCTAGTAATATGACATATCGATATTATCTAACTCCCTGATAGAATGCACTAAAAAAAGCATTCTTCCTCCAAATTCATAACCTTAATTTAATCATAAGAAAACACCAAACAAGCTCAAATTGAAGAATGTTCTACAAAATACTTGACCATTATTCATTCAAAGTATCAAAGTCACAAGAGACAGAGACAATGGAACTGGCACAATTTGGAGGGAGACACATATATGGTAAGTAAATGCTATGTAGGATACTGGACTGGACCTTGGAACAGAAAAAGGACATTAGTAGAAAAGCTGGGGAAATTGATTAAAGTCTAATAGTGATGGATCACTGTTAATATTTTTGTTTTGTTCATTCTTCTTTGGTTATGTGAAGTGTAAACCTTAAGGAAACTGAGTAAAGACTATATATGGAAACTGTACTGTCTTTGCAAATCTCCTACAAATCTAACATTACATCAAAAGTACACATTTATTTTTTTTTAATTTTTTTTTCAACGTTTATTTATTTTTGGGACAGAGAGAGACAGAGCATGAACGGGGGAGGGGCAGAGAGAGAGGGAGACACAGAATCGGAAACAGGCTCCAGGCTCTGAGCCATCAGCCCAGAGCCCGACGCGGGGCTCGAACTCACAGAGCGCGAGATCGTGACCTGGCTGAAGTCGGACGCTTAACCGACTGCGCCACCCAGGCGCCACAAAAGTACACATTTTTAAAAAACATGAATTTATAATACATAAAAGATAGAGAAAAATAGAAATTATATCTCTTATCACCAAACAAATCAAACATTTGATTGCTGATTTGTTGTTATGTTGGTTTGATTTGTCATGTTCTCTTTTTCTGTCTTTCTTTTTTTCTTTTTCTTTATATTAAACCTCTAAACACTTGTCTTTGGTAAGGCTGAGCAATACTAGGAAGGGCACACATTCTGCAACCTGAGTGCCTAGCTTCAGATTCTCTCCCTTCCATTTACTGTGCGATTGGAGCAATTAAATCCAAAAAAATAAAAATCAAATTTAAAACTTAAATAAATTAACTTCTGGTGCCCAGTTAGTTTATGGTACACATGGACAAAATAATGTCTCCCACATTGAGTTGCTATAAGAATAAATGAATTAATACATGCAAAGCACTTAGAATAGCATATGCATAAAGTGAGCACCATTTGACAGAAGTACAAAAATAGTTTGTAGGCAGACTAACATCTCCCACTCTAGAAAGCAAAGTGGGATCACTCTCTCCTTTTACTCTCCTGCTGTAATGAAGTTGATGTTACTGAAGGGTGGC
Organism: Herpailurus yagouaroundi; assembly: GCF_014898765.1. Classification (NCBI taxonomy): domain Eukaryota; kingdom Metazoa; phylum Chordata; class Mammalia; order Carnivora; family Felidae; genus Herpailurus; species Herpailurus yagouaroundi. Next base: position 97,150,653 of record NW_024412376.1, on the reverse strand, counting down.
CATAGTTGATCAGACACTTGTGACTGAAATTTGGACTTCTGAAAGTATATTGTGTGAAGGGGCAGCATTAGCAGAACCAAGAAAGCAAAAAGTTCCCAGCTCCAGCACTCCAGCCAAATTCTCCCCAGATGGAAATCAGGCTATGCTTTCAGCCGCCTACCTTTCTTGCTAGCCATCTTCCCCATGCCCCACTAACTCCAGGGCTCCTGCTGCTCTATGAGCCATCGTATGCCCTTCCAACAAATTGCCTTGCTGCTAAAGTTTATGAATGTTGCTTTCTTTCATCTGCAGCCACCACAAACATGTGTGTGTTACCTGATGCTGTATCTGATGACCTGATTTCTAAAGTCTGTGAGAAGAGGTATCCCAGAGTCTTGCTTCTGAAGGCATTGTCCTCAGATTACACTTTGACTGAAAAGGAATGAAGTGTCTCTACTTGGTGTCTGAGGTAAAGTTAAAGGGAAAGGAAATCCTATTGGAATGTAGGCTCCTTGAGGAAGGGCTCACAGTGGTTCAGCCATGTCATGAATATTGCTCATCATGCAAGTTTTCTCTGGGCCCAGTATAAAGAGTAAACAAAGGTGGAGGCCCATTATTCATGGAGATTTAATGGACAACTCAACTATTGATCAGACTGATGCAAAAAAATGGCACAATTTGGTTTTGTTCTCAAGACCACTCATTGTACCTTAAATACTTAAAGTTCAATCTTGGGGCGCCTGGGTGGCGCAGTCGGTTAAGGTCCGACTTCAGCCAGGTCACAATCTCGCGGTCCGTGAGTTCGAGCCCAGCGTCAGGCTCTGGGCTGATGGCTCAGAGCCTGGAGCCTGTTTCCGATTCTGTGTCTCCCTCTCTCTCTGCCCCTCCCCCGTTCATGCTCTGTCTCTCTCTGTCCCAAAAATAAATAAACGTTGAAAAAAAAATTAAAAAGAAAAAAGTTCAATCTATATCCTTCAATGGGTGCCTCATAATAAGACTTTGATATTAGAGAACAGCCACGGGTATCTTTGTGTTTTGCATGTTGGAAAAATTATTCAGGAAGATGGAATGATTACTGAAGGCCCTAGATTACCATGTAAATGCAGTGCTACTTATATGATTGATGAGAACTCAGGAGAAATTCATTGGGTCTTATAAGAAAAGCTCCTAATTAAAAATTTAGATTATTAGATTACGGGCTTGGGTTGGATAAGATTTCATAAGAAACTACAAAATAATACTCAAAGAGCTAATTGAAAGCACAAGCAAAAAATCTCCACTAGAGTTTGTGAATGTAATATACAATGAGGATATTATGCGCTGCTAATCAAAAATCAAGAATTCTAATGAAGAATAATACCATTAATGTGATATATTTAAAGATATTCCCTCAAGGTGAGCCTTGTTTTAGTTTTTAAAATTCATCCTATTATAATTCTGGTAACTGCTTGATTTTATATTTTACTATGGACTTGCTGGATATTTATACAACTGCAAACTGCTCAGAAAGAGGAGAAACAGAAATGGGGATAATTAAAAAACTATAGTGCAACTATAAAATAGAAACAAAAATGGAAAATTGTGAGGTTAATATATATCTAAAAAAACACTTAACTTTTCCGTATGCCAAAAGGGAAGAGTACTCCTCCCCCTCCCCTTAGCATTTACCTTAGAAAACTTGACATTCTAAATGCTTTCTCGGTCTTTTTGATATGTATATAAATCTTTTTAAAAGATTGATAAGAATCAAGCCAGTTCTGCATTCCAGGAATGCATTTCTTGGAGGCTTCAGAGAGATTTCTTTGAAGTGTGAACTTATAGGAGGGTGGATGGCTCTCCTTCCCCTGCCTCTGGGAATTTAAACCTAGGTGCTTGGCCTCATGGTGTTACTTCCTGATTGTCAAGATACTAGGAGTTGGGGAGGGGAGGGGAGATACTAGGAGTCGAGGTACAAACTTCCAGTTATACAATAAATGTTATGGGGATGTAATGTACAGCATGGCGACTATAGTCTATAATATCGTATTGCATATTTCAAAGTTCCTAAGAGAGCAGATCTTGAAAGTTCTCATCATAAGAGAAAAAAAAATTGTAACTCTATATGGTGCCAGACAGTAACTAGACTTATTCTGGTGATCATTTGTTCACAATGTATACAAATACAAATCATTACGTTGTACACCTAAAACCAATATATTGTTAGATGTCAATTATACTTTAATTAAGAAATAAGATACAAGAAATTTTATTCCTTTTCTTTCAGTTGACAATTAGCATGAATGCAATGAATTGTATCTGCCTACCTCACGGTAATAAAAGGTGAGATTTTTTTCTCTCATTGCAATCTCCTCAGCAGATTGCGTGTGATGTGCATCTCAATCTGATTAATCTTTATACAATAATAAAACTTTTTCATTCTTTTCTATATGGAAAAGATTCACTGGGATCCAGGAGATTTTATTTCCAATTATATTTCTCCAGCTCAGCTTAGTAGTAATGGGATATAGTGGAAATAATTCCTAGAGAAGCTAGTTAACTTCTCTCTGAGTAATGCCAAGCCCAGATGTGGAAAGCCATGTAGGATATGCCATCAGACACAGAAACACTAAGTAAGCCAAAAACTAATTAATATAATCTAAGAGAAGTGCTGGTGGTGGGTCAGGTTGGGGAGGGGGATTAAACAGAACTTGTGAATGTTTTTTTTAATGTTAATTCAGTATTACTTCAATACCAGGGTAAGGAGCACTAGAGAAATGTAATGACAACACACAAGAGAATAGTGTTCCTATGACACAATAGGCAATGAACTACAAAACACTTGGAAGGAATTACAATACGGTAAAATAAATCTTCCCAAAGGCTGGAGCTATGTCAATTTTAACTCATTTTTTACAACATTCTATGAAAATGTCAAAAAACTTTCAATGATGACATTGACAAGATTGAGTGATCATAAGGTGTGAGTGCCTAGATACATAGTTTTGTACAATGGAGAAAGAAGTATATTCATGATGTTTTGTAAAGCTGAAAGCACTTTATTTGATGGTTAGTAGTTTGCAGTGCAAGGCATCACATCTGTTTTTCTATTATCCTGTACACTGTGTGTGAAATAAAGAACATTTCCTAGACTCTGATCTGTAGAACACCAAAGTCCCACAAGACATTATTTATAGTCGATGAGAAAAAAAAAAAAAAAAAGCCAGGAGGTTTTATGGTCAAATAAATCTGAGAATTCCCCACTTGAAGTTTTACAATCTAGGTAAGCATATTAAATGCTATGAGAAAACATACAATAAACAATTCCAATTAATTAGAATCTCCCCAATTATTTGACCATGAATTCTCCTCCCCTTTCTTTTTACCCATTTAATAATAACAATAATAATAATGATAATGATAAAAATAGCTATCACGTATTAAGCACTTACTGTATGTCATAGTTTTATGTACCATTTTTTACATGCAAAACTCACTTAGTCCTTATAAAAACCATACTAAGAACATACTATCATGGTTATCTCCACTTTACTAACGAAGAAATAGAGGTTTAGAAGGATTCAGTAATTCGCCCAAGGTAACCCCAACTTGTGGTAGAGAAAGAACTTCAATCTGGAAAGACTACCTCTTAGCGACTTTGCTCAGCTGTCTCTTCTCTTCCTTAGCAGAACTGTGTGTGCTCAGCCCATTCATTACCTCAGAAAGGCTATTGCTTTCACTTCAATTCTTTGCATTTACTTCTCTGAATGATTTCCATTCCATGTTTGGTTGGAGATATGTTCCCTGGTTTCCATACTTATCAGCTGCACTATCATCATTTCATTGTCCTTTCCCTCTGTTTCAGCAACACTTCTCAAGATTGTCTTCCACAGTGTCTGTGTCTCCATTCCCTCATCTAGACAATAGTAAATAGAATAATAGTAATACTACCTGTCTCATAGGTTATAGTGAGGCTTAAATAAACTAAGACCTAAAGTGAAAAGTCCTTTGAACAGCACTCTGGTCATAGCAGGAGCTCAGTGAATATCAATATTAATATTCACCATCTGTATCATTGTTGCTATTTTCCTCAGTGATTCAGCCTCTACATGGAGTCAGCCTATATGTGATACAGAAAACAATGTACTGGTAACAGATATATAACAACATTTGACTGCCTAAAAATGTAGTATATATACAGTAGGAGGATTACAAACCAGGTTTTGAGTTGGTAGATCTTTATTTCTGCCAAGGGTATGAAGTAACAAAGAAACAAAAGGTCTTCATACCTACTTTCAGAAGAACAAGGTTTTCTTTTCTTTGTTTCTTGCCATGCAAACTACCTGTCGCCTTTCTCAGTCTAGTTTCCATGGTCATGCAATGGAAAGTCCCTTGAAATCTAGCAAAAATAAATTGCTGGTACTTGTTTTTATTCCTAATATGACTTTGTGTGTTTCCCTCTGTGTCTGTAGATATTTAAGCTCGAAGGTAGGAATTAATGCATTAGAGGAAGACAGTGAGAGGCTATTTTTAACCAAAATCATGTTATCTTCTTTTAAAGGATATTCTTCAGGCAAAATTTGCATCTTCTAAAAGCACTTCTGAGATTCCTTTCCAGTTCCTTATTTAAAACTTGGAGATTTATGTACTTGAAGAAAGCAGTTATATAAGTTCAGTGTTACTTCATTCATGAATTTCAGAGAAGCTTAATATTTGTATCATTATATCTACTTTTAAAGAACTGTATGGGTTAATAAACCAAATCACTGTCAGTTGTCAGTTGTCAGTTTGTATCCCTTGATCTATACAGCAGTAAAGTATATCTGGATTACTTCCACCTTTTGGATCTAAAGGTGGCTTGTCCAGTGCTTGGGACAACATTGGTTTTCTAGCCTAGAGCAGTGGCTTTCAACAAGGGCTTTGTTCTTACCACTTTATTCCCATAGAGATTCCGTTGTTCCTCTCTCCCATCACTACCTAAAGGGGCAGTTTTACTGACTAGCAATAAATAGTAACTACAGCAACTAACACTTGAAGTGCTTACTCTGTGTCAGGCACTGTTCTAAGCACTTTATATATATTAACTCACTTAATTTCATCCTCATAGCAGCTAAATGAGGTAGGTTCTAATATCATCCCCATTTTAAAGATGAGGAAACTGGGGCAGAGAGAAATGAAAAAAACTTGCCCAAGGTCACACAGCTATTAAGTGGCAGGGCTAGTATACGGCAGAGTAGAGACTCAAATCCAGGCAGCCTGGCTCCAAGGTTCTTGCTCTTAATCTCAAGGCGGTGCTGAAGCAGGGTGGTATGGGATTCCTCAGGAACAGGAGGGATGGGGTGGGGAGGAAGGTCATCATCTCTACAGCCTGCTCCACTTCCAGGTCTCCACCTAAGAGTAGCCTTAGGCAGAGCAACCCTGTTGGTTTGTTGATGAGACTTCTCAGTGTCAGTAAAGATTAAGGAAAGAGAAATTTAAAGGCTGAACCAACAGGATTTGGAAATTGATGGATAGAGAGCGAGTTAGAGCCTGTTTGGTAGAATGCACTATTAACAGAAATAGAGAATCCTATCTGCCTTCAGGGAACTTCAGTTGCTTTCAGGAAAGGCCAGAGTGTAAACACACCACTTGAATTCAATGAAGAAAATAGAAGGATTTGCTCTTGTTACAGGGGGACAAAGGAGGAGCACTTTACCAGCTGGGCAAGGACAGATCATCAAGAAAAGCTTAAAATAGCAAAATCCATTTTCTAAGATTATAGACCAATAAATCCAGTATTCCCCCTTTACAATCAATCAACAAAAACTTTTTTAAAGTGTTACCTCTGTTGTCATAGTCAACTAGAAACACTGCAAATGTATTAAAGGTGATTCTAGTTTTTAATTTTCTAAGTACCGATTAATTTTAAACTATTTCTATCAAAAATGTCTCGTCCAAAAACATTTTGGTTTTTGCTTCTTGTTGTTTTTGTTTTGTTACAAAAATGGGCCATATAAACTCTACGTGCAATCTAAATATGTTCTTGCCCTTCTCTGTATGGTACTCTTAAGGATATTCATCTTGTCTGTGGAAGTGTTTAATTACTATATTGCACACCTGAAACTAATATAACCCTGTGTATTAACTGGAGTTAAAATTTAAAAAAAATAAAATAAAAAAAGAAGAAAACCATGAATGGGATAGCTTTACAATCAGTACATTTCTGGTAATACTATAATAAAATTTTGTTAAATCTTACCAAAAAAAATAAAAAGGAATATTCATCACCAAATAGGATGCCATCCTATCTGCCACCCTTTTAGGAGAGTTGTAAGTAAGGGTTTATTCTGCATTTCTAAGCAGCAGGTGTCAAGAGGGTCAAAGGATTTTTATTGCCCTTAAATATTCTAGGCATAATGCAATTTTCATTGTTTAAATGTTTACATTGTTTAAACTACTCCCATTAATCCATAAATTGTACACTAACACACAAATCTAATTAAATCTTTTTTTTAAAGGGTGACTTTTTTTAAAGGGCGATGTCACATTTGGCCATATCAGAAATAATCACAACAGAAATGATTCAAGTTAAGGATGGTTTTCAATAATGTTGGTGATATCTAGAATTAAGCTGTACCTTGGACTTTGTCTAAAAATCAGATCTAACACATCTGCATTGTTCATATTCTTGTGATAAAAATTGAACTCACTGAATTGAACCACTTAGGCTTCTAAACATTTGGGAAAGAAAATATAATATGAAAAAACACAATAGAATGAAGAGGTAGGATATGTACAGCTTCTGAGGCTACCACTGCAGACATGATCACCCAGATTGAGGAAGCAGAGTTAGGTATGGAAGACTGGCGTGGTGAAGGAAGAAGTGGACTGTAGTCCAGGTGTCCCAGCTCTAGCTGGTTTCATCACCTCTCATGCTCAGGCCCTCAGCCTCAGCAAATGTAAAATAAGACATTGGACTAGAAGGTCCCCAATGTCAAACTGTACAAAATCTAAGATTCTAAACTCTGCATTTGTTGTCTTAATGTCTTTAAATTCTGCATTTTCTGTAATGTGAAAAATTGCATGCTTTTCACTGTTAAAAATTATAGTATAATTGAGAGTGGGGCTGAATATCAGAAGTTTTATTTTGAACATAATAAATTTGGGATGAGTGTAGATGAGTTGTCACTTATGTTTGCAGGTCTAGATAGAGTGTTCAAAGAAGTCAGGGTTGGTAATACAAATTTGGGCATATTTATGTGTAGCCACAGGATTGGATGAACTAGTATAGGAAATAGGGAAGAAAAGAATTATGATGATTGAGCTATCAAGTACTCCATCATTTCAAAACCATGAGCCAGAGAAACCATCAAAAGAGCCATCAGTCAGACAAGAGGAAACCATGTAGCAGGGTGATCTGCTGCATCGAGACCTGTGAAGGAGGATAAGTCACATGAGAACTAAGAATTGACCAGTGGATTTAACATGCTGTTTCTTCTCCCTGAAATGCTATTCCAGTTGTTCATATAGCTGACAATCTCTCTTTCTTCAGGTCTTAACTCAAAGTTACCTTCTTGGTGATGCTGGCAATGGCCGCCCTACCAAAAATGTCCATACACTTCTCCGGTTACCTGTATCCCCTTTCCCAGCATTATTTCTTCTCCTTTGCACTTTATCACTATGTAGTAGACTACATGCTTTCCATTGTCTATTTCACTCATTAGAATAAATGCATAAAGACAGGGATTTAAGTGTGTTTTGTTCATTGCTGTTTTGTCAGCACCTAGAAACTGCCTGCCATCCAGTTGGCACTTAGCACTCAATACTAATGAACGAATGAACAAATCCACCAACCACTACATCAGCTTTAGGAGCTTTACAAAGTTGGCATTTTTTTGTTGTTGTTGTTTTTAATCAAAGCTTAACTGTGGACATAGACTCATCTTCCTCTAGTGAAAAGTAAATGTGTAAAGGAAGAGATACTTGCATGTTTCTTAAAAATATTAAAAAACTAGCTTGCTAAAGGTCGGCCAAAGATTATGTAAACCATTGTGTAGATTTTGATGATGCAAGAATATATAAATCAGGGTGACCACTCCCAAGGAACACTGAGCCTGGTAGTGAATGAAAACTCCATAAATGGGAAAACCACAGCACAGCATGGTAAGTGCAAACATAGGTGAGGCCACTAGAAGCCTCATCAAAGTGAAGTCCGGGCCCAGAGAGGTAGAGAACTGGGGCCAGACTTCACCTGTGCTTGACAGGGAATACATCAGAAAAAAAACAAAACAAAAAAAAAAAAACAAACAAAAAACCAGGATTTAAGTCATTTGTTCACTGAGTATTCATTGACATCTCAGCACCATATTAGGCACTGGGGATATAATAATCAAAACAAACACAACCTCTTCCCTTTCAGAATCCAACCTAGCAACACTTACAACCCACTTGTGTGAAATCAGTACTTCAAACAAGCAGCTATTGAAACACTTTATAGGTCCTGGATCAGCCAATTCTAGGTAGTCGTGTCACACTGGCCTACACTGGAGCGGCTCTATGGTGTGAAATCCAAGCACACCCCGTCACTGCTCCAGTGGTTACAGAAAAAGTACAAGGTTTTATTTGTTTTTTTAAATTTTTTTTTAATGTTAATTTATTTTTGAGACAGAGAGAGACAGAGCAGGAACGGGGGAGGGTCAGAGAGAGAGGGAGACACAGAATCCGAAGCAGGCTCCAGACTCTGAGCTGTCAGCACAGAGCCCGACGCAGGGCTCGAACCCACGGACCGTGAGATCATGACCTGAGCCGAAGTCGGACGCTTAACTGACTGAGCCACCCAGGCGCCCCTACAAGGTTTTATTTGAGCAAAGGCAGTCAACTGAGCTATATACAATTTTGTTTTTTAAAGAAATGCATTTAGTTTTGGCATTTCAAATGGAAACAGGTCACTGGAAGGCTAGATGCTGGGATTAAAAATATATAAATCATAACATTTCAGCATAAATTTTTAGTTTTTTCAGATAATTCATTTCTAAGTACCAGCTATCATTCTAGATGATTTTATATTGTGACTGGTACTTGCCAACTTCCAAACTAAAAGGACACCAAGGAACTAAATGTCTTGGGCTAACTCATGAGAAGGAAAAACAAATTCATTTTGCAAGAGCTAATGCTACAAATTCTTATGAAATTATATATTTGGGAGTGAAATGTAAGTAAATATATGGATAGTCATACAACTTCTTTCTTAACCATTGTACACATTTTTTGCACATATAGTGAAAGAAAACTTCAGGCAATCATGTTTCCCTTGGGAAAGACAGTCATTATATCAGATTTTTTTCTTTTTTCTTTCTTTAATTCTAATATAGTTAACATATAGTGTTACATTAGTTTCAGGTTACAATATAATGATTCAACAAGTCTGTTTATTACTCGGTGCTCATTAAGCTAAGTGTACTCTTAATCCCCCTTCATCTATTTCAACCCCCCCTGGGCGCCCCCCCCCACCCCCGTCCACTTCCCCTCTGTTCTCTGTAATTAAAAAAGAGTCATCAAACCTTTTTGTGAACCTTCCTGAACCATGGTATTATTTCACTAATTGAGCCTATGGAGAAAGATACTGTTTTCTCAGATTTTACAGTGTTGCTGATTCTGAAGAGTATTTATAGTGAAGTTCACCAATTAATCAGGAATCTTGCAAAATTTTTGATCTCTAAGTATTAAACCTAGAATTCTTTTTTAAAAGACTATTTTTCTAACAAAAAGTTAAGAGGAACAAGCAGAAATGTGTGCAACTAAGTGATGTCCAAGAAAGTATAAGATGATATCAACCTCAATGACTTAGGAAAATCCTTCTCTCCACATCTCTAGCACAAAATCATAAAATGTTGAAGAATAATCTTCATTTCATTCTGTCAATAACATATGAGAGGAAAAAGCATTTGAGTAAAGTGAATTAGGAGATTCCTGGGATCAACTGTGTTTGTGACACAGTTTGTGACATAATTGTTTTTGAACAGTCTGACAAGTCAAAGGGTGGGAACAGCTTCAGCAAAGAAATGATTTGGGGGGTGGGAGGGGCAATAAAATGGCTTTAGAGAAGGTTGTGGTGGTCAGTGATCTCATAACTATTTTTGTATAACTCACTATTGTTTCCCTGCTTAGGCTGTCATGCTATACCTTTTCTTTCATGAGAAAGGTACACGTGCATAAAACTAAGCATGAAATGTTTTGTCAAGAAAGCCATTACCAAGGTGCTCATCGATCCTAAATTTCCTCTGTCCGTATCTACAAATGCAACTGTGTCTATGGTTTCAGTACACTACGTTAAATGAAATTACTGAGTCATCAACAAAATCTAAAATCTATTTCATGTCTTATATTTTAGAAGGCAATAAAAAGTGTATATTTCTATTTAAAAAAAATTAATGTGTCAAATGTCATTACCTAGAAGGTCAAACATTCAGGTATAAGGAAATATCAAATATACAGAATTATCCATCCCTTGTGAGTTAGGTGTTCACTGTACTTTTGAGAAATAAAACCTTAAAAAAACTCTCTATTATAAAAGGAAGAGAAGATTGATATAAGCCTGTATCTACTAGGTCAGATCTATTTCACATGCTGGGTTGAAAGAAGAGCACATAGTATTTCTGCTTTAAAGTGAGTTTAGCTCACATCTTCTGTCTGGTGCTAGTAACATTACTAGGACTCTGCTTACATCCCCCTGGCCTTGCCCTCTGCATTATGAAGCCTGCTTACCAGGAACACCTGAAGTTCTCTGCCTGAGGGCTTTATCTGGCCACAGGGAATGTGCTCAACCTGCATGCAGGACAAACTCAGAAGTGCAGAGTCAACACCCACGGAAGTAGCTCTCAATAAATGATGGATGACGAGTGGAGAGATACATACCCAAGCTGCCTCACTTGTGATAGCTCTGAGGTGAGCTAAATTTATTCTACCTCCATGAGTTTCTCTGCAGGATTGAGCCCTTTGGTATATCTGGTGAGTGAGTGGACAACACACCATTTTGTGTTGTTGTTGTTTTTTTAATCGTTTTTAATGTTTATTTATTTTTGAGACAGAGAGAAACAAAGTGTGAGCAAGGTAGGGGCAAAGAGAGAGGGAGACACAGAATCTGAAACAGGCTCCAGGCTCTGAACTGTCAGCACAGAGCCTGATGCAGGGCTCAAACCCATGAACTGTGAGATCATGACCTGAGCCGAAGTCGGACGCTTAACCTACTGAGCCACCCAGGCATGCCTGTGTTTTGTTTTGTTTTGTTTTGTTTTAATGTTTACTTATTTATTCTGAGAGAGAGAGCAAGCACAAGCAGGGAAGAGGCAGAGAGAGAGAGAGGGACAAAGAGAATCCCAAGTAGGCTCCCCACTATCAGCACAGACCCCGACAGGGGACTCAAACTCATGAACTGTGAGATCATGACCTGAGCCGACATCAATCAGAGTCAGAGCTTAACCGAGTGAGCCACCCAGGCCCCTGCCACCATTTACTGTTATTTCCCTTCCCTCTCTCACTTTTCCCACTCTTCCACTCGTGTTCCCTGTGATCATCTCCCAAATGACCTACTCTGCACATAAATCCTTGCCTTTAGGATTACTTGGATATACCCAATCAAAACACATGGCCAGAATTTATGCTTCAGTTGTACATAGGCTTTAAGTGTGGGCCAGAGTTCACATATAAATATAAACACGTTAGGTTCTAAGAGTATTTAATTAGTCCACATGTTTGGCAATTGGCAATCAGAAGTTATACTAGGACTTCTGCTTTTTCCCATGAGGGACTAAGAGCCAAGAGAATTATGTTCCTGCTATTAAAAAGGAGGAGGGAGGGGAGGAGAAAGAGAAAGATATATATCTGACACTGAACAACAGCCAGAGCAAGACTGTGACCTTGAGACCAAAAACAAAACAAAAAAAGGAGTGATCGTTACATTTTCTCCAAATTATTGCCTGGAGGCAGCTTTAAAGCCACAGGGAAGGAGAAGCCTGAGAAAGCTCGAAGTCTCATAGTCTAAAGCAGGTGAGGAGATGAGTTGAAGGAGGCTGAGCGAACTAGAATCCCTGGGGCAGAGGACCACAAAGGAGAGAGAAAAAGTTCCTGCAACCTGAAGAGAAAGCCCTCTGAGGCTCTACTGAGTATTGATCAGCACACATCTGGGGTAACACCCCACATGGCTATGGAAAGAACTTCCTGAAGGAATTCTCAGAGCTCAAGCCAGGCTGGGAATAGTTTGTCTTCTCACTGGCCATAGTGGAAAAAATGGGTAATCCATAGAACTTGTCCTGAGAAGAGTGTCACCTGAGCAGTGCAGCTGAAGGCTGCAGAGGACCCACCAAAATAAAACATCAAAGCAAGATTTGGAAAGGTCAGCGTGATCCAAAGTAACTTAATTATACACTACGACAAAGCCCAGCACTCCCATCCCCTTGGCTTTCACGTCTACATAATTAAACAAAATGTTCAAAATATCCTAAATTTAATACAAAGTTACAAGTTATGCAATGCAGCAGAAAAAAATATGACTCTAAGAAGGAAAAAATATCAGTCAATAGAAACAGACTCAGGAATGGCAGAAAGGTTGCAATTAGCAGACAAGAAACTTAAAGTAGATTTTATGAATTTTATAAATGTGCTCAAGTATTTAGAGAAGATATATATATATATATATAGTAAGGGGTGAAAGATATTAAAAAAAGGCCCAAATAGAACTTCTGATTATGAAAAATGCAGTATCTGAAATGAGAAATTGCAAAGAATGAAAAGTCAAAAACCATGGACTCATGAGGTCCATGGGATTTTACCTACCACTTTTCCCCCTAGCCCTTGGCCTCAGGGCCTTTGCACTGGCTGTTCCCTCTGCCTGGAGCACACTTCCCCAGTATCTGTTTGACTAGCTCCCTCACCTCCCCAGGTCTCTGTTCCCCTTTTCAGTAAGGCCCCCCCTGGCCACCTCACTCAAACCTGCCTACTCCTCTCTACTCCTTCACTTCTTTCTCTGCTTTATTTTTCTCACAGAATTTTTCACCGTCTAACTTGCTGTACATTTTATGTACGTATTTTGATTTTTGTCAGTTTTCCTCACTATACTCTAATCTTCATGAGGGCAGAGGTTTTTCTCCCCGTGTTCACTGCTATCTCCCAAACACCTGCAACAATTCCTGGCACATACTAGTGCACAAAGATTATTTATCAAGTGAATATTTTAGAAAAATAACTCTGGCTCCCATGTGTATTGATTGTCTACTACAACATGAAGGAAATAGAAAACATGGTTTCATAAAAGTGCAGTATAACATCTTTTAGTATTATATCTTCTGGCATCGATATACACCTTCATATTAGCAAATGTATATTCTCAGCATTGCTCTCCTCTTTTCTTCTCTTATTAATAACCTAAAGTCTATTTTTTTTCTTTCCCCTGCTCAGCACAGTGACTGAAACAAAGGCTTAAAGAATCTAGCAGAAATGCAAAACAGAAAGATTTGGTTGCAATCCAAACTCTCTTTTCCTGCGATTGAAGATTAGCTAGGACTGGATTTGTGGAGAGGAGTGGAGAGGAGAGGAGAGGAGAGGAGAGGAGAGGAGAGGAGAGGAGAGGAGAGAGTGCAGCAGTGGCTAACTAAAAGAGAAGGAAGGGCTGAGCTGAGGCCTCAGAAATGGAAGGAGGAACAGGACCCCCATCTCTAGTAGCACCAAGGAAGTGAAAAGAGCCAACTCTGGGCAGCCCTGTGCTAGATCTTTAGTCCTGATCAGACAGATGGACATGTTTTGTGAGGGTGGGAAAAGCTTTATCCCTCTGATAGAATGACACCAAGCAGAACCAAATAGGAATTTCCCCACTAGATGAGATTTTAAAATGAGAAAAATTACAAAGCAGTACTGACTGGTAAACACAGAAATAGAATGCAAATATAATTTCTTTTGCCTATAAGCTATTTAAATGGCACAAGGAATCTCCTACCACAAACTTGGATGAGACAAGGGATCTGATCTGCTCTAAGAGGAAAAGCAGAGTCAAATTCTCACCAAGTTAAAATTTTTAATAAGTTTCTACTACCATTTTTTCCTTTAATAATAGCAGATGATGAGAATTTCTTGTATCTCAGTCATTCGATGACCCTGAATGTGCATTTTTAAAAATTTTCTTAAAACGTTTTTATAAATTCTATTCATAGGACCTCTGCCTTAAGAAAACTGGCCTTCTCGGGGCGCCTGGGTGGCGCAGTCAGTTAAGCGTCCGACTTCAGCCAGGTCACGATCTCGCGCTCTGTGAGTTCGAGCCCCGCGTCGGGCTCTGGGCTGATGGCTCGGGGCCTGGAGCCTGTTTCAGATTCTGTGTCTCCCTCTCTCTCTGCCCCTCCCCCGTTCATGCTCTGTCTCTCTCTGTCCCAAAAATAAATAAACATTGAAAAAAAAAATTTAAAAAGAAAACTGGCCTTCTTATATTCTTAGTATTGGAAGAGATCAATCTGTCAGCCTGCAAAAGCAGTGGCTATCACACTTCATGGAGAATCAAGGGGGGGGGGGCCGCCCCCCCCACGGATTTGTTTAAACACACTGCTGGGCCCTGCTCTCAGAGGTTCTGATGCCTAGGCCAGGAGTGGGACCTGAGAAATTGCATTTCTTTTTTTTAAGAAAGAAAGAGAGCATGCATGAGCAGGATAGGAGCAGAGAGAGAGAATCTTTTTATTTATTTTTTTTAATGTTTATTTATTTTTGATTGAGAGAGAGCAAGAGCAGGGGAGGAGCAGAGAGAGAGCAGGACAGCCATCCCAAGCAGGCTCCATGCTGACAGTATGAGAGGCTCGAACTCAGCAACATGAGATCATGACCTGTGCGGAAGTCAGATGCTCAACCAATTGAGCCACCCAGGTGCCCCGAAAAATTGAATTCCTAACAAATTCTTAAGTGATACTGATGCTTACTGGTCGGGCTTTAAGAACCACTGACTAAAGTATGGTGTTTAACTTTTGAAGTGTTATAAGCATCTCTGCCTTCTGTAAACTGCTGTTTCTTTCTTGTACAAGTTGTATCCCAAGTCCCTGGCACAGGATGGGCTTTCAATAAATACTTGTTGAATGAATGCGTTAGGTTTGTTTCTAAAGTCATGCTAAAGTAATCAGACATCATTATACCCATATTAAATTTTTTACCAGTTAAAAAACTTTCTGACAAAACTTCTATATTATCAACATACTTTGTAAGTGAAAGCAACATTTATAGGATAAGGCTTTTGTTCTCATAATTTAATAAATTGAGACTTTGATTTTACACCACAAAAAAGCAACAGGTGTTAACATACTGTTCTTTAATTAGCCAGAGTGAATGAGAAACTTGAACTGATGTACAAATGACTAATTGAAGTCAACAAAAGGCTAAATGACATCACTGTTTGCAGTACCAACTCAAGTTTCATAATAGCCCAAAAGAAAAAAGAGATAGAGAGAAGGGAGGAAATACTGGAGGCATCCAAGCACCAACAGAAATATAGTACACATTGAACACAAAAGAACCTGGTCTAGGTCACCATATTTGTTATGAGCTAATAGTCTGCACAGATGCCTTCTTTGTATGTATCAACTTGTGATAGTTTAGTAACAGTAAGAATATGTAGTGGAAAATAGCATTTTATTAAATAGTATTCTTAGCTTTTTAGCATTATGTTTTGTGGTGCACTATTACATTTTGGGTCATCAAACATTTAAAATTAATATGTTTCTAAAAGAGGAAAAAGGAACCACTAATTATAACGATGACTCAAATGATGGTGCATCATACTCAGAATCAAGTAAACAAATGAAACATAAAAAAAATCTTTCTATCTTAAAACTTAACATCAGGGTGTTATTTTTAGTGAAACCACACCATCTATAATATTAATTTAATATTCATTTAAGTTTTATTATTTTGGGGGCACCTGGGTGGCTCAGTTGGTTAAGTGTCCAACTCTTTAAATTTTTTTTTTCAACGTTTATTTATTTTTGGGACAGAGAGAGACAGAGCATGAACGGGCAAGGGGCAGAGAGAGAGGGAGACACAGAATCAGAAACAGGCTCCAGGCTCTGAGCCATCAGCCCAGAGCCCGACGCGGGGCTCGAACTCACGGACCGCGAGATCGTGACCTGGCTGAAGTCGGACGCTTAACCCACTGCACCACCCAGGCGCCCCAAGTGTCCAACTCTTGATCTCAACTCAGGTCACGGATCTCGTGGTTCATGAGATTGAACCTTGTGTTGGGCTCCGCACTAACAGGACAGAGCCTGCTTGGGATTCTGTCTCTCCCTCTCTCTCTGCCCCTCCCTCTATTTTGCTCTCTCTCTCTCTCTCTCAAAATAAATAAATAAATATTTTTAAAAAATGAAATGAATTTGAGGAAATGAGAGAAAAAGTATAAAGATATTATTCTGTTTTTGTCCCTGTGAAGCCAATATTAATAGTTGGTACTAATTTATCCTTTAAATTAGTATTTATAAGGGCCTACAAATTATGTGAATACTTTTGAGATATGACCTTCTGGTTATATGTCTATTATTTTAATCAGTTTAGTGGTGCAATAAATGGGAATTGGACTAAAATAAGGAAATTGGTATTTCAGAATAAAAGTAGTAATAATAATATTTTCTTCACTTTATAACTTTAGATATGTGACTATTCATAAAAGGAAACTTTTAAAGGTATTTTAAGTAAAAACTAAAAGGAAAAGAGATAACAGACTTGGTTTGGGGAACATATATAATAATTAATGTAATATTTTTTTTTAATTTTTTTTAACGTTTATTTATTTTTGAGACAGAGAGAGACAGAGCATGAACAGGGGAGGGTCAGAGAGACGGAGACACAGAATCTGAAACAGGCTCCAGGCTCTGAGCTGTCAGCACAGAGCCTGATGCGGGGCTCGAACTCACAGACCGTGAGATCATGACCTGAGCCGAAGTTGGACACTTAACCAACCGAGCCACCCAGGCACCCCAATAATTAATGTAATATTAACATTAATTTAACTCAGTACTTTTTAAATTTATTATCTAGATTTCCTTTCTCCTAAACTATCAAGACTGTCTCGTAAGGCAAAGACTAAAAATTACTATGCTATGCTATTTACAAAGAAAGCATCCAAGAAAGGGATTTAATTATAATATTTGAGAACAGAAACTCTACCCTTAATCACTGTTCATGAATTTGCTAAACTGGAATATTGTATGGTAAACAGTTTTCAAATTTTCCAAGACATAAAAATACAGTTCTTATTGTAATAGGGTTATGAGGATTAATTAGTTAATATTTGTAAAGAACTTTAAAGATGAAATGCTTCCCTCCTTTCTGTGTCACTGAAATCATTAAACAACTGACAATACTTCCTTCTTAAAGTTTTGAAAATGTCTATCCAGTGCCATACAACTATCTAAATTTTTCATGTTAGAATTCGAAATTTGAGCCCCCTATTCATGAATAAAAATAATCAGTTCTGGGGCACATGCATGACTCAGTTGGTTGAGCGTCATGGCCATTGGGCTGGCCCTGGGTGTGGAGCCTGCTTAAGATTCTCTCTCGCTTTCCCTCTGCTCCTCCCCTGTTTATGCTCTCTCTCAGATATAATAATAATAATAATAATAATAATAATAATAATAAAATAACTAGTTCCTTATTAAAAATATTCAGATCAACTTGGGATTTGCAAAGATAGAAACATGCACATCCTAGGAATGATACTAAGATTGTTGAATTACTTTTGCTTTCCAATATTTGATATAATACACAAATACCAAATTTATGATTCCTGAAAGAAGGTTTAGAACAATATAAAATATTTATTCTTTATAGAACAGCTTCAAAACTCCACGTGGGTATATTTATAGAGCTTTCTTTTTTCTAAGTTTTTTTTTTTTTACATTTATTTATTTTTGAGAGACAAAGAGAGACAGACACAAGTGAGGGAGGGGCAGAGAGAGAATGAGACACAGAATCCGAAGCAGGTTCCAGGCTCTGAGCTGTCAGCACAGAGCCTGACACAGGGCTCGAACTCAAAAACATGAGATCATGACCTGGATGCTTAACCGACTGAGCCACCCAGGAGCCCTGGTAAAGCTTTCTTTATATGTCTCTCTTAAAACTGATGATAAAGCTTTCTTTATATGTCTCTCTTAAAACTTGGAGTGGCCACAGCTTTAAGTAACTGCCAGACAAAGCTCCACATCAGACACTTAGTAGTGAGGATTTATGGTCCTGGGCTATGATGCATTTTAATGAAGATAATTGTCTAATAGCTCCTTTTAGGAAATTTGATGGGCTTCACTACCAGAAACTTCTTGAAGAGAATTCATCGATTTTCACTCAATTCAGTAGACCGTAATTGAGCACTTGGTGCACGTCAGGCCATGTGCTGGCTATCAGGAATGCAGTGATAAAAACATTCTACCCTCAAGGAACTTACGCTCTAGAAAGAAACAGAATTATAACGAGTCTGGTCTCCAGATTCATGGCAGAGGGTGTGTAGGCAAAGAGGGTCCCAATTCTCTACAGAGATAACCACCATATAACTAGAATTTCAAAATCAGAGGACTCTTCATTTTTAAAGAGCAAAATGCTTAGCTTTTTTCCCCCTTTCATTTTCAATCTCTCAGCCATTTCACTGGCATTTCAGGCAGCTGC
The DNA here is from genome assembly GCF_014898765.1 of Herpailurus yagouaroundi. NCBI lineage: Eukaryota > Metazoa > Chordata > Mammalia > Carnivora > Felidae > Herpailurus > Herpailurus yagouaroundi. The sequence continues at coordinate 97,132,044 of NW_024412376.1, read as the reverse complement.
TTTTCCTTCATTTCAGAGCAATCAATATATGAACATTTTAAACAGCAAAAAGGCACTTCAGTTGCAAATTTATTTTTCTCCTGGCATACACGTGCACAATCATTTGGATTTACACGATGGTGCTAGCCAGCCAAAGTCAGCAAGCCTTCCTAAAACAGTGTTTGACTCAATGATGATGGATGTGCTGTCTTTTCTCATTTCGGCCCATCTGCCTAATAATAGCAAGGTAACATTATTAATAAACTACTGGCATGGCTAGTTGGGGAATGTACAATCCAATTATGTACAGTTTTTAATTCACTACGGGCAAAATGCTCACTACTTTTCCACATATGATTCCCAGGCCCATCTTCAGTGGAACTGAACCACAGCCTTTGTAGACTAGTCATTAGTATTCAGAATAAGAAACAATTGCTTGGAACAGGAAACAGAAGCCAGACATTTGGCAGCATCACACAGAGTTCACTGCTGAAGTCAACCGTCAAAGCGACTCCGGGCTGACAGTAACTGGCCTCTGTTGCCATGGGAACAGCACTGTGCTGTGTTAGTAAATAGTTTCGGTTCTCTCACCTGCTAGGACATAAATTCAGAATTTACTGCTGATTGTTAAGTCCACTGTTTGTAAGTGACCTATTTACAGAGTAAATATTATAAATCACTCTTTGTTTCAGAAAAAATATCCAAACGTTTCTAAAAATATCTGAACCTTAGGGCATCCAAACATGATTAAATTTAATCGTGCAAAATACTTGCCAGACAAAACTAGTCCATCCCTTCATTCCCATGATTGCTTATTTTGCCAGAAACTAGTTCCTAAAAATACAGAAATAAAATAAAAATTAAAACAGTGAGGATGTGAAGATAGTGCTAAGTAAAAGACCCTTCCAAATTCAGAGTAAGGAGTCAAGCCACTTTTAAATTTTTTTGTAAGCCACAGCTGCAAATTTCAAGTTGTAAAAAAGTCCTATATTTTTTCACATCTTTCATCCTCACTCATAGCCAAATGAGCTGAGTAAGGCTGCCTCCTGCCCATTTTTGACTTAAACATCCCTTTATGGGAATTCTTCTGTCTTAATAATTATAATAATTATTATCCCCAACCGAGATGTATGAAGTATGACAGAAAAAAAAAATGTCTTGACTACGGCAGTTCAGGAAAAATCCCATAGTACAAGCCTCTGAGTCTCAGCATGCTTACTCCCCATCTCTTCTAAGTCATTCTGGCTTCATTAAGTTTCTTCTTTCAACTTTTTTCAATTTCATGCTAAATTATGTTTTCCCATAAAGTGTACAAGTAAAAAGTTATTTTCTCTTTTGGTCTGAGTAGCCAATTCCCCCTCATCAACAAACATGAAGACATGCCCATCATCCTCTTCTGTGATTTCTACTTGCATTCATCAATAAACATTTACCAAGCAAATGTCTCCACGTCATGTGCTACACACTTGGCAGAGTGGATAACACAAAGATGAATAAAACATGGTGTTTTTGCTTTTAAAGAGCTAATCTAGTGGTGGAAAAAAAAACAGAAATATACACAGATATACTACAATTTAGTAAGAACTATAGTAGAAATATATTAAAAATGCAATGGGATGAGGTGCCTGGGTGGCTCAGTCAGTTAAGCGATGGACTCTTGATTTTGGCTCAGGTCATGATCTCATGGTTTGAGGATTCCAGCCCCATGTTGGGCTTCACTCTGACAGTGTGCATCCTGCTTGGGATTCTTTCTCTCTCTACCTTTCTCTCTGCCCCTCCCCCATTCATGTGCTTTCTCGCTCTCTCAAAATAAATAAACATTAAAAAAAAGAGCAATGAGAGCATTATGAGGTAAAAAGCTAATTTTGATTAAGGAAATAGAAAAGTTCCCATTGAGAAAGTGGTTTTTCCACCTTATCTTAAAGAGTAAACAGGAGTTTTATATAGGGTCATTGAGAAAGGCAGATGATAAAATAGAATTTTCAAAAAGCTAAAAAAAATTACTCTCATATATATATAAAATGAACATGGGTCAAATACTTTATTTGACTTACAGAGACTTATAGCCTCTACTGGACAAAATTCATTTGCATTGCTATGAACAGGAATCATTTATATTGCTATGGATAAGAATCATTTGCAATGCTTTCAGTTTTCTACAACTTAACTTCTACCACTACAAAGCTGTGAATAGTCTAGTCAATAGAAAATCAATCAACTCTGCATACCCCTATAGAAGTAACAATCTCATAGGATCCTCTAGATAATACCCAGTATTCCCTTTACTCAATTTCTAAGTCTTAAACAACTTTTCCTGACAGAATAAAGAGGCTTTCCAGATTTGGGGGAACATAACATTAAAAACGAAGAGCTATGGAAAAGTAAGTACTTAGACATGACTAAAAATGAGGTTATGGGAGGAGAGAGATGTCAGTGGAGTCACGGAAAAAAGTTAAGATTAACTGGAATGGGGGTTAGGGGTCAAATTCTAAAGGATCTTATATGCTCTGCAAGAGTTTAGACTTTGTCCAAAAACACTGGAACCCATTGAAAGATGGGTTCTAACCTTAAAGTGTGAAACTAAAAGATGTTTACTGTTCCCTTACTCTTAATTCTTAATTTATTCAAATCTATATCTTATACATTTATGGCTGAAGAATTTATTAATCAAATATTTAATTTCTCCCTGTTGATTTTCTAAACTTTAAAAATGTTTCTATTTCTATCCATACTTCTGTCTATAAATGTTAACTTAGAAAAAAAATCATGTAGACTCTGGGAAACTCAAACAATTATCACTGGATTGTTACAATATTATTCCCCTGGGAAAACTTACATTTCCATTATTTAAAAACATAAAATCATTTACAGTAACTATATGATAGTCACATACTAGAAGTAAAATTATTAAAATTATTAAGAATCAGAGAAAAGGTAATTCTGAATTTGATGGTAAAGCAAGAAAATAGATTTTAGATAGATATCGTTGTTTATTACAAGTTTCAAGAAAAATTGAAATAAACTCAAAACTGTCACAATCATTTTCTTTTTAAGACCAGCAGGAATCTCTGCTAAATTCTCATTGTTTTTAAAAAATCAAGGAAATACAATCAATTTTCATGCCAAATATCATCACAACCCAAAACAATGCAATTATCACGCTAAAAAAAAAAAACTAGATAATCTGATACTATCAGGACTTTATTTTATATTCTCTAATGCAGCATTTATCAAACTTTATCAACTTTAGAGCCTCTTAAAAATAATTTAGGACTCTAAAGAGATTGTTTATGATTGTCTTATCTATCAGATTTACCATTTTAGAAATTTAAGCTAAAAATTAAAAATAACTATATTTTCAAAAACAAAAGAGTGACATGACGGGCACCTGGGGGGCTCAGTCGGTTAAGCATTGGACTTCGGCTCAGGTCATGATCTGGCAGTCTGTGCGTTTGAGCCCCATGTCCAGCTCTGTGCTGACAGCTCAGAGCCTGGAGCCTGCTTCAGATTCTGTGACTCCCTCTCTCTCTGACCCTCCCCCATTCATGCTCTGTCTCTTTTTGTCTCAAAAATAAATAAACATTAACAAAATTTTTTTTAAAAGAGTAAATTTTTTAAAAAATATAGTTAATGTCTGGCTTAAAAGAGGACAGCTGGATTCTCATATTTGTGTCTGCATTCAATCTGTTGTGAAATGTATCATGTAGTCTCTGAAAAACTTTACTGCACATTCTCGGAAGAATGAATGTAAAACAGGACAAACAATATCTTAGCATTATTACAAAAAGGTTCTTGGTCCTGCATATTTTCTGCAAGCATCTCAGAGATGTGCAAATCACACTTTGAGAACAACTTAATTAATGTATTCACTCGAAACTACTTTCGAATCAGGCCATAAGCAACCTAGTTGCATCAACTTAAGAATCCCAAAGACACTATTATATTTGCTCTTAAAACTGTATATACTGGGGCGCCTGGGTGGCTCAGTTGGTTAAGCATCTGACTTTGGCTCAGGTCATGATCTCAAGGCTTGTGAGTTTGAGCCCTGCAGCAGGCTCTGTGCTGACAGTTTGGAGCCTGACACCTGCTTCGGATTCTGTGTCTCCCTCTCCCACTCTCTCTTTCTCTCGCAAAAATAAATAAACATTACAAATTTTATTTAAACTGTAAATATCATATAATATGCCCAGAATCACTAAGGAAAACAAAATATGAAATATAAAAGATTGGAATTTTCTCTTTTAATATTTCAAGATCAATTAATTTCCTTAGGGGGAGAATCAAAGAGAAGTTGTGGCATGGGTTTGCTGTTTACTCTTAGGAAAAGTTCAACAATTAATGAAAAGATTTAACTCTAACATTTTCTAAGATAGCCTTTACCCATTGAATCTGGCCATGAAGGCCATGAGCTAACTGCAGTAATAATCACTTTCTATGTGTGCCCATGTATATATGTAGCCTTTGTGAGGGGAAATAAACTTAACTTCCCATTCTAGATAATTACATGTGGTTAAAGTAAGCTTAGAGTCTACATAATTCAGCCTGGGTTTAATGACCTTCTAAGTCTATGCAGTCATTCCAGTTGTAAACCATGTATCACAAACTGATATCACAGGGAGGTCCAAAAGAGAAAATGAAGCATAACTAGTGTCACCTATTAGGGGAAAAATTCAGCAGCTGACTTACAATGGTATAAATCAAGCTAAATATCCAGAAAAGGCCCTTTCAGTCCCATTAATTAGAAAATAAGCACATCCTTAAATAGTCTACCTTGTGATAGGAGTTCATGCATTCTCATTGCACAACGTTTCAGACTATGTTTTTAATATGCTAAGGGCAGATCTTTGAGCCTTTCTCATATGTAACCGAGAGCTACTGAGGGTGATAAAACCTCAATTCCATTCAACTGTCCTAATGCTTTTTACAAGGAACTCATACACAGGTGCATGAATGTGGGGACTAGAGAGTTGGAAAAGTGTTAGAAAATGAAACATTGATTATAATACAAGGAACTTTAAGAGAAGTATAGAGGGCTATGGATATCCATAGAAGGGAGTGGTTTTAGGTTGGAATAATGAGAAAGAGTTGGTAATAATAAGCATAGACATACACTAGTAAATAGGATTTCAAAAGGTAAAGATTGAAAGTGAGGTTATAGCTTTAAAAAGTGCAAAGACAGGAAATGGAAACATGTGATTCATGTTCAAGACATGGTGAAAAGCTTAGTGTGGTTAGAACACAATCTTGTTAGGCAAATAGGTAAAGTAAAATAGGAATGCTAGCATGGTGCCATGATGCTTGAATTCCAAGCTGAGAAGTTTGCAGTTAATTCTGAGGCAAGAGGAAATAATTAAAGATTTTTAAGTAGTAGTCTGAGTCTTGCATTATATGGATTAGAGAAGAGAAGTGAGACACCAGTAAGTAGCCATTACCCCAGTCAAGCCAAGAAGCAATGAATACATGAGTTCTGAACTAGAGCTCTAACCATGGAATCATAGAGGCAAGAGTCATTTTCTAGATGGAATCTATAAAATGTACCAACAGGTAAATATAATGATTAAGAAAGACCTATCAAAAACGACTCAGATTCTGACCCTAGCCCATTATTAGGGAAATAATCATATCATTAACATTAATAGGAAAGTACAAAAAACAAATGAATTGATTTGGGGGAAAGAAAATGATTGTTGCACATAATGAATTTCAGATTGGAAGTTAAGCAGGTTTTTGAAAATAGAGAATAGGCTCTGAGGCTCATCTATTTGTGATCTTTAGACATCTTTTTAATATCTTAAGCCTCCAGGGATGGAGGGAGGAGAGAAGAATGAGTTTCGTATCTAATGCCAAAACTAAATTGATTTCATCATTGCATTTTTTTCCAAGAAGATGAGACATATGACATTATTATCCAATGTTTCTGCATAGAGCTTAAAATAAGAGTAGTCTTCTTTCTTTGTTGAATTGCTGTCTTGACTCGAAGATTATAGAAAAATAAGAAAATAAATTGTAAGAGGACATAATTATGTAATGCCTTTATGCATCTATTCTTACAAGAATTCCTGTAGGTCATTCCCCATTTTGCAAATAAGGATGTGTCTCATGGCATGACTTAGTTAAGTTATAAATAGCCTATTTAGGTGCATCTATTGAAAAATAATATCACAAACCTGATGAAGCATCAGGATTTTAGCTTAGTTTAGAATAGATGAGGGGAATAAGGCACTTGCTCTGCTGACCAAGGAGAAAGGAGATTTTCAAAGCTATCTGGGATTGGAAAGAAAGCATATCACTTAAAAAAATGAAAAACTATCTACTTTTTCTGCTAATTTTGTTAACATAATTGACATTTAACTGAGTTATTAAAGATACCTCTTCTGATATTTAAATATTATTCAGTGGACTTCACTTCATAATACTAAATGTATTCAATATGGTGATGAATTAGGTAACACATGTAAAGTCCTTCAAACAGTGTCTGGCACATAGTCAGGTGCTATTTAAGTACTACTACTATCATTATCATTATCATCATCATCATCATCATCGTCATCGTCATGTGAGTTCAACAATAAATTAAAAACTTCACACATTGCAATGTGCACTATTGATAAAATTGAAAAAAAAACCTACAATCGTCACATTAAAGTAGAAACAAAAGAATCCTTTCAAATTCAAAGCCCTGTAGAGAAAATATTATTTTTGGCACTGGGATTTTAGTTTTTGTTATTTATTTTGTAACTTGCTTCCTTACTTACAAACTCTACTTCATCTCTATAAATAAAATGAAAAATAATTGAGCTCAAATGTAGTCCCACATTCCCCATTGGTGCTATTCAATGCCAACATCTCCACCATTGCCACAGGCAAATACTGGTAAGGTACACAAAAAACAGATTAACTCCGTCACACAGATCTCTTGACACCTCTATGCACATATGTTGCATCAGTGTAATAAGGGAAGGGGGTTTATGCTAAGAAAAGACCAAGGGCCACACTGTCTTCAGCTACCTGCATTCAACAGCCTGCAAAACAAGTGCATAAAGGAAATGCTTTTAGCAATACTGATATAAACATAAAATCAACCAGTGGGACTTTTCCTTTCCTTGCCATAACCTAGAAATCATTTGTAGTGTTAAAACTGGTCTTGGTTCTAATTACAGCACTGCCACTTTCCAAGTATGTGACCTTAAACAAGTTATTAACTTCACTCTTTCTCAGTGACCATATCATAAAATAGGAGTAATGATAGGACCTCCCGCACTGAAGTGTTAAGACTCAAAGAGTTAAGACATGTGAAGAAATTAGAGCAGTGACAAGCACATAGTAAGTAATTTATAAATGTAACCTGAACTAGAAATGATTTGTGCCAGACCATTAGCAAGCCTAAGGATTAGGTGCTGCACCACTCTCCTTTGAACTGTTAAAGTGTATCAGGAATATCCTCAGCAAATTCATAATACCTACCATTTCAATTTTTTCTAAATCAGAGAGAATATATTTCTTAAATATGGATCATCCATTTATATACCAGATAATCTATGACCAAGTGACTTGGTGGCTTGGTGAAGCTTTCTGATCAATGTGCATAGTATATTGGCTCTTCCATTAGTAACTTCCTTATAAGCAACATAAATATGCTACCAGTATTTATAAAAATATCAATATATAATGTCAAGGGAGAAGTTGACTCTAAAATTGCTGGCATCCTGGAAATCCATTGAACTGTTTTCACTTTCCTAAGTATGAGTCCTGTTTCTAAAATATCATTTACTTCCTTGAGGTGCTATTTATGATAGCTTGCTCTAAGTTATTTTTTTTTCCCTCATTTCTCACTGTGTGATATAGTGGTTTTTCTTCTCGAGGAAGATTATTTATGCTTTTCCTGCTGTGGAATGCTTTCCATGAAGGCACCTTTAATTATTTACTCCATATCTCCTACTGTGGCAAAGGTCAGAATATTAGTTCTAAGATGGGCTGTTATATAAGTTTCCTGTGAGAGCTCAAGGTCAGAAACAGGCTCCAAAACACAAAGTATGAGGAAGCCAAATTCCCAGGCATTATATGATTACACAGTTTTGTTTTGTTTTGTTTTGTTTTGTTTTTTTAAAGCAGAACCAGTCTTTCCATTGGCTCTGGATTTTCTTTTCTTTTTTTTTTTTTTTTTCAACGTTTATTTATTTTTGGGACAGAGAGAGACAGAGCATGAACAGGGGAGGGGCAGAGAGAGAGAGGGAGACACAGAATCGGAAACAGGCTCCAGGCTCTGAGCCATCAGCCCAGAGCCTGACGCGGGGCTCGAACTCACGGACCGCGAGATCGTGACCTGGCTGAAGTCGGACACTTAACCGACTGCGCCACCCAGGCGCCCCAATGATTACACAGTTTTAAGTTAAACACACACACACAATCATGAGGACTGTACATATTTGTCCTTAAAAACAAACATCTCTGCTAACATGCTAACAAGTATAGCACATTTATATTGCTTTAATAGTATAACTATATTAAGGTCAACAAAAATGACTCAACATTCATAAAGAAGTCTAAAAGATAAAATATTACCAAGTGGATGAAAATTATAAATAGGAAATCCTAGGCTCTTCCTATTCTTCATTAGTTTTATAGATAATCCAAGGTGAATCTCTACCTTTTCTATGATTCTTAATTTTTTCACCATGACTATTTTTTAAATAGCACTGATTTTACATTATGGGACAACTTAAGATAATTCTTGCTGATACTTTAAGGACTTCCATCCCCAACACTGCCACTAAGAATAACAAATTTTTTTCTTGTGGAGAACAAATGCAATGTTAAAAAATGTAACAACATTTCCTCATCAAATGATGCCAACTTTTGCAGAGATGGACCATTTAGCAGAGATGGATGACATAGTTCAGAATTTCTTCCTCATGTAATATGGTAGATATATGAGGCTATTAACTTCCTAGATGAACTGCTTCTAATTTTTGTAGTTATAAATTACACTGGATACATATCTTTATATAGCTTTGAGGAAAAAGGGCCCATGACACAATAGCAGAGCACACACGACACACATAAAGGACATTCCTGAAGCACCAGACCCTGTGGAACAGGGGACACTGCACTGCAGGGCACTAGAATGCCTCTTCTTCATGAGCCATTACCTTCAAGAGCAGGAAACAGCTTACTTTCCTAACACAGAGAAACAGACACAGGGAGTTAGACAAAATGAGGAAATAAAGGAATATGTCCCAAATAAAAGAACAGAACAAAACCACAGCAAGAGATCTAAGCAAGACAGATATACATAATATGCCTGAGAGAGAATTTAAAGTAATAATCATAAAGATACTCACTAGACATGAGAAAAAAGTGGAGAACATCAGTTAGACCCTTAACAAAGAGATAAAAAAGAACTAATCAGAAATGAAAAACACAATAAATAAAATTAAAAAGTACATTTGATTGAATAAATAGCAGGCTGGAGGAACGAATTATTGACCTGGAAGACAAAGTAATGAAAATTAATCACATGGAGCAAATGAGAGAAGAAAAAAAAAATTATGGAAAGCAAGAACAGACTTAAGGAACTCAGTGACTCCATGGGGTATAACAACATTTGCATTATAGAGATCCCAGAAGAAGAATAAGAGAGAGAAAAGGGGACAGAAAATTTATTTAAAGAAATAATAGTTGAAAACTTCCCTAATCTGGGGAAGGAAACAGATATCCAGATCAGGAGGCACAGAGATCCCCCAACAAAATCAACCTAAGGAGGTGCATACCAAGACACATAGTAATTAAAATGTCAGAAAGTAGTGATAAAGAATAAATGTTAAAAGCAGCGAGAAAAAAGAGGACAGTTACATACAAGGAGAAACCCCATAAGGCTATCAGCAGATTTTTCAACAGAAACCTTGCAGGTCAGAAAGAAGTGGCATAATATATTCAAAATCCTGGAAGGGAACATTCTGCAGCCAAGAATATTCTATCCAATAATGCTATCTTTCAGAATAGAAGGAAAGATAAAGAGATTCCCAGACAAACAAAAACTAAAGGAGTTTATAACCACTAAACCAGCCCTACAAGAAATATTAAAGGGGACTCTTTGAGTGGAAAGGAAAGACCATAAATGAGAGTCTGAAAAATAAGTAAAAATCAGTCAAGGGATTCACAAAATAGAAGGATGTAAAATATGGCACCACATACCTCAAATGTGGTGGGAAATAAATAAAGAATGGGTACCAACTTAAGCAATCATCAACTTCATATACTGCTATATGCAGAAGAGGTTATATATAAACCTAATGGCAAAATGGTAATCACAAATCAAAAACCAGTAATAGATATGCAAGGAAAAAAGAGAAAGGAATACAAGTACATTACTAAAGAAAACCAGCAAACCATGAAAGAGAGCAAGAAAGGATCAGAGAAAAACTACAAAACCAACCACAAAACAAGTAACAAAATGGCAATAAATATATATCTATCAATAATTATTTTTCATGTCAATAACTAAATGCTCCAATTAAAAGACTTAGGGTATCAGAATGCATAAAATAACAAGACCCAACTACATGCTTCCTACAAGAGACTTACTTCATACCTACAGACACCTGCAGATTGAAAGTGAGGGCATGGAGAAATATTTATCATTCAAATAGATGTGAAAAGCAAGCTTGGGTGTCAATACTTATATTGAACAAAACAGACTTTGAAAGAAAGAGTGTAACAAGACACAAAGAAGGACACTATATAATAATAAAGGGGACAATCAAGCAAGAAGATACAACAACTGAAAATATTTACGCACCCAACATGAAAGCACCCAAATGCATAAAACAGTTAATAACAAACATAAAGAAACTAATCCGTAGTAATACGATAACGGTAGGGGACTTTAACACCACCCATACATCAATGGACAAATCATCTAAACAGAACATCAAGGAAACAATGCCTTTGAAAAACACACTAGACCAGATGTATTTAACAAATATATTCAGAACATTCCATCCTAAAACAGGAGAACACACCTTCTTTTCAAATGCATATGTAACATTCTCCAGATAAGATCACATATTAGGACACAAAACAAGCCTTAACAAATTCAAAAAGACTGAAATCATCCCATGCATCTTTTCTGACCAAAATACTCTAAATTAGAAAGGAACCACAAGAAAAAATCTGGAAAGAGCACAAATACCTGGAGGCTAAATAACATGCTACTAAATAATGAATGGGTCAACCAAGAAATTACATGTAAACAAATGAAAATGAAAACACAATGTTCCAAAATCTTTGGGATGCAGCAAAAGAGGTTCTAAGATAGTGGAAGTTTACAGCAATACAGACTGACCTCAAGAAGCAAGGAAAATTGCAAATAAACAACCTAACCTTGCACCTAAAGGAGCTAGAAAGCAAACAAACAAACAAACAAAACCCAACACTAGCAAAAGGAAGGAAATAATGAAGATTACAGCAGGAATAAATGATATATAAATTAAAAAAAAAATCAATGAAACCAGGAGCTGGTTCTTTGAAACGGCTGATAAACCTCTAGCTAGGCTCATCAAAAAAAAAAAAAAAAAAAAAAAGAGAGAGAGAGAGAAACAGCAAGAGAGAGGACTCAAACAAAATCACAAATGAAAGCAGAAATAACAACTGACACCACAAAAATACAAACAATTGTAAGAAAATATTATAGAAATTCTATGCCAACAAATTAAACAATTCAGAAGAAATGATAAATTCCTAGAAACACATAAGCTATCAAAAATGAAGCAAAAAAGAAATAGAAAATTTGAACAGACCAATTACCAGCAACAAAATTGAATCAAGATTCAAAAAACTCCCAACAAACAGAATTCCAGGACCAGAAATCTTCACAGGTTAACTCTATCAAACATTCAAAGAAGAGTTAATAGCTATTCTTCTCAAACTATTCCAAAAAATAGAAGAGGAAGAAAAACTTCCAAATTCATTCTATGAGGCCAGTATTCCCATAATACCAAAACCAGGTAAAGATACACAAAAAAAGAGAACTTTAAGTCAATATCTCTGATGAACACAGATGCAAAAATCCTCAACAAAATATTAGCAAAGAGAATCCAACAATTTATTTAAAAATCATTCACCACAATTAAGTGGGATGTATACCTGGGATGTGAGGGTGGTTCAATAATTATGAATCAATCAGCATGATACATCATATCAATAACGGAAAGGATAAGAACCATATGGTCATTCCAATAGATGCAGTGAAAACATTTCACAAAGTACAACATCCACTCATGATAAAATCCCTCAACAAAATAGATTTAGAGGGAACATACCTCAATATAAAAAAGGCCTCATATGAAAACCCATACTGTATATCATATTCGATGGGGAAAAACTGAGAGCTTTCCCCCTAAAGTCAGGAACAGACAAGGATGTCCATGCTCACCACTTTTATTCAACATGGGACTGGAAGTTCTAGCCACAACAATGAGGCAACAGAAAGAAGTAATATATATACCACATCTTCTTTATCCATTTATCTATTGATGGACACAAGCTGCTTCCATAATTTAGCTATGGCAAACAATGCTGCTATAAACAAACATAGGAATGCATGTAACCCTTTGAATTACTCTTTCTGTATTTTGAGGGTAAATACCCAGTAGTGTGATTACTGGATTGCAGGGTAGTTCTATTTTTAACTTTTTGATGAACCTCCACACTGTTTTCCATGGTGGCTGCGGCAGTTTGCATTCCCACCAAGAATGCATGAATGCATTACTCCATATCCTCATCAACACTTGTTTCTGTTTTTAAATGTTTATTTATTTATTTTGAGAGGGAGAGAGAGAGAGAGAGAGAGAGAGAGAGAGAGAGAGAGAGTGTGTGTGTGTGTGTGTGTGTGTGTGTGTGTGTGTGAGCAAGTGGGGGAGGAGTAGAGAGGAGACAGAGTACTTAAGTAAGTAAGTAAGTAAGTAAGTAAGTAAGTAAGAGTGAGACAGCCCAGATTTATAGCAGTGCTCCAGAAAACTTGTGATGACACATGGTTTTGGAATACAGCTTTATCAAATGATGCAGGATGCTGTGTGGTAGTGGTGGACACTCTTCCTGGAGGGAAAAATCCTGTTTTGAGTTCGCCAGTAACACACAGTTTTATGACAACTTTGAGCAAGATATAGATCCTGTTGGGTCTCACACTGTATTAAATCAGAGCTTGGACTCAGATTACTGGAGTCAGAGTCCAGAGTGCTCACCATTATACCATGGAACCCCCTAGATCAGACCTTGAAAACTGGCTTCTATTTGACTGAATCCGTGTTTAGCGAGGTTATACATTGTTTAAACATTTTAAATAGTAATCAGTAACTTAAAAAATCCAGAGTTTTACTTACTCGTATAAAATGATAAAATCTGAAGCATCAGGTGGGCATTTCTACCATGGCAACAACTGGCTGTAGTTATTGCTATATTGTATTCCAAAACCATGTGTCATCACAAGTTTTCTGGAGCACTGCTACAAATCTGGGCTGTCTCACTCTTCTTCTTAGTCTCTCCCCTGATCCCAGTTATCTCACCTCCACTCCAGTGAGGTCAGCCTTCATGTCTATGAGGCTCCTTCCCACATTTGTGCTTTTGTTTATGTTCTTCCCTCTCCCCAGAAGACGGCCATCACCCACTCCTGTGCTCTCCTTTACAGGTCCTGGCACCGTGCTAGCCCAAACCCAAATGCTCTTTTTCTAAGAAGGCTTCCTTTGAAGCCGACAATAAAGCAGTCTTTCTTTGAAATCATACAGCACTTCTAGTCAGTATGGTATTATCTATTAATTTTGCTTTCTGGTTTGTAGTGTTTGTTTTATCTCCACAAATCAACGATAAATTCCTTGAGAGTTAAAACTCTGTCTTCTTTCTTTGTACACTCTTAGCATTCTAAAGTATTCTGGGCAGTTGCTAAGTACTCAAGTAATAGTATTGACTGATTGCCCTCATAGCTCTCCCAGGATGGATATGGATACCATAAATAATTTTGAAAATTATTTGCTACACTATCTTAGCATCTGTATTAGTTTCCTAGGGCTGCCATAAAGAACCAAAAACTTCCTTAAACAACAGAAATTTATTCTCTCAGAGTTCTGGAGGCTACAAGTCATAAATCAAGGTGTTGGCAAGACCATTCTGTCTCTTAAGGCTCTAGGGCAGGATCCTCCTGTGTCTCCTCTAGCTTCAGATGATTGCTGGCAATCTTTGGCATTCTTTGACTTATGCATCACTTCAATCTCTGTCCCTGTCTTTCCATGGACTTCTCCTTTGCGTGTGTCTTTGTGTACAAATTTTTCTTCTTCTTATAAGGACAGTCATAATGGATTTAGGGACCACCCCAATCCAGTATAATCTCATCTTAATTTGATTACATCTGCAAAGACACTACTTCCCAATAAAGTAGCATCCACAGCTTATAGGTAGACATGAATATCGGGGATACACTATTCAACCCAATACAACCTTTAATCTATTCAGGGTTGATTTTATGAAGGATCTGAAATATCAGTAACTACTATAGAATAAACAAGATTCTAAAAGAAATCACATGAGCTAATGTGTTTATTGCATTTTTTTTCAAAGACTATTGTTACTTGGGGTGCATGGAGAAACCCACTAAAACACACAAAAAAAAAATCAGGGAAAAATTTATAAATTAGGTCATCTTGCCCCATGCATCTCAAATGATCTGTAGAATTTATTTTTTTTTTAATTTTTTTTTCAACGTTTATTTATTTTTGGGACAGAGAGAGACAGAGCATGAACGGGGGAGGGGCAGAGAGAGAGGGAGACACAGAATTGGAAACAGGCTCCAGGCTCTGGGCCATCAGCCCAGAGCCCGACGCGGGGCTCGAACTCACAGAGCGCGAGATCGTGACCTGGCTGAAGTCGGACGCTTAACCGACTGCGCCACCCAGGCGCCCCTGATCTGTAGAATTTAATGCTTCAGTAATCCATAAGAAGACCCATTTGAAAAGCTAAATAATCAGGCAGTATAAATGGGAAGGAAAAACATTATTAGTTGTGGGATCTCAGCAGGTTATTTAACCTCTCTGTATATCACTTCTTCACCTGAAAACTGAAGTAAGACAGCCTGGACTATCTCTAAAACTTCCTTCTAACTAGATGTGGAAATTGGGAATGTCTACATTTATTGGACCAGTGAGTTACAGGGTGTCTCAGAAGTCACATAGCAGAAGGGATAATCAACACTCACTCTTCAATTCAAAGTTTCAAGATATTAAAATACTAGATGTATTTCAATACATTACTTCAATTGAACCAGAGAATGGGAAATTCCTTGTATGAGGAAGACAACTGAGATTGGGCCTGGGAGAGGAGAACAAGGCAACAGAAAGGCAAATGAAAGTAAGTTTAAGATATGAGGCATGGTGGGTAGAGATGAGTGAGAAGCAGCCAGGGCAAATTAATTGAGAAAGGTAAAAGGAAGAATCAGGGCAAGAGCAGAAGTGAGAAAGAACAGAATTGGAATCATGCAAAGAAAATGTTGAAAAATAATTTCTGGGTTCTGAGACTTGAAGCACTCCTCCTCCTGGCAAGAATAAAGGCACACATAGATGAGTTCTCCATTTTAGGAAATTGATGTAAAATAGCCAGAATTAATACTCTGTCCTAGAGGAAAGAAAGTTCTAAGGCATTCCATGGTAAAAATCTGAAGCACTGCAACAACACAGTATTATAAGAAACTCCAATCCAGCTGTAGCAGACCCCTCTGGTGCCCTATACCAGACTCCCTCTACTCATCTTTGATTTTTCAACCACAGCTGCAGTGGACAGCTCCAAATAAGCTCAGACTCAACTTAGTTTGGCAGCATCCTAGCTCAAGTAAGCACCATAACTCTTTTTTCTCTAAATCCAAGAAAGGCTGCTGGGCCTCTAAGCAACCTCAGCCTGAAAGTGCTGGAGGAATTAATGACCTCAGGGGCAACCTTCCACCAACAAGGGACAGCAGCCACTGCTTCCAAATGCTGCTGTCTCGGGTCCTTAAGCAGACATCCCTGAGATGCCTCATGTTTGCCTATCAGGAAGTCTTGACCAGATGAGCCCCAGCTGCTCATGGCAGAGACTCTGTCACCTATTTTACTCTCCCTCTCCCTCACTCCTGTCCTGTGGAATGACCTCCAAAATATATTACCTACACCTGAGTAGACTCAAATTTTTTTGAAAATTTACCTAGTAGAGGAAATCTCTGAAAGTAATGAGCACTCAAATCTAAAGAGCAACAGTGGTTTGGGGAGGCATGGAGTATAGCTTTGTTATCAAGTGGCAGCATGACCTTGGGCAAATCAGTTAACCCGTCAACTCTGGTTTTTACATCTATAAAATGCAAGTGGCAGACTAGATATTTTATGTTGTTCTAATTAATACAGTCTTTAATCTGAAAATAGATCTCCTCACCCATAGTTAAGAAATGATTGGACCAAACAGGTAAAATTCCTTGTACACCTTGCTTGTTAGAAGGTAATTCCAATGACAGTCTATTATATTTCCAAACCTTAATTGAGAGCCTGCAATGACTTAACTTGGTTCACATTTTCGGGAGTGATGTTTGTATCTCTTCCAGGTTCCCAAATAGTCTAATAACAAATCAAGTAAAATATCTACATTTATTGACAGAAAGAATGGCATCAGTGACTTAGCTTTGGATAATAAGGAATCTATATGGGTAGATTCACTAAACATCCTAAATGAATTGCAAACCTGTTTGTAATCCGAAGACAGGTAGGAACTGCTTTCATTTGTAATGTGTCTCCATTCAAAATGGAGATCTGTAAAGAATTATCAGATAAATTTTAAGTGCCACTGTAAATCAAGTGTTCATAATTTCATAATATCATCTGCCTTGATCTATATTAGCTAAACTATAGCCCTAAATTAATGCATATATTTAAACAGCACTATAACATGTTTTGAATCAGGAGAAAACACATAAGGAACAGCTTCTGACAATTTTGTTTACAGAACTGAAAAATTTGTCCTTGAAATTTCTTTTCTACATCAGCTTCTCACTTCTTAGGAGACTGCATCCCTTACATGTGAAATATTTTAGAACATAATCTAGTCACATTCTGCAGAGAATTCTAGCACACATTCTGCAGAGATTCTATTTATAGAACTCAGAGAATAAGGCAGCACAAAAAAGGAGACGTGAAGTTATGAATTCTAACATAAGTTAATTGGCTGGGAGGAGACAAACCAACCTGAATGTTGCCTATACAGAAGTCTAAGAGCCTTCTACTTAAGTTAAAAAGGAAAAAGAGTCAGTAACTGGGAGGCACTGCCTTGGCAGAATTCAAGTGCAAGTCCACACTTGTTCATATGACTACCTACTTAGTTCTGTTGGTAGCAATAGCTGCTGTCTATTGCAGAGGGTTTGTATCAGATAAAAATTATCCCCTATCCTATCACAGCATCTTATTACTGACCCACCCTTGGACCCAGAAAAGCCCTGTTTCTCTTTGATGGACAATTTAAAGTCAATAATGGTAGCTTACATGTTCACCAAGGTCATTCCAATTTGGCAATATTCAGGCCAGGAAAGAGAAAAATATTACTCTCCAGATTTCATAGGAAATTTTTTTTTTAATTTTGAAAAGTAGCATTTATCATAGTAGGAGATTCACCACACATGCTGGAGAGAAAATGCTGGTAATAAAAAGTAAACTTTCTCTCTGCTCTCTTCTTTATGATCCCTCAGGAGCAAGATCTGTGTAATCTCTAAACCTCTCAAGGTGTTCTCACATTTCATTTCCATAATAAAATCAGGGTATTTTTGGCAACTTAAATATCTGAAATAAATTAGAAATAGTGTTTTCCAACTCTGTGCCAGAAATTGGGCCAAGTGTTTTATATATGTAATCACATTTATACCTCACCAAATTGTGTTGAGCTTCCTAGAGGACTAACTTGTCCAAGATCATACAACAAGCAAGTGTTAGAATCAGAGTTTAAGCCAGACCTACCAAATTTTACAATCACAACCTCTCCTACAACAGTCTAAACAAAATCTGAAAGTTCCAAAGAGAAGATAACATAATTTGGAAAGAATTCTACTAACGATAGAGTTCTTTGCCATAGTCACTGTGGCATCGGGGCCTGGCCACAAGGTGCTATATAATAATAGAATTATCAAAAATTATTACTATTACATTCAATACTATATTATTTATTACGTACAAACTGAAGTTGATTTGGGGATAATTAAGAGTCTTGAATGATCAAAGAAAATACACTTGGAAAAAGTCTGCATGAAAATAATGCCTATCTTAATCTAAAGAGAAATAACCTCCTTTCTAAAAAATCCATCACTTGATACCACTTACTGCAGGAGTGATATCAATTCTAAGTGGTAAACTTGAAAAGGATTGAAATTCTAAATGGTAAACTTGAAAATATTGTACTTCTTTTTGTTTTATGTGGAAAGTTCCTAAAAGATTTTAGAGAAACAGTACCAGAATCTGAGAAAAGACATTAGACATTCTATTAGACTTTACAGAAGTTAGTTTAATGGCAGAATTGACAAGATACAAAGATGATAACCAGTATTTATCGACTCCTTATTGTGTGCTACACATTAGACCTATACATTTATTACCTCAGTCCACACAACACTATCTCTTATGTACTACTATTATCCCCATTTTACCTAGAAAACAGACTTAATGTAGTCAAAAATACCCAAGTCATAAACTTATAAATGGCACCATGAAGATTTGAATCTAAGCGATAGTCTGTTTTCAGATCCTTTACACTATATCACCTTCATAATATTTAGTTTATGGACTCAACTTCTGACAGTTACTAGAGGGCAACATTTAGGCAGTGTATGATTAGAGCTGGGAAGGTATTAATAGTGTCATTTATTCAGACTCATCTCTCCTTCCTCTGAGGGATTATCTTCTGTTCATTTTGCTCAAATAATCAAATTAATTATTATGGATAGAAACATAAAAAAGCTCACACTCTCCAACATTCTTTTCCCCCTTATTTGGTTGCTGTAATTATATTGATTGATTGATTCACTTTCAAATGTTAAACAAATCTTGTATTCCTGAAGTAAATCCAAATTATTAAAAAAAAAAAAAACCTCTGACTCTCCATAAAATCTATTGCAAAAATTCTATCATAAAGAGCATCATTAATCAACTTGTTTTCTCCCACTTCTTAGTCAGTCCCCTTTTCAGGAACTCTTGTCTATGAATTGCTTCCACCTACTTAGAAATCTGAGCGCCCTCTAAGACATATTATCTTTACACACACACACACACACACACACACAGTCTTTACGAAATTTGCTCTTCATAGAAAGACTTGTCTATTTTAAGATTATTTTTTAGTTTATTTTCTGCACAAGACCTCATACTTTGGCTGTGACACTTGTGCATATTGACTTCTAAACTGTATACTGTTTTGGACACATATTTTTATACAAAAGAAATAGCAAGTTCATTTAATTCTAATTTCCTCCTCTCCCCCATCATAATTTTAATTCAGCCTTCTTCTGTATACCTCTGAGCTTCCAACCAAAGTTGCAATTTGAACTGTTAAATATTCCTACGAAGGATAAAGAACACTACACCAATAATTGAATAAATGAGGTTTCACAGAGCATGGAGGAAGAAAGCAAAGTAATTTTTTAATAATAATAATAATAATAATAGTGGCTAACATTGACCTTACAGAGTGCCCACTTCTATGTGAAATAACTCATTTAATTCACAAAACAATCTCATGAGGAAGGCTACCACTATTATCTCCATTTAAAAGAAAAAGGGAGGGGTGCCTGGGTGGCTCAGTGAGTTGAGCATCAGACTTTGGCTCAGGTCATGATCTCACAGCTCGTGAGTTCAAGCCCCACATCTGGCTCTGTGCTAATGGCTCAGAGCCTGGAGCCTGCTTTGGATTTTGTGTCTCCCTCTCTCTCTGCCCCTCCCCTGCTCATACTCTGTCTGTCTCTCTCTCTCTCAAAATAAAAAAGCATTAAAAAAATTTTTTTAAAGAAAAAAATTTAAAAGAAAAGAAAAGAAAAAGAGAGGTGCCTAGGTGTCTCAGTCAGTCAGTGGGTTAAGCATCCAACTTCAGCTCAGTTCATGATCTCATGGTTCATGGGTTCGAACCCCACGTTGGGCTCTCTGTTGTCAGCACAGAGCCCAATTTGGATCCTGTGTCCCCCTCTCTTGGTGCCTCCACTCATGCTTTCTATCTTTCTCTCTCTTTCAAATATATACATGAAAAGAAAAAAAAAGAAAAGAAAAGAAAAAGAAAGTGAGGCACAGTAAATTCTTAAAATCATCCAAGTAATAATTAAATCCAATATTTAAATCCAGAGAGTTTGGTTCTAAAGTCAGTTGGCTTGACCACCATACTACACTGCCTCTCTGCCTCTCATATTTCATTTATTGAATTAGCACCATCAACAAGTAATATTACTAAGCAATCTTATAGTGAGTGTGACATTAGATATTTCTCAAGCATGAACACATGGTCCTAAGTGTTTTTGAATGTTTATTATGCAAAATACATGTACTTAGATCTAGGAATCAAATACATTTTGGAAAGATTTGACTATATCTGAATTTTTAAATAAAATTTACATTAGAACATTTTTGTTATAGTTATAATATAAAGTATTTTTAAGTAAAATATAATTTAGTAGGCTGTTGCACCTTAGTTCTTTTCACTTTGTTTCCTTAATGATACAATGACTTAGATTACTAATACATATTTAACCAGTATCAAGTAGATAAATCATATGCAAATAGATTACATAATAAATTTATAAAGAAAAAACCCTAAGCAGAATTTAATCATTTGTCAACCATCATTTACTGAGAACCTAGTAGGTTCAGACAGAATACCAGAGGACCAGTAAGAAGAAAATACCCCTACCCTTGAGGATTTCTCTGTTATAAGACTGTTATAAGAGTTCTGGAGACCAAAAAAAAAAAAAAAAAAAAAAAAAAGGAGCATTACTTCTGCTGTATATGAAAATGTCCAGAAAGGCCTCATGGAGTCAGTGACACTGCAAAATGAGTATCATTTACCCAGACTGGAATTAAGAGGCACAGAATATTCTAGTCAGAAGGAAATGTGTGGAAGGATTTGGCTTGTTCAGAAATAACCAGTCTGAGATTCATAGGAAAAGAAATAAGTCTGGCAAGACTACAATGTGACTTGGCTACTATGGGAAGAAATTTGGACTCTAGGAGAGAACCCCTGGATGCATGTATGCAGGGAGGAGACATGTCCAATCTATTTTAAAAATTCACTCTGCCATCAGTGTGTCTCATGAATTCAAGTCGGGAGAGAAAGCTGAGGCAGAGACCAGGAGGGAGGGAACTGTAGTGGCTTAACCAAAAGATGGTGAGGGTCTGAGCCAGGGCAAGAGTGGTCTGGAAGAGATTTAAGGGCATGATGGCTCACCATAGCTTCTCCTTTTTTCTTGCAATTCTCCCTGGATGTTGAAAAAGACGGGTGATTTACAGACCACTGGAGAACAGCCCAAATTACCTTTGGAGTAATATGCCCCTGGAGTCATCCATGGTCAGTTTATACTACATTTTTAAGATAAAATAGCTGAAAAACTTCAGCTGAAAAGCTGACGTACCAATGTATAGCTCTTTTTACTATTGGGAAACAAATTAAACAATAACAACAGAACTAAAAGTCAACCACATTCAATATGGAGACAAACTGCTAACAAAAAATGCAAAAAAACTGTCCATGCTAACAAGTGTATAAATATGCCTAGTAGCACAGGAAATATACATGCTTACTTGACTTTATGTCTATACTGTGTATGTACTTAGCCACCTGTTCGTTGTTATATTACTTTTAGCATTCTTAAATCTACTTTAAGAACCTTTTTATAACTGTGTGGTAAGAGTACATGTAAAATATGAGGACTTTTAAATTTCATATAGTCTGTAGTCCGTCTGATTTAAACTCAAAATCTTCATCAAATTTTACAAATATTGGAAACCTTGAATACTCCAAGTAAAGTTTACCAAATACAGAATACCTTGGTTTTTTCTTTCTTTTTTTTTTTTTAGCCCAGATTACCTTACCCTGAGGTTTAAAAACTATGATTTTTTTTTCTTCTGTCAGAGCCAAAATGCTGTTTTAACCAGTAAAACCTCATGGAATTCTATCTTGTAGAATCTGATACTTTTCTCTCAATGAATTAGAGCACTACTTTCTTTTGCAAATGTTTAAATATTTGCCAGTTTCATTCTTCATTAAATACAGTTCTTTGAAAAACAACATGGTCTCAGTATCTTACATATGCTTAATTAATTAAATAGCATAGCACTGTACATTTTAAATATTATTATTTCCAAAATCTTGATAGTTATTTAAACATATCTTAATTAGCTGGATAAATGCACATAAGCTTTTAATTCACTGGTATCTTTTTTTATATTATTACTATTATAGAGATTTTAAAGTCACATTTAACCTAGACACTAAATTGCATTGTTATGTTATAATTTTATTTAAATAGGAAATCATTACTGATTATAAAGAGGAAGATGCCTTTTACTATCCACAGCGTGTTACTGTGGGCAAGGACAAGGTCCTGAGCTTAGCCCAGGCTAGCAACAATAAGATATTCCAACTTGGGCTTACAACACTATGACTTTTTCTCTCCTCTCTGCCTGTTCCTATCAGCTGGTTCTCCACTGTGCCATCTGCCATACCCCTATGCAGAAATTCTGAGTCACATATGTGCCTTTTCTTCCCCTCGTTTTGTTAAATAACATCATGCTCTGGTCTCTACGGGTCACCTCATTTCTATCTTCCCAAAATGAAAAGGAAGGAAGGAAGGAAGGAAGGAAGGAAGGAAGGAAGGAAGGAAG
>NW_024412376.1:96958222-97109151 GCF_014898765.1 Herpailurus yagouaroundi | reverse complement strand
AAGGAAGGAAGGAAGGAAGGAAGGAAGGAAGGAAGGAAGGAAGGAAGGAAGGAAGGAAGGAAAAGCAAGCACCCTTTTAGGAAAACCCATCACAATTTAAGAATGTCTTCTATTATTATCAACTTCTGTTATACTCAAAGTTATAAATATAATAAGCAAAGAAGTAAAACAATTAAATCTTACTTGAATAAGGAATGAGACAGAGCCATCTATTCTCCACACCTTTAATTTAGCAGAGTTTTGCATCCCTAGTTGAGAGAAGTTCAGTTATTGTGAGTCATCAGAGAGAACTCCTAGGAATATATGTGTACATGTTTTGTACAAGTATGCATATATATGTGCCCCTATCCCTTAAAATGAGCATCTACATGTATGAGAATTCACATAGAGGTGTACTGTGTTTGTTGTTCAGAATAATCAGTGTTTTACTATTAGAATTAATACAGTAACAATGTGGCACTTATTTTTAGTTTCTTTGTGTTCAAATGAAAGTTGATGAGAAGCTCAGGAACTTGCTAGCTTTATGAACTCCTCAACTTAGTAGGATTTACAAACTACCCATGAATGAAACAAAAGCAGATGCAAATAGCAGGCTTTCAAGATAAATTTCATCTTTGTCATTATTTTTCCCTTTCTGCTCTTCCACACCTCGAGGTGGTTCTGGTGCAGACTAAGAAAGGCTATAGGGGGATCACGGCTAAGGAGTTTGCTTTCATTTCTATATGTTAATTTGATATAATCAAATGATGGGTTAGTATTTTGAATTGATTGTCAAAATCTTAAGCTAATTAAATTTGTTAAATATAGTTGATGGTGTTCCTTTGGGATACAAAGAGATTGCATGTAGAAACCATGCCCTATTCATGTTCATCCTAGAATTAATACACAATGTCTAGGATGTAATAGATAATAAATACTTGTTGAATGAATAATAGTTTGAAAAAATTGGCTAAAAACAAAACATAAATATTGACAAACAGCATATCAATTTTGCAAATGACCTATACTAAATCTATAAACTCAGAGATAGAGTGTAGGTCATTTTGTATGTTTTAAACACCTGAGATATGATTTGTGAGAAATGTAGCTTTATGAGAAAGCTAGAAAGGGAGATGCGAAGACAATAAGAACAATACCTTCCTCTCTCAACGTTGACTTAAACCACCAGGGAAGTTCTTAAAAGCAAAGACATTCTATAGGATTCTCAGGCTCTCACTAAAGTGTGAGCCAGAAAACAGACTTTTCCAAAGAAGTAGAGAATTTTATAGAAGGCAAGCAGCAGCCATAACAGGAAAGGGATATTTACTCCCTCACCTAGTAGCACACAGGTAAAACAGAGAATATAGGGCAGACTTGGTGATTTCCTTTGAATAGGCAATGTCTTGAACAGGATGTATAGACGTGTTCAAGTCTGAATATGATTGCAGAGTCCCCTCTTCACCCTTATATTAGCTTGTAAGTTCAAGAATATAGTCTCAGAACAAGCCAGACTGGGGGAAAAAAAAAACACCTCTGTTTATCATTCTCAGAAAAGCACACTAAGTGGTACAGAATGAGAGCATAGGTGTTCATTCACCCTCACGATTGGTCACTAAAGTGAAAAGAAAAATGTTCTCAACTGGCTTCATTGCCCTCTTTTTCATTCAACAGAGAACAGGTACTGAGAATTTCCTCAAGCAAATAGTCACTGAATTCTTTTAATAGGGGAAGGCTCAGACATTTTTTATTAAGAGCAACAAATCAATCATGAAATGAACCTCATGAAATATGGTTGATAGTTCATGTGGGGAAATGTATAACATGACAAATGATTCAGCAAGTATAATTATCTACAAGGTCTGTTTTGGGGGGAAAAAAGTACCAAAATTATTCTTTAACTGGTTTAGCTTATACTTTTGTCGGGTTGTAACTAAAATTCACTTAATCATTAACTATATCTTTCTGCTATTAACCTTGTTTCCTCTTTTCTTTTCCTTTAGTAATGTGGAAATAGGACTCTTAAGTGACTAATTGATAACCTTACATTTTTTTCCTAAAAATGAATGTTTAGCCCAAATAGCAAAGTTCTACTTATGGCACACATGGTATTTTTTTCTCCAAACAATATGCAAATACACTATGGATGTTTCAAAAGACATAAACTAGAAGTCTAAGAAAATTAAGGTATTAAAATAATAAAAGTTTACATTGAAATACATTTTATGTTTAAATAAAGTTAATAAGACTTTAAATAAACTTTATTCTAAGTAAAACTTTACATTATATTCAACTTTATGTTTAAATGTATCATTTTATAAATCATTCTCATCAGGGAGATTTTTTAATTATTCTAAAAACAAGTCACAAACTCATCAATCCCATGCTGTGGATTTCAGATAGGAAAGGAAAAAACTTGTGGAACACCTTTCAGACTCAGGGTTTTTTTGTTTTTGTTTTTTAATGTTTTTGTTTTTCAGAGAGAGAGAGAGAGAGACAGAAAGAGAGGGAGGGGCAGAGAGAGAGGGAGACACAGAATACCAAACAGGGTCCAGGCTCTGAGCTTTCAGCACAGAGCCCAACGAGGGGCTCGAACAAACGAACTGCGAGATCATGACCTGAGCCAAAGTTAATGCTTAATCAACTGAGCCACCCAGGAGCCCCCAGATTCAGGTTTTTAAAAAAGTATTCTCAGTAATCTCAGCTCTCTATAATGGAAAAAGGAAAGAACTTCACCCAACAAATTACATAGAATTTTAGAAAACATCCCAGTCCACCCTTGTATGAAGGTACTGCTCATGGTTTGACACAGCATAGTTCCAGTGTGGCATTTGTGACATTTTTTCTGTGCCCTAAATTCCCACAGAGAAATAGGCCAGTTCAGCCTGTAACTTTCCACAAAATATTTCAGAAAGGCACCTTAATAATCTGAAGGTTATAGCAGGGATGGTAGTCAGCTGACCTTCTAAACAAAAGCCTTGGGTTGAAATTAAACCTGATTTGAAGTTACAAGGAAAAGTAATTTTAGGGAAACTTCCCCAAGGCAATCTTTGCCATCTGTAATTTTAGAGAAATAAATGGAAAGAAGTGAGCAAATGGAATGAAATGTACTAAAAGATGGTTGCCATTTGTCCTGGGTGAGAGCACTCCATTTGTGTCCGGTTAAAATTTCTAATGTATTTGTTCCCAAGCATCCCAATTGGGATGTAATAGCATCCCAATTTAATGTTATTGACTAGTGGGTATCGGTAGTCAACTAATCACTGCATAGCTGCAGCAATTTCAAGAAAGCAAAAAATTCTACAGTTCATCAACAAGGATTATTTTATGAATTATTTAGGCCATATCTGCCTTCTCCAAAACAAACAAACAATGGTTTTCAAATTCGTTGCTGTCATGAAGAATCCCTCTCTGCTCTACCCCTCTGCTCTAGTCATATCCATGACTTTTTTCTTATCCCACGTCCGTCATCTAAGATCCCCAGCTTTTTCTCTCTTCACCTTTGCAGCCAAACTGCTGGAGTTTGGCTGGAGCCAAACTGCCAGCCACCTGCTGGCATCATCTACTCTTGCTATCTTCATTTCCTCAATCTTCCCATAGGCCCTCAACTTACTGAGACCTGTCTTCTTGGACTACCACAAATAGCAAACAAGTTCTCATTAATGGCAAATGTCATTAAGCCTAATGAGAAACTTTCGGCCCTGATTTTGGCCTCTAGGCAGCGACGCTGCTGGTTACTCACTCCCTTGCCAGAATTTCTAGACAGCACATGCCCATAGTTTTCAGAAGAGTGTGGAGAAAGAGCCCACAAATTCTGAAGCCAGACTGCCTAGATTTAAATCAGTTCTGCCATATACTGGCTGTGTGATGCTCCGTAAACCACTTAACCTCTCTGGGGCTCATATATTTTTACTCTGTAAAATCAAGGATAACAGTAGCACCTCTTGAGAGGGTTAAATTGATTTAAAATGTGTAAAAGCACATAAAACAGCGCTGGGCATGCAGTAAGTGTCATATACATTTTAGCTTTTGTCATTTTTATTACTACTATCCTCCTACTTCTCTGTCGGTATTCATCAAGGCTTTTCCCTAGATTCTCTCTTCTCTCAAGCTATGGTGTCCTGCTTGCTGATGAGGCCTAAACATAATCCCCAGCCCACACCTATCTCTTAAACTTTAAACGCAACATGCAACTGCCTACTGGGTACCTCAAGTTCCACATGACCACAGCTGAATTCATCTTCCTTCCCAAGCCTATTCCTCCTCCAGTGTTCTTTTCCTGTAAAATTGCAGCCACCACCCACATAAGCCAGCTTCAGGAATCGTGCCCGACTCTCTCATTCCCCTCATCTTCCAAATGCTACAGATTCTACTTACTGCCTAAATATCCCTCAAACACATCCCCTTCTCTTCTAACTCTGCAGAGCTAGTCCAGTCCACCTCTATATCTCTCCTGGACGCTGGCAACAGCCTCTCTTTCTCTTCACCTTCATTAGTAGTCTTCTCTAAACACTTTCCACACAGCAAAGACAGCATTCTCCTACAACTCAAATCTGATCAGGTCTCCAACCCTTTGTTTAAAACACTTCCATATCATGGGACACATGGATGGCTCAGTTGGTTGAGCATACGACTCTTGATTTCATCTCAGGTCATGATCCCAGGGTCGTGGGATCAAGCCCTATGTCAGGCTCTGTGTGGAGTGTGGACCCTGCTTAAGATTCCCTCTCTCTCCTTCTCTCTCTCTCTCTCCTCCTCTCTCAAATAAATAAATAAATGAATAAATAAATAAACAAACTCTTCCATACCATAATGAATATGGCATACAAAACTCTTCATAATGTAACTGGCCCCTGCCTACTTCTTAAGCATCATTTACTATCCTTCTTTCTCTCACATAACTTTCAAATCTCTGTCACCTCGACACCGACACAAATGCTGTCTCCTCAGTCTGGAAGTTTCTCCCACTCCACCAACCTCCCTCCTCCATCTGGCTAATTCCTACCTATTTTTACTCAAAAAAGGTTTTCCCTGTCATCTAAAGTATGTTCAGTAGCCTTGTCATATGTTCACAAAAAATACTATAGCCCAGTTGATAATAATATCATATTTTGCTCAAATATTTGAAGTCACCATACAAATTTTATTATTACAAAAAAATGATACATGCTATGAAGGAAAATGTGCTTCCCTTACCAAGCTATAATCCTATGAGGCTAAGACATTTTCTGAGATCATTGTCTAGAACAATAGGCATAGATAGATAGATAGATTCTGTGTGTGTGTGTATAAATATGTATATTTATATTATATTTATATATTTATTTATATTTATATATTTATATGTATATTACATATATATTCTCCATATATATATATATACACTCCATGTATATATGGAGTATATATACATTTCTCCACACATATATGGAGTATATATATATATATTTCTCTATATATTTATATGAATATATATATATATATATATATATATATATCCATAGAGAAAGAAGAATATCATCAAGGTCAACAGGATAAAGTAGGAGGGAAGAAAGTAGAAAAGGAGAAAGCTTAATTTCTTACCTGCACTTACCTGTTAAATTCTCTGAGTGCCTTGACTGTCAACACCCATCTCTATACTCTATACCTTCAATGTCATCTCCATAGCTTGATGAATTGAAAGATAATTCATAAAATGTCTAGGATAACTCTTGATATTTTTTTTATTTAATCAACAGATATAAATAATTTGTTGTATGTGTTACACTGTGCTAGGTGTTGAACTGTGTTCAAATTAAAAGGCCACAAAGCCCAGGGCACCTGGGTGGCTTGGTGGGTTAAGCGTCCAACTTCAGCTCTGGACATAATCTCATGGTCCATGAGTTCAAGCCCTGTATCAGGCTCTGTGCTGACAGCTCAGAACCTGGAGCCTGCTTCAGATTCTGTGTCTCCCTCCCTCTCTCTCTCTCTCTCTCTGCCCCTCTCCTGCTTATGCTCTGTCTCTCTCTGTCTTTCAAAAATAAATAAATTATCTATTATATTTATTATAGTAACCCCACAGCTAAAACAGGACCTGACACATAGTAGTATTCAATAAATATTTATTGAATGAATAAATGAAATCAAATCAAATCAATTTAAAATTTTTTAAAAAATAAAATAAAATAAATAAAAGGCCACAAAGCCCTCAGAAGGTATAAGTGAATGCCATTTATACCAAATATGTACAAAACATTGGTATATAAAAACTATGTGAAAAACAATTTTCAAAAATTAAAAATCCATAATAATCCTGCCTTAAAATGTAACATAATAAAGGACAACCAGATAAAGTGCTACAGATATAAATGACAGGCTAAAAATAAGTTGATTTGGGGCATCTAGCAGGATCAGTCAGTGGAACATGTGACTTTTGATCTCGGGTTGTAAGTTTGAGCCTCACATTGGGTGTAGAGATTACTGAAAAAAATTTTTTTAATCTTTAAAAAAGTAAATAAATACATAAAATAAATAAAGATAAGTGGGTTTTTTAAAGCGTTTTTGCTTTTATCTCCTTATTTTCTTTCTCACCCTCTCCTTCAATAACAAAACTGTTTGATAATGATCTAAAGCAAATCAATATTTTTTAAAGATTTTAGTGTTATAACCATAACAAAACTGAACTCTCTGCTCTAGCCAAACACTGTATTAAAATCTTTTACATTTAATTAGCTCAAAAACTATGGAGTATGTACTACATGCCCATTTTATAAAAAGAAACTAAGTCTATTTATGTATTTATTTATTTATTTATTTATTTATTTATTTATTTATTTATATTTTAGAGAGAAAGAGAAAGTCTGAGTGGGGGGAGGTGGGGAGAGGGAGAGGGAGAGAAAGTGTGTGTCTTAAGCAGGCTCCAAGCTCAGCGCAGAGCTCAACACGGGGTTCCATCCCATGAGCCTGGGATCACAACCTGAGCCAAAATCATGAGTCCTACTGCTCAAGCGACTGAGCCACCCAGGTGCCCCTATAAAAAGAAACTAAGTCTTAAAAGCATTAATTAATTGCCCAATGTCAGATTGGAAATGTGAATCCCAATCTGTGTGGCTTGAGGGAGGAAGTCCTTCAGTGCCCCCACCCTGCCATCAGGGACTATTCTACCATCCTATCACACAGGGTGTAACAGGGGAGCTGCAGTACAGGACAACATCATCTCAACTATCACCAGGGACATACGGAGTATAAATCCCACCAAAATAAGATTTCAAAAACTAAAAATAAAGAAATAACAAATATGTGCAATTGTTTGGGGCCTCGGAGTCAATGCAGTGACTGAGGCAAGCAGCCAGAAAAAGGGAAGAAGTTGAGGCTGAATAAAACTAGAAGTCTTCATGTAAACCTTGCTCTTATAGCATCCCCACGACAGTAAGATATTACCTTGGGCAAGAAGGATCAGAGACTTCACTTCCAGACACAACGACAGAGACATCAGGTTCCCCTCTCAAAACACTGCTTCACATTGTTTTCTTCTTTAGTGCTACTTACTAATCTCTTTTTTAACCAGGTCGATGTCACCATATGAATAGATTCATGGTTTGCAAGAGGGTAAGACACAGTAACAACCTCAATCATTAGCCTGAGAGTCTAATTTTATTCTCCAGACATTTCATTCAACTGTTTTATCTTCATAAGAGGCAATAAAGTTCAATGCATAAATGCACAGATGTGCTCTACCACCTACTAACTGTAAGAGTTTGAATATGTTCTTAACCTCTCTATGCCTCAATTTGCCTCATCTGTAAAATGGGTATAATAATAGTACCTACTTCATTGTGAGTATTGTGAAGAATAAATGAGATAATACATGTAATATACTTGGGATACTGCCTGGCTCAGAGTAAGTCCTCTGTAAATATTTATTATCATAATTACTAGATAATGCATGTGTCATAAGGATTAAAAAAATAATAGCTAATAGCCAATGAAAGTTATACTGATTTCCATTTATTCCTCACATAAACCCTGTGAAGTAGATATCATCATTGTCCAAATTAAAAATGAAACAGAGGCTCAGAGAGGTTATAAAAAGAGTCCAAAATTACCCAAGTAGTAAGTGATACAGAATCAAGCTTTTAACCATCATGCTGTTTCAGGTGGGTAATAATATTTGCTAATAGGTACTGAAATTTTGTTCTGTGCCAGGCATTGTTCTCATAACTTCCTATCTCTTACATCTTATATCTCTTGTGAAAATTAATTTAAATTCTCAGAACTACATTTTGAGACAGATGATCGTGTTGTTCCCATTTTACAGATAAGAAAACAGAAACCAGGCATTAGGTAACATGGCCAATATCACACAACTAACAGATGGCTAAAGTAAGTGTACCCCATTATTCTGAAAGATAGGTAAAGTCAAGGTGCTAAACTGAAATCTCAGTGACCTAATACCAGATTATGTATCACAATTTTCAAAAAGGAAACTCCCTCCTGGCATATTCATCTAAATTAAACAATTTCTACAATTTCTAAACAAATACTCAATACTGGAATAGTAAAAGATAAAACTGACTAAATGCTAATTTATTCTGATTTGCCTTACTACTCAATCATTTTTCCTCCTCTGATAGCAGCTATTTTCGATAGTCATTTTCATTCCACCCACTACAGTTTGAATAGATTGACTGTTAACAAATACGAATCAACTTTTGATAGGAAGCAAGACCACTGTCTTCATTTGGTTCCTGTCCCATAGAAGTTAGAGACAATGTAGAGAGAAATGGTGGTGAATATTCAAGTACTTACGTAAATTAAAAAATGAGCCTTGGTTTGGTGAGCAGAGCACAGGTTTGGTGGTGGCCCCAACCACGCACTATACATCTGGGGGCGTGATGTATGTTCCAAACAGATCTCAATGGATCTGAGCTAATATGGGAAGGTGCCTTTAGAGGCATGATCAATATCAAGGACAGAAACAGACTGTTAGAGATCTTGAGAACAGATTGAACAAAATACTAGAGTAAAAAAGGAAGATGGCAAGAGAATTCTGTCTACAGAAACATTGTGTGGGAGGATAGCAGTGTGCCATGGGAAATAATACCAGTCAGATGGTTAGAACAAGTCACTGGATCCCTTATATTCACAGCAGAATTAAATACTTGATTTGCTGGGTAAAACAAAGCCCAGGAGGGAGATAAGATATAGATACAGACATAGATATATATATATAAAATTAGTAAAATTTAAAATTTGGGGAATTCTTCAAAATGTTATTCTAGGTAAAGAAAAGGTGGATGATTAATTGTGTGGTCACAAATTAATTATTGGAAGACAAATAATGAATTTAAAAAGTATGGAAAAAGATCCTGATTAGAAAAAAAAAACGATATGTTGATGACAATGATAATAAATTTGGTCAAAAACAAAACAACACCATGCAGTTACTGAGCACTTAAGGCTATGTGCTTTGCATTCATTACTTTCACAATAGCCATATGAGATTAGCACCATTATTAGTACCATTTTACAGGTAAAGAAACTGAATCTTAAGAGACCATGTGATTTAGCCAGGATTTCATATGAAGTAATAGAATTTGGGTTTGAACCCAAGCATGCTATCTCTGGAGCATACCATATAGTTATGTGTTAAATTAATGGAAGGAGCCACAATTAACAAGAGCACAGATGCAAGTACTGACACATCAAATGTAGTCCCACTTTCATTTGCATAGAATGCAAAAGTCAGGATAATGAGGCCCCTGATAGTGATGGAAAACCTGACTAGAATAGAGTGATGAAAATAATGAGATACAATGAAATCTGAATACTATTAAAATGACTTTCTACTAACCAGGAAAATAGTTTACAACAAGCAAAATTCATAACAAACAAAATAGAATGGACTTCATGCCTGGCTTCATCTTCTCACTTTAGAATTGACAGGGAACAAGTTTGCTACGTAGGCATTTTGTGGTAATGACTTTACTATTATTAACAGTGACAATAGTTCCAGGCAGTATTTCATATTTACATAGCAGCCTTCAACATAGGAGCAAAAGCACCTGGCAAACATTCTCATTTTTATTATTGATGGCTTAGATTAACAGCGCTTTTCTGTCAAAACAGCTCATTTATCCTTACATCCTTACAGGGACTCTTGTGACACAAATAGGCAAGCAATCCATTTCTACATTTTACAAATGGAAAAACCAAAGCCCAAGGACCTGTGTAAAACTGCTTATTAATACTGTGACTGGACTTATAATGAACTCATAAATAATCCAGGATTTTCCTTCCTTACTGACTGAAACACTACCTCTTTTACAACTTCTTACTCCAAATTACCTGAAACCTGGAAGCTTTCCTATATACTAGATCCCTTTCCACTGGTCTGGTTCTTACTGTCTTCTTCAAACTGAATTATCATCTCCTTCTTTCCTGTAAGTGCTCATCCTGCCTCCATTCTCTCTCCTCTCCAAACCACTCTCAACATTGCTGCTAAGATCATTTTCGTAAGCCTGCTCGGAAAACAGAATTGCTCTTCATTGTCTATAGAAACAGACCCAAACTCCTTCATAGATCATTCACAATCTCCCTCAGTCTGGCTCCAATCTATTTTCTCTACCATATCTCTGACTGCCATGTTCTCCATCCCTAAGTCACAACCTAAACTTCTGAACCCCAAACCCACTCTTATCCTTGCTTATTCTGTTTCTCCTACTAGAAATAACCTTTCCAACTCCAACACTGACTACCAAATTATCTTTACAACTCCATTCCAATGCCCTCTCCTCCATGAATCCCTTCTAATACCTCAGTTGAAAATACCTACTCCCTCCAACTCCACAATACGCATTTAACATTTGTGGCACTCACCATATTCTGCCCAGATTTATAGTGACTTATGAAAGTACATAGCAGTCTTAGCAGAATGTTTTATCATTGAAATTTCCAGAAAGTCAACTATGTGTCAGGCCCTGTGACAGCTAGTGAGTAAAAAAGATAAATTGATCTCTCTGCCTTCATCGAGGTTACAGTCTTATATTCTTTCTCATCTAGAGTTCCTCCTCTGAATAACTAAGCATACTCTTTTCTGTTTTTCTAAGGCTGGTACACAATTAGTACCATTCTAGATGCATAAAAGAGATATTAATTCATTACACACAACAGATACTTTTTAGAAGTGGTTCTCAAAGTATAGTACACAAGAACCCTTGAGGATCTCCAAGACCTCCTTTAGGCAGAGGGGGAGATCCCTGAGGTCAAAACTAATTCCAAATAATTATAAGATATATTTTGCTGCCTTCACTCGCATTTACTCTCAGATGTACAGTAGAGTCTTCAAGAGGCTGCATGATGTGTTATATAACAACAGATTGAAGCTGTAAGTATATAAGAGAATTCAGCCATCTTCTTTTTTTTTTTTTTAATTTTTTTTTCAACATTTATTTATTTTTGGGACAGAGAGAGACAGAGCATGAACGGGGGAGGAGCAGAGAGAGAGGGAGACACAGAATCGGAAACAGGCTCCAGGCTCTGAGCCATCAGCCCAGAGCCTGATGCGGGGCTCGAACTCACGGACCGCGAGATGTGACCTGGCTGAAGTCGGACGCTTAACCGACTGTGCCACCCAGGCGCCCCTCAGCCATCTTCTTTTAAACTAATCATAAAACAGATATGCAAAAATATAAAACAATGCCACTTTGTAACTACTATTTCTGCTTTGTAAAAAATAATTTTCATAAAAAGATATATACTTTATGTTAACATGTAATGGGATTACTGTTGCTAATTCATAAATGAATTACATAAATATTTTAAATTTATATCTTAATTTCTAATATGGTTTATACCAATGGATATAACCCACATAAACAAAAGCTCATGGTTAACCATTTTTAAGAGCGTAAAAGGATCATGAGACCACAAAGTCTGAGAACTGCTGCTTTAGAACACTGGTACTCATGTCTTTCTGCAGAATCCCAATAGAGTAGTTGACTTTGTAATTGTACTATTCCCTGAACTCAGGATGTATTAAAGCAACTATCCTATGTGTGAGATTTATCTATTTACAAGTGTTTTCCCTTTTGCTCCCCATCCCAAGGCCCCAGATTTGGTAATGAGCTGCTTAAGGGCAGGGACTAAATAGAATTTATCTTTATTGCTGCTGTACCTAGCATAGAGGAGACAGCCAGTAAATATTTGAGGGAGAAGGAGGGAAGGAGGGAAGGAAGGAAGGAAGGAAGGAAGGAAGGAAGGAAGGAAGGAAGGAAAGGAGGAAGAAAGGAAGGAAGGAAGGAAGGGAGGACCAAAGGAAGGAATGAAGGAAGGAAAAGGAACGAAGGGAGGAAGGGAAGGAGGAAATAATTGTATCTTATTCATTCTTCAAAGATTCTACCACAGTAATCTGTCCATTGAAAATATCTGTTAACCCTCATGTAAATCTGTTGTATTGATATGATAGCTTAGGTAATCAAGATGCCAATAGTTTCACCTGATATGTTGGCAAATCCCAGTACAGCTTGGAAACCATGATTTTTAAAGGCAAATTTTAATAGATCCCTCTCATAGGTAAATCAATGAGCAAACATTTGTACACACTAGCCCTTTGATAGCAGCAGATAATTTTAATATAAAGAATGATACAAATCTGGAAAGTAGATGCAATCAGTTTGGTTACCTGTGCATAAACTATCTCCCTCATGGATAATGAAGTCTTAATAATTAGAAGTGACTTCCTATAACTCAAATATCTTATCTTTTGATTTAGAGTGACGATATGAAGCTAAAGATAACTAAAGGGGGTCAGGTAAAGCAAAATTGAGCATTGGTAAGTCTGTCTTCAAGACTCTTGTAAGCCTCCATCTGGCCTATTCTTCCCTTCCAGCTGTCCATGAAGCTGCTTTCCCTTCTCATGAAGTACCTTCATTGGCCAAGGTGACCCTCACCAAGGTAATCCACTTGGTCCTGGCCTTTTGAGTATCATCTCATGCTTTACTTAAAAGGAACGAACAATTTACCTCGCAACATTTCTATTTTAATAGAAACAGTCTTCAACCAAAGAAGTAAGTGAGAATTTCACATATTATATCAGGTTCAGAAGCAGAAAACTAGAGGGTGTTTTGGCTCCTTAAATTATAACACAGAGCCAGACATCTGTACCCAGGACCAAGACTAAAAAGAAGTGAAACATAACAGATATGATTGCCTGTGACAGTCCACGTTGCTGACCTGGACCCTGGTTGGCAAGAGGACAGTCAACAGACATATGACATGATGTATTTGGCTGAAACTCATAAAAGACAAAAAATAGTTTAACTTGTTTCCTACCCGCTATTTCACACAGGTTTTGCCTAACATGTTTTAATCAATCTTTTAGGGGGGAGTAAGGGAGTAGAATATCTTTAAATCTTATTAAATTAAATTTCAAAAAAGAATTATTTCGATTCTTAAGACTTATAAATGATTTTCTAAAGACAATATCATCAAAGTTATCCACTCTCAAATTTAAAGGTGCTTAAAAGTGGGCCTTAGGGACCAAAAAAAAAAAAAAAAACAGTGGGCCTTAAGGATTTAAAGAACAAACAAACCACCTAGAATTTCCAAAAGTACAACTAGAAAGAAAACTGTGAAATATCCAGCATGTATAATTTCTGATATCTGCACTATAAATAATAGATTATCACATGTAATGAATGCTGCTACACTATGGACTAAATTTTCCAACAGGCCCTAATCTGAACACGTTTTTCGTTTTTGTTTTTATTTTCTTAATTTTTTTTAACATTTATTTATTATTGAGAGAGACAGAGTGTGAGCAGGGAAGGGGCAGAGAGAGGAGGAGACACAGAATCCGAAGCAGGCTCCAAGCTCCAAGCTGTTAGCACAGAGACCAACACGGGGCTCGAACTCACAAACCACAAGATCATTACCTGAGCCAAAGTCAGACACCTAACTGACTGAGCCACCCAGGTGCCCCTGAAAACATTTTTTGTGTTAACCAAATTTTCATTAAGATCTCATACTTTCATTTTAATAGTAGTTCCTCTAATAGTGGTTATTGGAAAACACAGAACTATCTACGAAGAATCTGAGACATGCTAAAATTTAAGCTAACTCACTCTTCAAATAAACTCCAGTAAAATGCCAACTTATAAAGACCACCTTATTATTTTCCTAGTAGGACATCAAATTACTTGGGACCTCTCAAACAGTGACAGTCCCAAATCCATCTTCCCAGGAGATACAGCCTGAGGTTCCACCAATTGGTGAAAAGCCTTTAAATTTTTATACAATATGAGGGCTAGTTATGCTGTTTTTACTAGGGTGAACTATACTCCTGAGGACTTGGTGTCCCATCTTGGTAGCTTGTAGCCATTGAAAAACAAGACAAAATGGCACCATAATGACAAATTTCTGAATATCCTCTTAATTCATCTCATATGTAAGGCATTTGGTTCCACAAACCCGTTACACTCATTTCTATCTATTTTTACTTTGATTATGTTATCATTTCTTAGAATTCCTGTTAGCACACTTACTTGGAATTTAAACCACATCAATGTTTTAAAGCTCCACTGAGTCCAACTTTCATCTTTAATATTGAGAAGGATTCAACACAGTGATAAAAAAGGAAGTGCTCCCCAGTTGGACTCCCTGGGCTCTACCAACACTAGCTGCATGATCTAGGGCAAGTTACTAAATCTCCCATGCTTCAGTTTCATCATTTATAAAATGGAAATGCTCAGTAGGATTCCTGTGAGGATTAAATGAATTAGTGCATGCAAAATGCTTTGCACGGTGAGTGGCACAAGTAATCACTCAATAAATGTTATCCACTATTATAATCATGTATTATAACCCTCATCCTTCCAGCACTACTCTGAACAATTATAGACTCATAATTCACAAGAACCCTAGACCTTAGAAGTCACTGAGTTCAATCTCTCACATCAAGTAGTATCTTCTCTAACATGTTCGTAGTATTTGGTCAAACATGAAGATGGTTAAATGCAGTGCTGGAAAATTCACTATTCTTCTAAAAGCATGGACTTACAAATAATTCTAACCATCAGAAAGGTCTTTTATATATGGTGCCTATTCTCCACTCACTGGCCTCTTATTTCTGTCTTCTATACAGCTTCAAACAAACCTGCATCCTCTATCCACTTTCCACGGTACTCTGGACAATCTCTGATTAGTTAAGTAGAATACTTTGTTTAGGAAAGTAAAACAAATTTTAGCAAAATTTACTCAACAAAAACAACAACAATAAAACTATACTGTAATTATATAAAAAATTAAGGTAATCTTTGCTTCTGAGGGATTTGGCCAACAATATTCACATTTATCACATAATCTACTTACATAAGATTGTAGACTGTCAGGCTGCTTTCCAGATTGTATGCAGAGATATTAAAAAAATTTTTTTAGTCTACCTTTTTCTCTATGAAGTTCCTTTGGCTTTATGCCTTTTCTCCTTATGATTCTCTTTCCTACTTCTCTTCCTATCTTTCTATTATCTATCTCCTGCTCTGTTTTCTTTCTTCCATCAAACAATCATTCAACAAACATTTGTTCAGTATTACCAAGTATTAGGCACTGTGCTAGGCATGGAAAACCAAAAGATAATTAGATCTGGGTCAAATTACTCACAAGCTAAGGCACAGACACAGACACAGACACATAAATAGTAAAACATGCTACTATTTATGTAATACAATGAGATAGATATACCTAGGCTACTTTGAGAACACCAGGAAGGCATTCCCAATGGAAGGAGTCAGGGAAGGTTTCTGGTAACACCTGAGAAGTCTAGAGTGAGTCTCAGCAGTACTTCCAAGACTTGAAATCATGTGAGAATCTTGTTTGAAAGATTCTGAGCCAGGGTATCTGGATGGGACGTGAGATACGGCTTTTCTACCAAGCCCCAGATGATGCCCATGATGCTCACACTGCTGGTCCCCAGACCATTCTTTCAACTGCAAATGCCTTAAAAGTTGGCTAATGACTAAGTAAAGATTGGGTGGGATGAATATAGGCAGAATACACAGTATGAAGTAAATCACAGAGGTAAGAAACATTTGAGTGTGTGTGATGAGAATGAAGCACATTAGTGTCCCCAGGCAATTCGAAAGATCACCAGTTACTAAAATGGGGGTGAATGGGAGTATGGTATATGTTAAGGAAAAGTGAAGTTATTACATAGCCAATGGAGCATATCAAAGGTAAGCAGAGCAGTTACATGGTAACAACAGCAAATCGGATCTGGAGGTTCCATTGGTAGAATCATGGGCAGGCAAATAGAATTCTAGACTACATTAAATAAACCAGCTAACAACGATGATGAGGCAACTGACTTAAAAAACAAACAAAAACAAAAACAAAAACAAAAACAAAAACAAAAACGTTTAGCAGGGGCTCCTGGTGGCCGCGTCAGTTATGTGTCCAACTTCAGCTCAGGTCATGATCTCACAGTTCATGGGTTCAAGCCCCGTGTCAGGCCCTGTGATGACAGCTCAGAGCCTGGAGCCTGCTTCAGATTCTTTGTCTCCCTCTCTGTCTGCCTCTGTCCTGCTTGCATTCTGTGTCTCTCAAAAATAGATAAAAGTTAAAAACAATTTTTTAAATGTTTAGCAGATAAAGTAAGTTGATTGCATTTTCAAGTAATTTAAAAACCAGGCAAGTTGTTACTCCTTTGCATTCTTTGCCAGCCTGATATCTAGTCTTTATCTGACACTTCATAACATGTGATCTTGAACAAGCCACTTAAGCTCTTTTTGCACCAGGTTCCACATTTTAAAACAGTGAAGAGTTGAATGAACACGGTGGTCTCTCTACCCTAAATTTGATGGTCCCATGAACTAAATTCATTTCTTTTTTTTTTAATATTTACTTATTTTGAGAGAGAGAGAGCAGGGGAGGGGTAGAGAGAGAAGCAGAGGCAGAGCACAGAGCTCCACGCAGGGCTTGATCTAGGGAACCATGCGATCATGTCCTGAGCTAAAATCAAGAGTTGAACACTTAACTGGCTGAGCCACCCAGGTACCCAGAACTAAATTCATCTCTTATTGAATCATGGAATCATAATTCTTTACACCTAATCACAACACCTGGAATATAAATATACACTGTATGACTAATGTTGACTATACCTAACCAACAAGTAACAAGACTTTATATATTCTGCCTCTTCTTTACCCACAACATTCAGTACTGAGTCCAGTTGTTTTGTACTTACATTCTACTGGTGATTCTTTGGTTTATGTTCCTATGATTTTTTAACTGGATTCCTTCAATAGACCACATTAGGTGTTCTCTCTGACTCAGTCTAATCTTCTTCCAAATGCTATCCAAGAAATTGAAGAACTCTGGGGTCAGAAAGCCCCCAAATGCTAAATCCACTGTTTCTTAGCTGTATGACTGTTAGCAAGTTATTTAACATCTCTAAACCTGAGTTCCCTTATCTGTAAATCATAAGGATGATATGAAGATTAAATGCCTGCAAAGTGCTTAGCACAAGCAATTACACAGTAAGAACTCAATAAATGCTAGTTATTATTTTGAAAGACAAATCTCATAAACACTTGAGTAGGTACTTCACAAAAGAAAATCAAATGACCAATAAAAAATGAAAAGATGTTCTTCCTCATCAGTAATCAGCAAAAAGCCAATTAATACTTTCATGAGTACAATTATGTACCCACCTGATTAGTGAAACTTAAGAACTTATAAATCAAATGTTGGTGAGAATAGAGAACTTCCCTTGCTGATGGAAGTGTAAACTGATATAACCGATTGGGGACAATATTCTAGCATTATTTGGAAAACCTGAATGTGCACATACCCCCATATTCAGTAGTTCCTTTCTTGAAGAAGATTTTACACATGTATACTAGAATCTATGAGTAACTATATATATAACTATATATAACTAATAACTTTATTACAAATATATTATTTATAATAAATATATTTAATGTTTAATGAATATATTTGCATAAATATATTTGTTTATAAATAAAGGTTATGCACATAAATTAGCATAAGTAATACAGAAACAATCTAAATATTCACCAACAGTAAAATGGATAAGTAAATTTGGTATATTCATGGAGTAGAATACTACATAATTAAATGAATAAACTACATACATTAATGTAGAAGAATCTTATAATGTTCAGCAAAATCAGTTGAGTAAGAATATATATACATACATATATATATGTATGTATATATATACTATGACTGTAAGATGGAAAACCTACAAAGAAAAGCAAAGGAACAAGGAACAAATGTGATAAGAGGCAAAATAGTGGTTAGTGGTCACCTTTAGTGGAGAAGAAAAAGCATGTGATCTTAAAGGAACACATAGGTACTTACTAAGAGTCTATTCCTTAATATGAATGGTGGTTATATGAGGTTTGCTTTATAATTATTCCTTAAACTATATTTGTTTTATACACGTTTCTATGTCTATGATAGATTTCACAATTAAAAAATAAACCTGATCATGTCATTCTCCTACTTAGAATATTTTAAAAGCTCTTCATATTGGCATAAATTCCAAACTTTTTAGCTTTATTTAAGAGATCCTTCATGATATGTCTCCTGTACCCCTCTTCAGTTTCATTTCTACACCCCCATTTATGCTGTAGCACAGTAAATGGCACAGAGTGCTCCCAAAAAATCATACTCTGTTAAACCTTTGGGCCCTTGAAAAGTATTCCCACTGTTCCCTTCCACTGATTATTTCTCATTGTCCTTAACATTCAGCTAAAATATCACTCCCTTCAGGAAGCCTTGACAAATTCCCAGCCCATCTGTATTAGAGTCTCCTCTGCTGCACTTCCTTTAGCACCGCATGTCTACCCATTTAACCGCCCAGTGTGTAAGTACCACACTCTTTGAACATTATCTCCCCCCAATTAATGGCACATTTTAGCATAAGCACCACACTCTTTAGACTGAAAGCTTCTTTAAGGCAGGTACTATCTCTTTCATCTATCCCAAGAGTCAAGGATAATATCTACATCACAGATTCTCAATAAATGTTTGCTTAATGAGTAAATGTTTAAGACGGGGCAATATATGTTTTCTACATCACTGGGAGTGACACATAACGCAAAGCATTAAGTTCAACCATATAAAGTTGCCCTTCCTTTAGACTCTAGATGGTTCATTATTGGCAATTACATACTATTCTCCTTTATAACAAACACTCATTTAGTACATGGTGATTAAGCACAGCATAGCGATGGCTATTATATCTACTTTCTCGATATAACTGTAGGCAGACTGTAATGAAAATCATGATGTGAAAGAAGTACAGGGTTAATTTCATCAGTCTTCTGTAGTTATAGCTTAGGCATTAATTCACAAGAAAGCCTACCTACCCAGAGTTACATAAGCCACTAAGCAAACGAAAGAGATATATTGATCACCAGTTCAAAACAGCTTCTTTTGGAATCTTGCTGTCATACACTATTTCTCAAAGTTATTTGACAGACTATAACTGCTTCATCTCTGCTGGAGTCTATTGATTATTGACTTTGATGACTATAAAGCATCAAGTATTTTATAAAAAATATTCTGCCTGTGTGTGCTGATATTTTTATAAGATAATAAGTATTAAAAATTATTCCAACTAGGGGCGCCTGGGTGGCGCAGTCGGTTAAGCGTCCGGCTTCAGCCAGGTCACGATCTCGCGGTCCGTGAGTTCGAGCCCCGCGTCAGGCTCTGGGCTGATGGCTCGGAGCTTGGAGCCCGTTTCCGATGCTGTATCTCCCTCTCTCTCTGCCCCTCCCCTGTTCATGCTCTGTTTCTCTCTGTCCCAAAAATAAATAAAAAACGTTGAAAAAAAAAATTTTTTTTTAATTATTCCAACTAGCAGAGAAACTGGATCTACTTTTTAAAATATATTTATTTATTTTGGGGAAAGCACAAGCTGGACATGAGCAGAGAGAGGGGAACAGAAGAGCTGAAGTTGGCTTTGCGCTGACAGAGTTGACACAGCGAGCCCAGTATGGGGCTCAAAGTCTCAAACCACGAGATTATGACCTCAGTTGAAGTTGGACACTCAACGGACTGAGCCACCCAGGTGCCCCAAAACTGGATCTACTTTTAATGTTGCTATATTAGGCACAAGGATCTGTAGGGTAAATGTCTATGAATTGTATTTTATAAAACTGTGATATGATTTCTCTCCCCTTATTTGCAAGGATCTAAATGCTATGTTAATATATATATTATATACTGTCTTATATATATTCCTGTATGTTTACATAAGAGTGAGTGAGTGTGTGTGTGTGTGTGTGTGTGTGTATTCCTGAAAGGTATTGAGCATTACAGGTTCTTTTCACAGAGAACCAATTCTTTTACCTACAGGGTAAATTGGTAAAATGTGTAATTATGTTGCAAATAATAAAAACCACTGAACAATAATGTCACTCGACTGTTAACTCAGCAACATGAAATTGTTCACTGCAGCCATCTTACACAGACTGGTATCGTCCTGGGTAGTAGCACCCTCCTGTCCCTGGTGTGACACAATTTACCCATGTACCCCAAGACTTCATGCTACTCTATGTGGCAGTGATAGCACTGCACCATCAATCAAACATTCTGTCCTGTTTATTTTCATTTCTTTACTTCACATTATTTGGAGCAGTATTTCTTCAGATCCATACACTAAATCGCATGCAATATTTACATGAGTTATAAAGATCATATGTTTTCTGCTGTGGAATATTTTTAAATTTGCAACTCACCACTGCTTGTATGGTTTCTCATCTATAGGAAATGGTTCTAATTCAACAGCTTCTTGCATGAGTTGCCATAATGAAGATCTGAGATGGTCCTGCCTTTGGTGTTCCTCACGCTAGCCTAAAATCAAAGCAAAAACACAGAATGAGTTTTATTTGAACACTTAAATGGGAATTTCATCTGCATTAGGAAACCAAAAGACTGACAAAGATAACTGAAAATGAGTGATGGCACACAGGATGAGGGAATAAAATATCCCAGGCTGGTTTACTCTATTCAAATTTATCACAAGCACAAGAACTTTGGGGTTACCAATACCAGAGTAGCTGGATATTTTAAAATCTTGACATAAAATCTGACATGATATTTGGGTTTTGTTATATCAGTTTGGTTTTGAGATACAAGGCACCCTACTCAGCTTCTATGGAAACAGTTCCACCCTTGCATGTTTGCATATTCTGCTTTTCACATAAGATTTCATTGGAAAAATGGGTTACATGCTTACCGATAAAAGAAGAAGTTCAAAAACCTCTGAAGTATTTGAAATAGAATAAAACTAAACTGAAAATGGTCTGACGCTGGAAACAGACCTGTATGTATGTTTTTCCTAATCTGATCTAGTTACAAAAATAGGTTTGTAACTTCAATCTGTTACTGTTACTTTTTGTGATTATAATGGACCATATTCTCCAAGATTGTACCAATTTCCAATGTTCTACCCATTATCAAACCATGAGTTTTAATTTCTAGAACTTTGGAAAGTATGCTCACAATACCCAAATAAAACCATCCTCTCTGCCCCAACTCAGAGTCCCTTTCCTGGCCAGGTGCTTACAACTTACTACTAAGAATTCTTTCCACACCACACTCTCCTGCTCTGTGAACATCCCAGTGTGACCTCCAATGTCACCTACCACCATTTCAGAGGACAGTAATTTATTTCTCCTCTGAATTCCTATTATATTTAGTGTCAAATCACTAATAGGAGCCCTTGATCATATACCATCCTTGTTATTTAACCTCATCTCCCTAAATGATTATATGCTCCCAAATGGCTCCCAACTCTTCCTTCCATTGCACTTAGCAGAGAACACTGTACACAGGAGACATTCATCCAAGGACTATTTATTGAGCCCCAACAATGTGCCAAACAGACACAGTCAGT
This sequence comes from Herpailurus yagouaroundi, assembly GCF_014898765.1. NCBI lineage: Eukaryota > Metazoa > Chordata > Mammalia > Carnivora > Felidae > Herpailurus > Herpailurus yagouaroundi. The sequence continues at coordinate 97,087,265 of NW_024412376.1, read as the reverse complement.
ACTTGGTGGAGATTATACTTTAGTAGAGAACACAGGAAACAGGAATATGTAATTACTAGATAGTGTGATAACTGCAATGACAGAGGAAGTACAGACACTGAAGAAACCTTGCCAAATAAATGGGCCTAAGAGCTTTACTTCACTACCAATGCTCACATCCTACTTCCAGTGTATGAGAAGAGGACAATTACTTGAAGAAACCCATTTTCAGGAAGCACATGGAGAACCCAGGCAGGTTAACATCCAGAAACTAAGAGCAGTTTTACTTCTATGAAGAGAAGTCACTAAGATGAATTTCTAGTACTTTAAATCACTGCTGGGTGGTGGGGGTTTTTCCCTGCATTCTAACACACACACACACACACACACACACACACACGCACGCACACAATGTAGCAAAAATCCTGTTTATGACTGAGCAGGTTACTCTGCAAATTCCTGATTGGCCTGTAGGGGAATTTCACTTATACCTGCACACTGTATGGGATTTCAGAGCAACTGTGGGTTAAGAATGTTTCTAAGGAACCTTCAGTCATCTCTTTTTCCATTCAAATCTTTACTTTCCACTCCTAGGAACATTAGCTTTATAAACCTATGGCTTTCACATCTCAGAGATAAGAACAGTGAGAAAGGCCATAGTGGCTTATTATGGATCTAAAGCATCAATTCACCTAGAAAAGTCTTTACCAAAAATAAGTATAAATTTGTAGCACTTTTCAAGCCAAAATGCTTCTTTTTATTTAAGGATTTTTAATGTCACCTGAGTTCTCCATTTGGAGTTTCTACCAAGATTCACAATAAGACAAGGGGGAGAGGGTAGGATAGTACCTAAAACATATGGATTTTTCACTCCCCCCCCACCCTTTGCCTTGATTTTCTCATAAGGATAAAACGTACTCAAACTGAAAAATCTTTAGTCAAAACCTTACAACTTTGCCATGAAAATATGTACGGAGAGATAAATTTCTGAAAATCCAAGCTACAATTCTAAATTACATTTTCTCTTTCAAAGAGAAATAATCAATGTGCAGCATGATCTTTTCTCTAATCAGCAGCAGTGTCTCATCTCATACTCATATAATGCAATAAATATATTTAATATACTAAAGGGATAAATGGGTCTTGTTCTCCTTTCCCAATAAGCATTCCCCCAGTAGTCCATAGGCCCAACATTATCTAAATCTTCGGTCCTCAGAAGGAGGTGTAAGAGATGCATGTGTGGTAAGAAAGAAATAGTCTGCAGCAAATACAGCATTGTATTCCTTTCTGTCATTACTGGACACTTTATGGTTCTTTTTGCCCAAGTGTTGCAGCGTCCAACCAAAAGCTTAAAGGAGACTACAAGAGGAGATAGTAGGCACAATGGAGAAAGAATTTTAAGTGTCAATTTGTTTACTTCTTATTCTGATCGAAGGAAGACTTGCTTTGAGACCCATTATTCTCGTAAGCAATCATTTGATTTGAACCCACCAATTTCATGCAAAGTCTTTTGAGCTCCAAATGTGACCTGAAGTCACAACTAGAGCAGGAAGAGAGAATATCTGCCCCCATGTTTCACAAACAAGAAACACCCCAGTTTGTCTTTATTTTTTATCATCAGTATTAAAAGACTTTTTCCCTAAGATTACATCCAAAGAAATATATTCATTTACATAAAGCCACAATAAAACTAAAAAACAAGAACAACAACAAAACAAAAAAAGACCTTTAAATATGGGACGCTTTACCTTTAAACATGGGAGGCTTTTTCATATTATTTTGGCTAGGCAGATACCTTTCGCTTATGATATTCTTATATACTAACAAGGGAAATCCTATGAATTTCTTATAATTTAAAAACGTACATTTATTTTATAGCATTCACAACCAAGTCTCAGTTCATTCTAACCTTGAAAATCATTGACCACGTACTATGAAACCATTAAATACTAATAGCTGCAGACATACCAGACAATGACAGCAAAACACACTCGGTCCCTCTGGGATCTGTTCATAAACATCCCCTTCCAGCATGACAAACACACTCCTCCCAACAGCAGATGCTGTTCTGGGGCAAGCAAGCAGGAAGCTGGAGGCAGCTGATTTCTCCACTCTACATATGATTTCTCACCGCCTCATCATCAAAAAAAATTTTTTTTACCAAAACTGCGAAGATTTTGTAATGCCAGGAGCCCATCAAATTAAAGATACTTTGCAACAACAGGAGAGAGTGATGTGCAAATGAGGAAGCATGAAGACTCTTTAATATCTAAGGTCATGCCACCTTTGTCATCTGATTTGCTGTTCCGTTGTGGGGAAGAGAAAATCGTTTGCTCTGTGTAAGAAAATAAGCTAACCTGGTACTTCATGTCAATTAAGAGTGAGATCGAGGCAGAAAAGGAATACATACCAAAAGCAGCAAAACTGCTCATCCAAACTGTCCTGCCCCTAAAATCCAAAGGTTCTGAAGTGGAGTCTGAAGCTTCTGAGCTCATTCATGAGCATCACTATCTATATTCGCAGCATATATGCTCACCTAAGGTAGAAAATGTACAGAAGCCTCTCTGAGAGAAGTGGTCATTCCTGCAACCATTTTTAATACGGTGATCAGCATTCTGTGAGATCTTCCTGGGTCTGGCAAGTAGCAGACTAGGGATGCAAGGAGGAAATTGGACCTTGGGCTGGCAATGCTGAGTGCACTTATTTTCCTGCAATCTGAACTGTGGCCTGTCCCATGACTTAGACTGCCTCTTTCCGGTTCGTTCATAAAAGTTATCATCAACACACCAGAAGCATGCAGTGCTGCTGTAAAGACACTGTCAGGCTCTGCAGCAAAGACAGCCCATGTAAACAACCTTGTGATTCCTTCAGAGCCTACTGCCATGGGATAAGCCATTCTTTTTCGGTAGCTAAATTGCAGTACCTGGGAAGTTATGTGTTAGGAGGTAAAAGCAGAGACAGCCTCTAGATTTCAATGTACAGGGGAAAATGCATATACAGTTTTTCTTAAAATATCTCTAACCTTGATTCACTTGAAGATTTTCCAATAAATCACGTTTTGTTGTTTTTTTTTTTTTTGCTGCAGGCACAAATACATAAATTCTGATGAGTATATTGCCATGCTCATTGCTGATTTTTTCCCAAAAGAGCTCTGACATTTCTAGGGGACACAGTATCCCAGCACAGAATATGGGAACCCTGCCATTAAAAAAAAAATGCTGCCTGCTGTGATAGGAGATCACTTTCTTAAAGGAACCCCTTACCTTTGCGACTGCAGTGCCAATGTTTTCTCTAATCTCTATCCTGACCCCTGTCCTGTGTTCCTCTTCCCAGCCCAAATTCAGCCTAGAATGTCTCTGCAAGAGTAATGCCATTAGTTTTGCAACTAAAATATATAAATACTATTCCCTACTAAAAATATGTAAATATGTTCCAAAATATTCATTTAAATTATACCTGTCAGGAAGTAAACATAAATGTATACTTAAAGACATGATTTTTTGATGTTTTATGGAACCCAGAGCATTTCTCAGATATAGGACTGAGGTCAGCACTTCTAACAAGCACAGCTGTTCTCTCTCTCTCTCCGTCTCTCTCCCCACCTCTCCTTTTCTCTCTCTCCCTCCTTCCCCCTCTTCCCCCCCCCCCCCCCACCCCGGCTGTTTTTCTTCTCTTCCTTTCTGTAGCTCTGCATTGGTCTAAAAACCCCTGGTCACAATAAGAAAGCTCCCTCCCACCCCCTGCCAACCCTCACTCCAAACAGAAAGGTTTCCACACGCCCAAGTCTGGGGAGAGATGCTCCACACACAAGGAAAGGCTGGTAGCTTCTTGCCTTAGAGGTACTTCACTTCATTAACCTGCTTTCCACCCCATCTCTCCCACTTCTCCCATGCTTGCTCTCCCGCCCCACCAGGAGCAATCCATAGGCATCACCCCACCCTCCAAAAAACAGGTTAGAACCCAGAATGAGCAAAGAGCACCTACCATTCCGTGCTTGAGAACTACGATCCTGATCCAGCAGTGTTTGCCCCAGAAATCCTCCCTACTTGTTTTTCATTAACCACATTCCAAATTGTAATAAGGAATAGATTCTTTGGAGGTGGGGAAATTGTTTAAAATTAGTGATGGACAGGTGATTTCCAAGAAAACCCAATCTTAAACTCACTCAAGCCCCTAGGTATTGAGGGGTGAGGAGAAAACAGGAAAATTGTAAAAATGAAAAAAGAAAAGAAAAAGGTAAGCATATAACAAGCACCACCCACCCCCATAAAAAAAAAAAAAAGAAGAAGAAGAAGGGGAGGTTTTTTGAAAAAAAAAAAAAAGAAGAGTGGCTTGCTGAATCACCCTCTTTCACTGCCTGGAAACCATTGTGCAGCGCGATGCTGCCTGTACCATTGTGGAACCTACCAGAGGAGACGGACAGAGGGCTTGGGGAATGGGGTTGCTATGGCAACCGAAAGGAGCACACATGACGTCAAAGCCCAGAGAGGTCTAGGGAGGGGTAAGAGGGGGAAAGGGAAAGAGGAAAAAAGTCTATCTATGTGCGGCTACAGCCAGTGTGTTTTCCGGTGAAATGAGGACCAGGCAAAATGGAAAGGAGTAGGGTTCCTTGGCAGCCACTATCAGGAACTACGACATCAGCAGCCAGGCTGCACAACCCACAGAAACAATCCGCTCCAAGCAGTGCTGGCTGTGTCCACAGCAGCGCTGAGGAACAAACACCGGCAGACCAAAACAACATACGAAATACGGTCAATCTCTGCTTTTCAACTAGCTCAGCTCTTTGCAAACAGCAGAAAGTGAGACTTGGGGTCTTTCTAAATGTCAAAACAAACAAGGATGCTAATAACCTCAGAGGAGAAGTGAGCATTGGAGTCCCAGCTGGATTCCAGAGGTCATTTGCACAGCACTATTATTACTCTTCTGTGTTTCCTTGTTTTTTATAAAAATCATAAATAAATGCCCACTACATCCAATTCAACAAACTGACTCTTAGATTGCAATTAGAATATAGAAAAAAAAAATACAGTTGATTTGAGTTAACAAACCAGGGGTTCTTTTTTTAATTGCAGATAATTCTCTGGAAAACCAACGACAATTACATTACTATATGTGGCAAATATGTCTATTTTATTTAAGTAATTTTCCCTGCCTCTGACTGTTAGAGTTTCCATACAGTTTTTTTTTTTTAAGTCTCCATAGAGTTTTAACATCTACAAATAGTGCGTTTTTAGAATGAGGGGAGTTAACTATTTCCACTATTTTTAAAAAGTATCAAAATTTTTAACCGTTTGAAAATATTTTCTTTATATAATTTTCAATTCACATTTGGCCAAATAGCCTCAGCCCCTGGACGTCTCAAGTTACATTATCTAACCAAATTCCTTTTTTGCTTACACAACTTTGTGGTGGGTTTCTGTCTACTGAAACCAAGTAATGCTGAGTTTTATACCATTGTCCATTATGTTTGGAACTAGCATACTTACATGAATAAGGAGCTTCTTCTGTATGTTAACAGAAAAGATAAAATAGGCAACAGATATAAACTAAGTAGTAATTGCAGACACTGAAATATCATAAAACTGTGGGACCACACAGGTTTTGTTTTCATTGTTGTTGCTGCTACTTTATTCAGGAGGGAATTTAGAAAAGGAAAGTCAAACATGAGTTTTCTGTCTTTTTAATCCATTGGACAAGATAAGATTTTGGAAGTCACTTTACTGTAATTTCAACTTCAATAGGAATCACTTGATTATTAACTGGTTAGTCTTGGCAATGGGCCTGCCTATAAGAAAACTATGTCTCAAGCAAAAATATGTATCGATTAGCCAAACAACTTTATAGCAAGTGTAATTAGCATTCAGGCTTTTCAGTTATTGTATTCTAAGTTTTGATATCAAAAGTTAATTTTCAATAACTGGATATCAATGAAGGAAAAAATGAAACATAAAAGCTAAAATCTATAAAGCTAGTAGAATAAAATACAACTTTTAGAAGGAAAATAGCTTTCTGATCTTGGAGTAGGGAAAGATTTCTTAGGACACAGAAAGTACTCATCATAATAGAAAAAAAAATTGATCAAAATTAAAAGCTTCCTCTTATCCAAGTCACCATTAAGAAAATGAAAGAGACAAGCCACAGACTAGAAGAAAACTGTCTTGATAAACATCTGAAAATACTCTTGATATACACAAGTTCTAGATCATATAAAAATATCCTACAACTCAATGATAAAAAAACAAACAATTTTGTTTAATGGGCAGTCTTGAATAGGCACTTGGCAAGGGAGATTTACAAATGGTTGATAAGTACATAAAAAAGCATTCGGTGTCTTTGGTCATCAGAGAAATGCAAATTAAAGCTACAATAAATGCCAGTTAGACCCATAAAAATGGCTAAAATTTTAAAAGCCTAAAAACACTAAATATTGGCTAATATATGGAGAAACCAGAACTCTCCTACATTATTGGTGCAAGTATAAAATGGCAAAACTACTTTGGGAAATGGTTTGGTAGGGTGTTTTTTTTTTTTAATTATAAACATATACCTACAGTATGACTCAACAATTCTATTCATAGATAGTCACCCAAGAGAATAGAATATATTTCCATTAAAAAAAAACTTGTACATAAATGTGTATGTGAGCTTTATTTATAATTGGTAAAAACTGGAAACAACTCAAAGTATATCAACAGGAGAATGAATAAGTAAATTATCGTATATTCATATAATAGTACACTATTCAGCAATAAAAAAGAATGACAACAATGAATAGGCTGAAACCAACCAATTTCTTCCACTAGGTGTTAATTCTTGATGGCACAAGTTATAAAGAGTAATAATAGATGCCAACGTTGTTTGTAGATTTGGAAGTGGATTTTACTATTTAGAGCTTTAATTCTCAACATACTCATTTCAGTAATATTTAGATGATCAAAATGGTATTTTAAGTTTATTCTATATAGCATAGAAAATTAATTTCCTAAAATTAGATCATTTAATACAAGTTGGCTTTTTTAAAAATCAACAATAGATCCCATTCCTGATTGATAGAAACTATTTACTTAAAGCCCTCAATAAGATGATTCTAACATAAATCTCTATTTGCAACTTCTCAATCCAACACAATGTGTTTTAGAGCCTCACTTCCCCACCAAAATACAACTTTAATCAAAATAGAAAAAGAAAAAGAATAGATACCTATTGGCATCATTGTATTTGGCAGGCACTCTACTTATGCATAGATACACCCACCACATAAACTACCACAAAAGTACCTCCTTCCTTTTGTTTGGTATTTATCGTACTATACATTGTATTACTCTAATTTTATGAATATATATCCTACCTCAAACTTGACTCTAACTTAATCTTCCTTATTATTCATTGTCTTTCTGCAAGTTCCCTTTTCCAGGAATCTGTCATATCTTCCTACACTTGGTAGGTAATCAGTAAGGTTATATGCATTGTTAAGGAGTGTTAAGTTTTGAGATATCCAATATTAAAACATGTAACTTCTGTTACAACATTAAATATTTAAACTTTAACTGTTTTAAATTCTTTTCAAAGGACTTTCAAATGAAACTGTACTTAATCTAGAAGTCTGACCTGAATTCTATCAGTACTATCAATCATAAAAATTTTTGAAAGAAGACTTTTAAGTGAATAAATGAATGTAACTTCTTATTTTCAAAAGCACGGAGTTGTATTTAGTGTTTCTTATATACAAGTTTATTTATTTAATGGCATGTTTGTAGTCTGTGGAAGGACTGAAGATTTGCAGGAATATTTCTTGTTCTCCAAGCAAGGAGATCTTTTTCACTTACAAATGAAAATCTTTTGGATATTACATTTTTCAAAATGAGCTACTGAAATATGCAACATCAATGAATCTCAAAAACATTATGTTAAGTGAAAAAAAAATGAGTCAAAAGAGCATTTACTTTATAAATCCATTTACATAAAGTTCTAGAACAAACAAAACTGTTCTATGGTAATGGAAATCAGAACTGTGATTGCCTGTGGGAGCCACAGAGTTGAAGACTGTTGAGGGCAAGACAGAAATTTCTGTAGTGATGGAATGTTCTGTATCTTGTTAGAAGTTATAAGTTGTTACATAGGTATAAGCACTTGTCAGGACTCCTCAAAGTGTAATTCCTAAGATTGCTGCATTTCACTCTATGTAAATTGAACTACTGTTTAAAAATAATAACAATAGGGACCCCTGGGTGGCTCTGTCATTTAAGCATCCAACTCTTGATTTTGGCTCAGATCAGGATCCCAAGGCCATGGGATCAAGCCCCACATGGGGCTCTGCACTGGGTGTGAGACCAGTTTGGGACTCCCTCTCTCTCTCTCCCTCTGGCCCTCTCCCTTGCCCACATTCTCTCTCTCTCTCTCTCTCTCTCTCTCTCTCTCTCTCTCTCTCTCTCAAACAAAAAATTTTAATTAAAAAAGGGGAAATAATAATAATAAATAATAATAATAATAATAATAATAATAATAATGTCAATTTCCAAGAAGAAAATTGCTGAGTAAGCAATAAGAACTCCTAAATGTGCAAATCTGGTCCCATACCTTGAATCTTGATTTTGCAGACCAGAGCAAACCCAGCAAAAGAAAAGGCAAGAATCATGTCAATAGGATCTTAAGAGATCTAGCAAACCCTCCAAAGTGAGGCAGACAATTGATGGAGGTTAACCTAACAAACAAGAAATAAGAATTCAGATATTTAAAATCAGATTTCTTAGAGAAGCCTGGCAAGAAGCACATCCCTAGGTTCTGCTGTAGGAACTATCATTCAGTGTTAGGACTCGCAATTCTGGAGGAAATGAAGGTACTAATGAACTAGCTTTCCAAACAGTAAATGGCAAGGGACTCTGGAATAGAGGAATACAAAGGAATCAAGTCAGGGAAACTGGAGTAAGAATTCAATTTCTGAATCCAAGTCGAAAATTGAACCCCCATTCATGGGGGCTTAGCAGTAAAACAAACTACTTCACTAAGATCTCTTATCAAAATTGGTCCTAGAATAGGGTTACCAACTCATACCCATTTGCCAGAAACTTCCTAAGTCTCACATACCAGGAAACCCCTTGGTCCTAGGCAAACTAGGACAGTTGATCATCCTATCCCAAAGTCTAAAATGGACTTGAACCCTCAACTGAGTATTAAAGGTCCCAGCCTCAATAGTTATACAAGAAAGAAGTCAAGAATTAGTTATAACAGTGATGTTGCTAAAGAGGAGTGTCACATAGCTACACTTTCAACAATTAGATTATTACACGATGCATAATGCATACGGTTTGGTAAACACAAGCAAAATTGTGAAAGATAAATCAGTAGAACTGGGTGAGTGAATAAATATAAGGGGAATGCAGAGGGTCAGTGTTGATTCAGATCACTATCATGTCAAGATATATAATAATGTCTTCTCTCAGAGTCAGTCATGTATTTTTCATGATGTTTCCACTTGGGCAACACTAGCCCTTTGCAAAACTATTTCATAATTTAAAAGTTTCAGAGATGCCTCATTCCATATCTCCCTTGTGGAAAGTTATATTTCACATTACTAAATTAAAAGTGCTGTGAAAATGAAGTTTAAAAAAAAACCCTAAATTTCTCAAAATTAAGTCAAAATTTATATCTTAAAATAATTTCCCCAGTGAAGTTTATAATTAATATCTTTTATTATTCTGTTTGGATAGGAGACACAAGGCCAACAGCTTACCATGGCTATGGCAGTCTTCTATGGAGTGAACTTAAAATACTAAAGGTTCTTCATATAATCCAGCTATTCCCTTGTGGGTATTTATCCAAACAAAGTGAAAAACTAAATAAAAAAGATATCTGCACCCAAATGTTCATTGCAATATTGTTTACAACAGCCAAGATATGAAAACAACCTAAGTGTTTGTCAGTCAATGAATGAATTGTGGTATAGATAGATACAGATATAGATATAGATATAGATATAGATTATATAGATTTATAGATATAGATATCAGCCATAAAAAAGAATGAAACCTTGCCATTTGCTACAGCATGGATGGACCAGAGAACAGAATGGTGGTTGCCTGAGGTGGTGTGGGGAGTGGGTGAAATGGATGAAGGAAGTTAAAAGGCCTAACTTTCCAGTTATAAAACAACCATCTAGGAGATGTAATGTGCAGCTTGGTGACTATAGCTAAAAAATTCTATAACTATATATAGTGATGAATGTTGGCTGGACTTATTGTGGTGATGGTTTTGCAATATATTTAGGTGCAATATATATTAGGTATATTTTATTGTACACCTGAAATGAATGTGATGCATGTCAATTATACTTCAATAAAAAATGAAATATTAATGGTTCCTAATAAGAGTAAACTTTGTGATCAGTGTCATAGAATAAGGAAGGATCTAACTTTGTATCACTTTTCTTTTTAACTAAAAGACTTTATATTTCAGAGAAGTTTTAGGTTTACAGAAAAATTGAGTAGAAAATTACAGAGAACCCTCATATACTCTGCTCCCCTCCCCACAGATTATTAACATATTGCATCAGTGTGGTAAGTTTCTTACATGATGAACCAAATAATGATATGTGATCATCCATTAAAGTCTATAGTTTATATTAGGGTTCACTCTTTGTATTGTACAGTTCTATGGGTTTTGACAAAGGTACAATGTCATGCTTGCACTCACTTTTAATTTTCTTCTTGCTTAGAAGTCTATTTTACATTCAGGTAACAAGTGTATTCACATCAAAAGAAAGTAGATAAGATTGGTCTGCTGAAAGGTTTTCCTAATGGACAGATCAAGACTGTTAGAAGTCAGTGGCAGAAAATGTACTTCGAACCAACTTTTATTAAGCTTATAAAAGTATTAATTTTTTTTCACTAAGAACACCCATAGCTAGCCAAATTATATCCCTTTGTGGTTAAATACACTTTGTACATGCAGAATGTCTGATGCAAAGAAAATAGTGGTTATATCAGATTTTCAGGATCTTTGGTTTTTTTGAAAGTCTAGATTTAGTTTACAATAATAAGGGGGAAAGAAATTCTACTTAAAAATAATGCCAAAGATGCTTCAGTTTCCTCAGGTAGCAACAGCTTAAAATACCTAATTAGAGGATTTGTCTTTTGAACAACTATGCTAATAGAAAAATGCCTTTTCTTAGATTCCAGTAGAAGCTGGTTTGTGAGATATAGAAACAGTTATTCTTGCCAGACATCCTCAGGTTTATCCACACTTCAATCCATACACAGCTGTAGCAATTCCAATTTCCCTTATCCTTGCTTTACTGCAGTGCCTCAGAAGCATGACCAAAGTATCGAGATACCATGGATTATATTTGAGTTTGGTCTAGAAATTCACCTTCTTTTTTTTTTCATTTCTTTTTTACTTTTTATTATTTTTATTTTTTTATTTTATTTTTTTAAATTTACATCCAAATTAGCATATATAGAAACTCAACTTCTTACCACTTTGCAGCAACTCGTATCTTCATTAAAAAGGCTATTCTTTTTTTTGCTTTAATGAAGTATAATTGATAAATAAAACTGTAAGATATTTAAAGTGTACAACGTGATGATTTAGTACACATATATATTGTGAATAGATTCTCCTCATTAAGTTAATTACTGCATCCATCACCTCACATATCATATTAACCTTCCTTTGGGGGGTGGAAGGTAAGAGCACTCAAGAGCCACTCTTTCAGAAAATTTTAGCTATACAACTACAGGTGGCATGTTACACATTAGATGCTTGGAGCCCATTTATCTTATTACCAAAAGTATGTATGTACCTTTTTACCAATCTTTTCCTATTCTTACCACCCCCATCCCCCAGCACATGGCAACCACTTTTCTAGTCTCTGTTTCAATGATTTCAACTTTTTTAGGGTTCCCTTCTAAGTTCAACCTTACAGTATTTGTCTTTGTCTGGCTTGTCTCATTTAACATAATATCCCCAAGGTCCATCCATGTTTTCTGTCTCAGTGGTAGAATTTCTTAAAGGGCTATTCTTACCTCTGATTCTGACTTGCTATCATTGTGCTCAAAAGATGGTCACTGAGACAGGCCAAGAGACAAAACACAAGCCCAAACTTTTAATAAAATTTAAAATAAAAGGTTAATAATAACAAATATAGATCTTCTCTCACTACTAAATGAAATTTCCCAATATTAGAAGGCCTATCTTTAAACATGATATGAGAAGGTTTTGTAATCACTCACTAGTTAGTGAATTCTGGGTTTGTGCAATAGAACAACAGTATAAGTAATGGTGATGGTACCCAAAACAATCAAAGGAGTAGTAATCAGAATTAATAATACATTACAGGATTTGGCATATTTGGTCTTCTATTTTTAGGGGCGCCTGGGTGGCTTGGTTGGTTAAGCATCCGACTTTGGCGCAGGTCATGATCTCACAATCTGTGAGTTCGAGCCCCGCGTCGGGCTCTGTGCTGACAGCTCAGGGCCTGGAGCCTGCTTCAGATTCTGTGTCTCCCTCTCTCTCTGCTCCTCCCCTGTTCATGCTCTGTCTCTCTCTGTCTCAAAAATAAACAAACGTTTAAAAAAAATGTTAAACCAAATAACCATTAGCATAAACTTATATATACAGCTTACGCTTGCTGGGTTTTCCAATTATACCCCCAAAAATTCTTAGAGTATCTTAAACATGTCATTTAACCTTCATTGGAATGTTATATTCAAGAGGGAGACAGGGAAATAGAAATCCAATTTTGAAAATTGTCTAAACTCATGAAGATATGCAGTGATAATAGCATAAATTTAATATGTATCCTGTATATGTACAGGAGGTTTTTTTTAATTTTTAAACAATGTATAAATACTTTTAAGGCTTATTTGAAATATGTATAGATAGTGAAAAGGGTACTGGACTCATCAACAGACTTTCTTTAAATCCTAGCTATGCTGTTTCCTGTCTGTGTGACTTGAACAAATCACATAGCCTCTCCATTTCCCAATTAAGGCATTGACATAATAGACATAATAATATTCACTTCACAAAATTTTCATGAGAATCGAATTACATAATGCGTATGACTGTGCCTGCTACAACCGTTGGCATATGACAGCCACATAATAAATATTGAACATTCAACTGAGTCTATCTGCAATAAGAAACATGTAGCCCACACTTAAATTTACATTTCTTAATACAATTTTGAAAGCTATAAACATTGTCCAGTGCCCCAGAAGCATTCATCTTCTGTTGCTTGACGATGTTTTTAAAGTATATACACAAGGGGAGATGCAGTTGATCATAGGGTACTTGGCAGTGTTGAAGAAGCACTATGCAACTAAGAATAAACTTGAAGGAATTTCAGCCTACCTTAAATTTAGCTAGTCTACACTTGAGAAACTACCTTTAAGCTAGTCTACACTTGATAAACTATTCAAGACATCAGCAATTCTCCCTGGAAATTTCCCAGAGAAAATTCAGTTACTTGGTCAGCAGATATTCAGAGATATACTATTTCATAAATAGAGAACCAAATCAAGAAAATCAAGCAAAAACTAGTACAGCTGTTGGAGCTTGATATTCTTATAATTTAAATAAAATCAACCAGTAAATCACTGAGCAGCATACAAGTACAAAGCACTGTGTTAGAGATTTAGAAAAGAAGTTCAAGACATGGGACCTATTCAAAAGAAGCTCAAGGGGCCCTTGGGTGGCTCAGTCAGTTAAGAGTCTGACTTCGGCTCAGGTCATAATCTCACAGTTCGTGAGTTCTAGCCCCATGTCAAGCTCTGTGCTGACAGCTCAGAGACTGAAGCCTGCTTCAGATTCTGTCTCCCTCTCTCTCTCTGCCCCTGCCCCTCCCCATCTCTCTCTCTCTCTCTCTCTCTCTCTCTCTCTCTCTTTCAAAAATAAATAAACATTAAAAAATAATAATAATAAATAAAAAGAAGCTAATGAGCTTATTGCAAAGTCAAGACTGACTCACTTGAGAAAAAAAAATCTATAAAGAAGTCCCTAATGTAGGATAAAAACAATGAAGTCTCTAGTTCAGAGAGGGAAGACCTCAACATGAGCCTGAATGCTGAAAATATGGACCTCCAATCCTGTATCTGTTGAGAAGCAGCACAGACCGACAAAAATGCAAATCTCAGTTTTAATTCCATGATGACTAATTACCCAATAGATGTTGGGCAGACTCTCCTCCCTAGGTTTGGGTCTTTTCATCATAAAATATTGGGCCTACATTACATGATAATTATAGTTCTGTAACAAAACAGAAGAGAGTCTTAAGATGATTCTTGAACAATGAATAGAATTTGGGCAGTTGAGATTTAAGGAAAACAGACTTAAAAAGAAGGAAAAATAGATCATATTTGAATGAGAGTAAAGAGATAACACTCTAACTAAAGGGAGAAGAAAAGTACTGGGATAAATGGAAAATCTTCAACCAGATTGTCTTAGGAGGCAAAAGATGCATACTGAACATTTGCATTACAAATGAAAATACAAGGCAGTGATAACAGGAGCCACTGCTGAGGTCAGTTCTGGCTTTCTGAGTCATTTAATATGTGTTACCTTATAATAATAAAGTAATAATTGCTATTATTATTATCACCAATATCACCATAAACATCATTATTATTTTAGCTATCTATTCAAAGGATACTCTGTACCAGGCACTAGGCTACATTTACAGACATCAACTCTAATCTTACAGCGTATTTTACATATAATTTATTGTCAAATTGACTTACATACAACACCCAGTACTCATCCCAACAAGTGCCCTCCTCAATGCCCATCACCCATGTTCTCCTCTCTCCCACCCATCCCCCATCCATCATCAGCTTGTTCTCTGTATTTAAGAGTCTCTTGTGGTTTTGCCTCCCTTCTTCTCTGTTTGTAACTATTTTTTCCCCTTCCCTTCCCCCATGGTCTTCCGTTTAGTTTCTCAAGACCCACATATGAGTGAAAACATATGATATCTATCTTTCTCTGAGTGACTTATTTCACTTAGCATAATACCATCCAGTTCCACCCACATTGCTGCAAATGGCATGATTTTATTCTTCCTCATTGTCAAGTAGTATTCCATTGTATATATAAACCACATCTTCTTTATCCACTCATCAGTTGATGGACATTTAGGCTCTTTCCATAATTTGGCTATACACAGCATTTTTTTTTTATCATTATCTCACTAACATCTGTTGATCATCCACTATGTGCTTGGGCTCATGCTACATTATTACAATCCTCACTACTATCCCATCAGGTACATAAGATTATTATCCCTACTTTATGGACAAGACAATTAACATAAAGAGAGTTTAACTCATCTGTCCAGGATCATACAGCTAAACACTAGATGAATCCGGATTTAAATCCATGCATATCTGACTGAAGTTTCTCTTTTCAGACGTTGGGGGGATGGGGAATGCTAATGAGCTTAAGTTATAAAAGTAGTATCATCCAATAGGAAGGTCTTTCCTCACATTCCCAATCAGAGCACTGATCATTTCCTATCGTTACTGCTTCCTTTGTGGTACATGAGGAAAACTGGCAATCAGGGCAATACGACCTTTATGCAGAAGCAGTGAAACCCCCAAATAAGAAGGCAGAAGAAGCCCTTCAAGGATGTAGTGAAACACAGCTTTTTAAAAACATGGATGGCATGGCTGTGAACTGCTGAGAAACAGCAGTAGCTAATAGAACACCTGGTATTCCTCTATAAAGAATGTGACTGCTCTTTTTTTCAACAAAGATTTTTAAGCCAACTGTGAACCTAAAAGACAAAGTTTCAGTTTCTTCAAATAGCAACAATTCCTAAACTGAAAACCCACCTCCTATAGGCAATGTAGAAAAGATATTGGTAGTAGGCCTTCAAATGCAGCTGTATACTTTTATTGGAGACATTATCTATAGAAATGAAATTCAATGGTATTGTGAATGCATGTAGACACACGCACAAATACAAACAAGTATTCATCCAGTCAACAAATACTCACTGAATATCCACTGTAATGGTAAAGACAAAACTTGTTCAGATATTGCTTCTGCTCATTGAAGGGACTCAATGTTTTACTAGACATGAATATGAATAAACATAAAGCAAGGTTTTTAAATTGCTAATTCAGTAGAGAAGTGAGAATAAAGCAATGGAAGTTTGGGGAAAAAATTATTTCTAGCTACAGTGATTGGGGAAAATCTTAGAAATGCACACTGTGAAATAATAGAAACTATATATACTGGTCTCTGCCTCTCTCCCTGCTCCCTGCCACATTCCTGGCACAAAGTTCCTAAATCCTTTGGAATTTCCTGGGTCTTAGGAGAGAGCATATTTTGTTCTAATGAGGAGACTCTTGATAAGCTCCTAGAAGGTTTCAAGATGGTGGCTGGTAATGAGAAAGATCAAGCCGTTATTAGAAAGTTGGAAATTTAGCCCCCTCTTCCATATCCTGGGAAGGGGAAATGGGTTGGAGATTAAGTTAATGATCAATCATGCCTATGTGATGAAGCCTCCACAAAAATCCCAAGAAGATCAGAGAGTATAAGTGTTTCCCTGAGTTCTGTGTGCTGTCTTAACAAGTGATAGGCTCCAAGGAGGGGGTCATGGACACCTCTGATTTGCAGCCAAGTTACACAGAAGTTGTGTAACCTGGGAACATACGACTTGTTATTGGTATCTCAAGGGGGTGGGGGAAGTCTTGTGGGACTGAGCCCTTAATCTGTGAGGTCTGTGCAAACTCTAGTTAGTGTCAGGACTGAATTGAACTACAAGTTGATGTCAAAGAATTGCTTGTGTGAGGGTAAAGTCCACACATCTGGCATCAGAAGTGACACCAGTGTTTACACAGGTCAGAGTCACACAAAGTTACACCAGTGACTCTTGAAGTGTTGTGAGATGTGAGTGTGGTAAGAGAAAAACAGAAGTGAGTTTTTCCATTCACACACATACACACACATACACATATATAGCATAGTCAGTGATAGATTGTATAGGAAATTTCTAGAAGTGTAGAGAAGGAATCAGCCTAGGGTAATGAAGAGACCACTGACTAAAGATCTATAACACAAATAGGAATGCTTTAAACACAAAAATAGGCCAGGTTACTCACTATCACAAATAACACTAGGAGATTACAATAGCTTCCAGTGATAAATTCATGATAGGCAAATCTGAAATGAAGTTCAACTCACAAAACATACAAAAATTCAATAGAAACCAGATTCGGTTTGCAAGAAATAAAACAGTTCAATAGAAAACACCCTCTCAGTCCATAATACTAGTACTCTCTTATGTGTGCACCTCATACAATTTTCTGTAATAAATGCTGTGAACTTGTCATCATTCTAATACAGGGGATATAAACACAAATTAATTCCCTCATTTCCACAACAGTTTAACACAAAATGGAGTGTCTACGATGTGCCAAGCATTGTGCTATAGTCTTTAACATTTATTCTATTCTGGGCATTATGCCACTCCACTGATGAAATATAATTCACACTCAGTTAAATTGAGACCTACCTAGTCAAAATCCAATCATCTCTCAACATAAAGAAAAATATTCCATAATAAAGGAAATCATTCCCTTTTTTCTCCTTGTATAGTCTGAAAGACTAGAGGTATTTGGATCTAGTGAGATACTAGTAAGTATCTAGCATATCTAGAAGAGTGGCTGGTAAACATTCAATACACTTTTGTTGAATGAATAACAAATGAATCAGTAAATAAAACAATCAAGTATAAGCAATGTAAGGAGCACATGTTTTAAAGTTTCTGTCATACATTGAATTGTGTTCCCTCAAAAAGATGTGTTGAAGTCCTAACCTCCCAGTACCTCAGAATGTGACCTTATTCAGAAAGACAGTCTAGGTGGTTTGCAGATGTAATTAGTTAAGATGAGGTCATACTGGAGTAGAGTGAGCTTCAAATCCAATACAGGGCAGGCCCGTAATCCATTAGCGACGTGGTGTCCTTACAAAAGGGGGAAGTGTGGACACAGATAGACATGCATGGAAAAAAGATATTTGAAGTGGCCAGGGAAAGGACAGCCATCTAAAGCCAAGGAGAGAGGTCTGGAACAACTCCTTCCCTCACAGCCCTCAGAAGGAATCAGTCCTGTCAACACCTTGCTTTCACATTTCAGGCCTCCAGAACTGAGAGACAATAAATTTCTGTTGCTCGTGCTGCCTAGTTTGTGGTATTTTGCTCCAGTTGCCCTTGGAAAATTAGTACAGTCCCACAGCTTCTCTTCTTGCTCACTTACAGTCTTCCCAGAGAAACCATCGTGATCAATTGTATCTTGTCTCTTCCTTACACAAAACACACAGTGGCTTCCAACACACTGAGGATAAAATTCAAATTCTTTATCATGGCCTCCCAGGCCCCTCATTCACAGATTCCTGGCTCCCTCACTGACCTCATTCTCTACCCTCTCTCCTTCACTCCTTTCTCCCCACAGCCAGCACTGACTTTGCTGTTTCTTGGAAAAGTCAATATTGCTTCTACCTCATGGCTTTTGCACTCATTGTTCCTTCTGTCTATAACTCTCTTTCTTAATATGTGCATTATCTGTATCTCATTTCATTCGGAACTCATGGAAAGTCCTCTAGAGAGGACTTTCTGACAAGCCTGCTTAACATAGTGTCCCACATCACCTCCATCCCTTATTCAGTGGCTATGTTTTTCTTTATAGCAGTTATGCCTTCCTGATATGTTAAATGTTTATATATCTATCTTCTGTCTTCCCCATAAAATGTATGAGGATGGGACAACATTTTGTTTACTGTTGTGTCTTCAACAGCCAAACAATGCCTGATGTGTAGCAGATACACTAGGTAAATATTTGGTAAATGACTAAGTGCAACAATCTTACACATTTACTCCGATATCCTTGAAAATCTATGAAAGGAGATATTATTCAGTCACTAAACAACTCTTTGGCACTTCTTTTGTACCCAGGTCTGGGATAGGCCTTATGTTAGGCACAGAAGAGATACACATAAATCTCTCATGGACCTGGTCCTCAAGAAGCTTGGGGCAGTATTTAATTGTGTTCCATGAATTGCTACAGGCAATGTACAAACTGTAAAACTACAAAGGAGAAAACAGTCAGTTCCACCTGTCAGGTAGGAAAAGCTTAACAGAATAAATAACAGGTGAATATAGGCTTAAAATAACTCCAAAAGGAAGAGGCAACATAAACATGTGCAGGGTAGCATGGAACAGTCTGATGGGTTCAGATAATGAAAAGTAGTTAAGTAAGGTTGGAGCACAAGAACACAAGGGCATGAGAATGGCAGTGTTTGTGTGGTTAAGAGTTGAGGCTTGATGAAAAGCAGAAACCAGATAGCTGATTTCCCATTTTAAGGAATTAGGAGTTTATCTTAGAGCCCAAAGAATCCTCCTTAAGACACAGCCTAACAGACACATCACTATTTTAAGCTCTGAAGGGAATGAAACCAAATCTCTAATGGTATGCATCACAACTCTACCACAGGCACTTCCAGAGTGTAAAAAATCATTTTGCACGTGAATGATACATTTGTTAGGGATGGGAGTTGTTTGGTTTCTTTTTATTTTATTAAAATGTGATTTGGTCAAGATCTATTATATGTTGGCTTACAGTCTCCAATTTCATAATTCTCACTCCTTTCTATAGGTCTGAATTCCCTGGCATCAACACATCTCTGGAGACACCATGTCACAATTATTTGTTGACTTTGCTGGAAGTAATTTAGCCCTAAACTGTGCCTTTGCCCCAGTCTTAACAAATAGAACAGGCCAATCATGATAAAAACTGCCACTGATAAATTGGCTTTCGAACCATTTTAGTCCTGAGCTTCAGGCCTCTGGTTATCAGTTTTCTAAGCACAATTGTTTAGTGCATTCCTCTGGATCCTTGTTTTTAATTTTTTTAATGAAATCTTTTCTCCTTTTCCTCAACAGAGTCTCACACAGAGCCCAGTGTATAAAATTTGTACAGCAATGTTTAATTAATTATAAATGCATTATGCAGATTCAAACTTATCCTATTTCTATACAGTAAAAGTGATCGATGAGCACAATGTGGTTATTTTAATAAACTGAATCAACCCTGACTTATGGATGACAGTGGCAGACCTGTCATTATCAGCATGAAATCTGACTCTATTTTTTGTTGTTGGAAAATCCATTTTTTTAAATTTTTTTTTCAACATTTATTTATTTTTCGGACAGAGAGAGACAGAGCATGAACGGGGGAGGGGCAGAGAGAGAGGGAGACACAGAATCGGAAACAGGCTCCAGGCTCTGAGCCATCAGCCCAGAGCCCGACGCGGGGCTCGAACTCACGGACCGCGAGATCGTGACGTGGCTGAAGTCGGACACTCAACCGACTGTGCCACCCAGGCGCCCCGGAAAATCCATTTTTTAATGGATCTGGTTCACAGATCCTGAGTTTAAAAAAGGAAAGAGGGAGACCAAAGTAGAGCTAGAAACTTCTAATCTACAGCTCATGTAAAATTAGTTTATATAGGTTGGAGGTTATAAACCCAACACCCTAGACTCCAGAGCCTGGAGTCAAATCCAGTTTAGTTCATAATGTATGTTTTTTAATTAGTTGCCATAGCTTAAAAATTGAAGGATTTGGGGGTGCCTGGGTGCTCGGTTGGTTAAGTGTCCAAATCTTGATTTCAGTTCAAGTCATGATCTCACAGTTTGTGGAATCAAGCCCCATGCCGGGCTCACTCTGTGCTCTCTCAAAATAAATAAACTAAAAAAAAAAGAAAAAAGAAAAAAATTGAAAGATTTCATTTAAAAAGCAGGATTTCTGGCTTCTCCTGACATTTCTGAGGATATGGCAATACTGGGTCATATTACTTACTTGTGACAGCTTTAGATGGTTTGCTCTTTTCAAATGGATTTACACACACACACACACACACACACACACACACACACACACACACACAACTTCCACTCACTATTACCTGGATCCTCTAGCTTTAAATTTGTGTTCCCTGTATTGTATATGCAAAGACAGTGGGAAAATCTATATTCCTTTCTCTGTCTCTACTCCATCACCCTAGTCCATCACCTTTAATTCAACCAACCATCAGGCTCCTCTTGGACCACTGCATTGGCCTCCCAAATGTTCTTGTTCTATGGCTCCCATCTCTGAGCAGGCCTGTCTGTATTTGCCCTTGGATTGATCCATTCCTTGTCCTTCACAGACTCCTATAGCCTGCATTTTCCAGACACTCATTCCAGCTGTCTTTTGATTGGGTTCAATCAGTGGGAAAGCACTACAGGAGGGAGAGAATAAAGGGAAAAGCCAAGGTATTAATGTCCCTTCCTCTCTGCCTTAGGCAGTGCCTCTGGCAGGAGCACCTCTCTCCCATGGCCCTAGCTCCTGAAGTCCTCACACAGGCTGTCTATTCCCTCTGGGAATACCTTTGTATCACTCAAGGTCACAACAGGAAACAGATGGTACATTTGAAAAGGATAATTTGAGGTGGATATTTTTTTACAAAGGGATTATTTACAAAGGTGTAAGTCTGGAGGAACCTTGGGGGATAGTGTTTAGCACTCCTGGAAATGAGGAGAGCAGCAGGTAGAAGTGTCCATTTTGTGACGGGCAGTCACCTTTCAGGCAACAGACAAAGCAAACTGAAGATAATTTTAACAGGGAATGAGCCAGGGGAATAAAATCCCTAATATTGCTTTCCTCCCTCCACAGAGCTTCTCTACTGTGGCCCTACTGACATCATTTTGGACTCGTAATTCCATGTGGGGGAGGGAGTACTGTCCTGTGCATTGTAAGATGTTTAGCAGCATCCCATTAGATGCTGTGACAACCAAAACTGTCTCTGGGCACTGTTGAAATGTCCCCTAGAAATCAAAATCATTCTCCAGTTGAGGATCACTGAGGAACCTATTATAGTCCATTCACATTAGCCTCCTGGAACAAATAAAAGGGTGACCAAAGGTGGAGAGTGTCTCTGGAGGGGCCAGTGGAAAATATTTAGCACAACTTTTTACCCCACATGACCTGGCATTGACCTCACTCATTCTTCAGATCTCAGTTTTACATAGGATGTACCACCCTTTCCACCAGCCCCACCACTTGTTACATTAAGTTCTTATTCATTATTCTAATTAGTTGTACCCATTATTTACCTCAGACTTTATCACAGTTGGCAATTCTGTATTTTATTTGTCTGTTTATTTTTTATATGTGGTTCACCTGTGAACTGAAAACCATTTGACGGTACGGGCCATGGCAGGGCTGCTAGTTCACCACCCACCTAGTACAGTGGCTGACATAAAGTTGGAACCCAATAACCACATGATGAGTAACTTAATTATGAATAAATGTGCTAAGAAAACAACATAGGTTAATGTATTGATTTTTGTTAGGTTAAATCTATTTTGGGTCACATTTGAGTGTTCTTATTGCTAAATAATATACATTTAAAATATGCTCAAGAAATAAAATCTGACTCAAATATTCACACAGCTCTTACCTCATATTCATGAAAAACATTATGAAATCTCTTACTTGGTATATAGTGCAAACACTATATGATTCATTTATAGGAGATACCTAGATTAATCAAATTCACAGAGATAGAAAGTTCAATGTTAGTAGCCAGGGTCTAGAGGAAGGGGGTAATGGGGACTTGTTTAACGGTTATAGTGTGTTGAAAAACAAAATACAGCTGAGTTCATGTGAAAATCTAATGGCTCTGTTAAACAATTCATGAATCAGGCACCATTCCATCTAGCAAGTAGAAGGAAGCTCCTCTGAATTAAATAAAACAAAGGTTTCTAAAGGCAGAGAGAAGATATTGAAGAAGAAAGAGGAAGATGGCGGGGGGGGGGGGGGGGGGTGGCGGGGGTGGCGGCTGTTGACTGGTTGAAAGCTACATTCCTAGGGGGTTGAGACTGCAGTTAGGTTAGGTATTTAGGTATTAAGTCTTCGTTCACTGACTTGGGGACTTAACCCGAGGGATGCCATTTTAGGCCTGTGGTTTTCTTTTCAACAAGAGTTTCAGTTTTACAAGATGAAAAAGTTCTGGAGACTGGATGCTAAACAATGTAAATATACTTAACACTATTGAACTGTATACTTAAAATGGTTAAAATGGTAAATATTATGTGTATTTCACCACAAAAAATAAATTTTAAATATGCAAAAAAAATAAGTAAATATATAAATAAATAAAATCATTCAAGATACTAAAATAAAAATAAGCAGCAACTATGGAAGTACAAAGTCCTTGGGTTACCAAAAAACAGGCATAAATTTTATCTGAGACTGTGACCCACCCAGGTCCTGTCATGGTGATGCTCACTGTATGGCGATGTTCACTGTCATGGTGAGCATTACCAACGCTCGCTGTTGGAGAACAACTGTTTAAAGTCAGTGTGAGAAGCAGCATAGAGTAGTGTGAAGTGCATCGATGCAGAGAAAGCTAACCTGGGTTCAAATCCCTGCTTCTACTTTTTACTCGCTTTATGACCTTGAGCAAGCTGCTTGACTTCTCTGTACTTTAGTTTTTTCATCAGTAAAGAGGGTTAATAATCCTACATTTCTCATAAAGTTGTTATAAGAATTAACTTAAGAGTTTTAAAGTGCTTAGAAGACACTCTTACATTGTGAATTAAATAAGATAACAGTTTCAGACACACATTAGACCTCCTTTTCATAAAAACTTGTTTTCTTTATTTTCTTTCCCTTTGGGTACAAGACTAGAAGAGTCCGAGCTCCTTACAATAAACTGCTCCTCTAAGAGGCATTGAGAATTTACTCCATGCCAAGTAACCAGCAAGTGACAAATCCATCAGCCTTTCAATGATCCCTCTGTGCTGTGTGACCTGGACAACAATGGCCCTAGGATCTCCCACTGTCAGACCAAGTTTTCCTCAGGCAGGGATTCACTTCCTATTCTTTCATTAAATCTTTGAGCCCTCATTTCTCCACTCAGCATATGATGGGCAGGTAGAAAAACAATTCATGAATTCAACTCCCTTCCTGGATTTTATTTCTACATTGTCCCATGGAACATCTTAGTGTCCAAAAGAAAACATTAATTTATTTCATGAAGAATCTGACTTAGTGTGAACCAGTAAAATAAAATAAACTGTTATTATACTTTTATGTCAATTCATGGTGAAATATTAACCAAAAATAATCAAATTAAACACTTAGACATGACTTCAAAACCTAGAAATTTTTCCTGTTTTCTAATAGAGAACAAAATAATATTCCCTTCTCCAATTTTATTCTATCCCTTAAACATAGATTTGATATATGAATTTTATTTTTTTTAATTTAAATACCATTACAAAGAGTTGGGTAACCTACCAAGAATACAAAGACTTTTTTTAAAAAAAGAAAGAAAACTTATTCAATCATGAATAGAAATGACATAATGTACCTCAACATAGTTGAAAGGCAAAAAAGAAATATGTGTAGCTAAAGTGCATAATAATTCTAATGAATTAAATGGCTTACTTTATCTTTGTTGATTAATTTTTAATTCTCACATCTCTTGCTCTCATTTCTCAACAACATAGAAGACATAACATTTCTTTTATCATTATATCCTGAAGTTTCACGGACTAGTTAGTACTCACTAGTTCTACAGTGCACTTAAAAATTACAAGCATTGGAGGAATATGAAAGTTCTCCTTACCCTTTACCGTTACTTCATTTATCGGGGCCGTCTCTAAAATATAGAATGTTAGCTTTGATTTTGTCATCAGACTGTTCATTCATTTAACAATTTCTATTGACTGCAAGGTGCAATATGCCAGGAATGGGAAAGTAACAGGAACAAGTTCCAGCTACATAAAGTTTGCATTACAACTGCAGAAACAAATATGTATTTAAGCAGAGAAGTTCATGTATTCAAGGGAGAAAGAATGGCAAATGCAAGAACCCTAAGACAGGACAGAGCTTGGTGTACTCAAAAAACAGCAAGGAGATCACGGAGAAATGGGGGAACAGTAGGAAATGAGCCCAGAGGGGTAACCAGGAGGTGTGGTAGGGACTTCAAATTATATTCTGTATAATGGCAAAGCATGGAATGTTGAAATCCAAAGGGATGGTCTGACTCACACCAAAAACCTACTCTGGGAGCAGGAGATCGAGTCTAGATGGAAAAAGCAGAGGCAAGGAAACAAATTAGGCAAGAGATGATAGTGAGTTGAAAGAGGATAGTAGGAGTAGATAAGAAGAGAGGTGACTGGACTCAGAAGTATTTTGAATGCAGAGAAGACAGATTTGCTGGTTATAGGACTGAATATACAGGATGTCAGTAAGTGCTTGTTTTTACTTATGAATATTTCATACAAATTATGACAACTCATATTACAAAGTTTTAGTAGAGTAACAAATTGTCATGCGCACCTGTACTAAAAGAAAACAACTAAAGTTTTAACAAATTCCAACTAAGTCAAAGAGAAGGAAAAAACAACAGATTTCTAAATAATTACATATAAATTGCTTTCTTACACATGCAATACTCTTGGGCATATCGTTGGCATGGTAGGATTTATTTGGAATTTCAAAAGTACATAAAAATTTTTTCATACTTTGATATTCATTCAGTTTTCCTTAACTGCTTATCTTTCTCAGTTTTAGAGAAAAAAATAAGTTTTAATGTAACATAAAATAAGTATTTCTATAATTAATAAGTAGAAATATTGCCAAGCTGTTGATTAGCTAGTGTGGAAACATTTGGCAAATTTCTTGTTATGCAACCATTTTAATCTACCAATCCCTGTTGATCATGGTTACCAATCTAACAATAATTGCTAATCTACCATTTTAAAATGCAATGAAGCAAAACTCAGCATCGGAAGTGGCACAAGCTTTCCAAAGGATTCCCTCACAGTTAACAAAATTTCAGAAACAAATAAAAGCAAAACAAAGCAAACAAAAATAACTCAATGTTTGACCTCAACAGTGTTATTTCTCTTATCTCACGGCTTTGCTAACATTTCCTATGTGCCTTTCTTTTTCTTTACAATAGGAACTATTTAATCATTGGTCTTTTACAAATCAGTCATATATCTTTAATATGAACTGATAATGGGGCGCCTGGGTGGCTCAGTCAGTTAAGCATCGGACTTGGGCTCAGGTCATGGTCTCGTGGTGTGGTTCGTTAGTTCGAGCACCACATCCTGGAGAGTACAGAGCCTGCTTGGGATTCTCTCTCTCTCCCTCTCTCTGCTCCTTCCCCACTTGTACTTTCTCTCAAAAAAAAAAAAAAAAAAACCTTAAAAAAATTAATATGACTGTTAAGGATATTTCTGAAAATCTATTTGGTTTCCATGAATTACTGCTCAAGAATTTTGAAATAAGGAAAATAAACTTAAGATTTAAAATTGTAAAAATCCACACACAATGCATATGATTATCTCCTAGAAGGGGTAAATCAAGAGATTGCCGATAAATTAAACTGAAGAGTTTGGAACACCCAACACTCCATGAACATTACCTAGGTATAATCTCCATGATTTCAGACTGGAAAGTGGTTATAACTTAGTAAAGTGAAACAATCAATTGTGTTGTGTCTCATGTAGAGAAAGACCATGAATAGCAAGGGGGTATTTAGCCTAAAGCACACAGAAAAGAAATCGTAGGATGCTGTAGTATTTATCCAGACTTAACCAGGTAAAGAGAAACAAAAGGACCAGTAAAGGAAAAAATATGTTTAAAATATGCAATTCATCACTCAAAATCTGCCCCCTGAAAGTACAATACAAAAGAATTGTATCCCACTTCATCATTTGTAATTATATGTTTAATATAGGCCTTTCCTTACAGGATTATAAATTCTATGACGAGAGGGATCATGTCTGTGCACCACTGTAGCCCTAGTGCATTCTGTCAGAGTGGAACCCCATTGCCCCACTCCTGGATGACATGGAGATAACTTTCCTTAACTATCCTGGTATCTCTCCATCGCTTTATGCACTCTTCTTATAAGAAAAATGAAAAACTGGGAAGAATAATTGGGCATGTTTGGTTGCACCATTCTCTCTCTTGGGAGCTGCCTGCCTGTAAGAAGATGTTTTTCACCTCATCTCTAGGATCTAAGGCATCCTTATGCAGGAGAGGTCTATCCTGCTCTAGAACTGCAGCGACTTATGGGTAAGTATATCTGAGATTCAGTTCATTAGTCTATGTGGTTCTCTCATGAATCTTTGCTCTCAATCTTGCTCTATGAGTGAGAGAGATGATATTTTGCTTCCTTCTGACTGGTTATTTTTTTTCTCTTAGACTTTTCAGAAACTAGGCAGGAAGGAAAAAGGTCCTGTTTACGGACCCCCTTGAAATCCTACATGTAATACAATATCTGACTTTTTGCAGTTGCTTAGCAAATATTTGTTGATTGACTGTAGAGATTATCACAAAAGGCTAATTGTGTAATTTCTCTGCCAACAGAAAAGATTTATATACTATAGGTTGAAATTTGAAGGCTTAAATCTTGACTGTTGAGTGCCCACTTTTCAGGTAAGATAACAGAATGATCTAGGGCTCTGACATCTAGGTTGGGCTAGAATATCCCTGGAGACTGGTTTGGATGTGGAACATCATTTGCCTCAAGGCTTCAGTAGAGGAGTGGGGTGGGCTGTCTAAAAAGACTATTCAGTTAAAAAGATATACAGAAAGAGAAAATCTAGGCATGAAGACAATAGGATAAAAACCAGAGATATGGAAAAGAATAGATTAGAACAAAGGTCTGTGGAGAGGACATATTCTGGAGAAATACCCTGATCTGACTTGCATATAGCTGCAGTGTATTTTATTATGAATTCCATTACTGGAGGTGGGGTAGGGGAGGGATTTGGTCAAATTGTGCTTGTTTGGCTGGTTCTGAGGAGGGCAGCAGTAATGGTCTGAGACAGACAGAATGTTCCTCAAGCTTAAGGATAGAACTAAACTGCATTATACTTGAAAAAGAAAAGATAATTTCCTGCTTGATTCAATTTAATTTTGCTAATGATTTTCGGCTCTTGGGTATTATTACCAAAATATGCCCATTATTAAAACAGCCACATATTAAATTAGAAACAATAAATTAGAGTTTTCTTTCATAATAAACAACTATTTAGATACAAGATTTACCAAATCACACAATATTTAATCTTCTCAGCTCACCCAAAATCTTGACTTACCAAAAGTATTTCCTGATATTTGTCCTCAAAGTTCAGGTTTGGACTGGAGCAAGTCCCTGAGCACTTATCTCTGAACAGCTGGCACTGCATCTGCCACGGTGTTTTACTCAATCTCTGCACATTATTCAACACAAGTAAAGGGAGAGGAGAGCCTTAGTCCCCTTGTTTGGAGGCTATTATTTTCACTCTCATCATAGGGTAGAAGAAAAGGAAAAGAAAAAAAAAAACAGCAGGGACATAGTTCATGTTGACATGAAATGAGTAAACTGAAATGATTTTGTTCTTCAATTAGCAAGTGTTTTTCTATGTTTTAGATCCCTTCCAATATCAGGTGTCTGTGTTTCTTATTGGATCTAGCCAACTCTTATTTATATGTTACTATGTACTACTTGAGTGTAGGGTTTATGATGGTTACTTAGCATGGTGAGAAAGTTTTCTGTTTAAAAATTATTTGGGGGCACCTGGGTGACTTAGTTGGTTAAGCATCTGACTTCAGGTCATGATCTCGCAGTTTGTGGGTTCGGCCCCGCATTGGGCTCTGTGCGGACAGCTCAGAGTCTGGAGCCTGCTTCAGATTCTGTGTCTCCCTCTCTCTCTGCCCTCCTCTTGCTCTCTCTCTCTCTCTCTCTCAAAACAAACATTAAAAAATAATTTAAAAAAATGAATAAATAAAAATTATTTTAAATACAGAGAACAAACTGAGGGTTGATGTAGGGAGGTGAGGGGGGATGGGCTACATGGGTAATGGGCATTAAGGAGGGCATTTGTTGGGATGAGCCCTGGATGTTATATGTAAGTGATGAATTACTAAATTCTACTCCTGAAACCATTACTATACTATATGTTAACTAACTTGGATTTAAATTTTTTAAAATACAACAATGAAAAGAATATTTTAAATATGCAAACAAAAATATGCAAAAAAAGTTAAAAATTTAAAAAATGGCAAAAGTACTACGCAAATGGTAAATTATCAATGTAAATTTATGAAGTTATAACTATATCATAATCATGTTAAAAATTCACATCCTAAAGAGTCATAATGCATAATTTAACTTGTGATTTATCTCAAATAGTTCATAAATAAAGTGTGTGTGTGTGTATAATACACACACGGCTTACATAAAACATGCTACAGTTACTATGGTGTTTAGGCTATTTTTGTCAGTTAATGTGTATATATATTACAGCTACATCTAAAGATATAAAAAATGTATGAGTATTAACTTTTCTATATAACTCTAAAATTAATAACTGACAAATGTTAATTAACACCCAAATACAGCAAATATGAAAGTGAATACAAGAAGAAACAAGCAGATTAGTATAGAGCCAATTCAGTTATTTGCCAAAAGATATCTTAGATGAATTTTACTTATTGGTCCTTATGGGTATTTGAACTAAAACAGCAAAGTGCATAGTGTCTGTGACTTTCTGCCTCTGGAAATCCTGACCACTGGCCTGATGTCCAAAAACTTGCCTACCTCTGTTTGTATTTCCAATGTTATCATAACAAGTCAATTCAAGGATAACAATTGAATCTAGGTAACAAAGGCAATATCCAAATCATTTTTCATCATGTAACCTTAATATAATATAAACATAAATATAAACACACATAAAGATAAATAATAAATAATACAAATTATATCATGACATTTCTGTTTTCAAAAAGAACACAGATTTAACACAACAGCTCATCATTTTGTTTCTAGCCCTAGAACACTGCCTGGCATAAAGTAGGCACATAATAAATTTTTGTTAAATGTTAAATGACCAAATAAATGAGTTAATGAATAAAATATAATGCATGTAATGTTCTTAGTAAAAAAATTGAAATATAGAACTCAGTATACTAGCTCTTAGCAACAGACACCCAACTAGTTATTAATACTACTACATTGTTGTTAGTATGTACTGTATTAAATAGATCTTTGCTCTCCTATGAATGTAGTCAAGCTATTCCTCAATGTAAATGGTGTCAAAATTGTCAGAGATACCAGTATGTATGTATGTATATACATACATACATACACATACACAAGCACAATCCTCCAAGTTTTAAAAGAATTAAGGCTATACTTTAAAAATATTATTGTTAAAAAATGTAAGCCAAGCCTTGAATTATAAAAGAATGGTGAAGCTCTTCTACCTCCTTGTAACTTTGAACTTATGCTAGGTATTTATAAAAGCAAGAAATAGTAATATTAGCTAATACTTGTAAGGCATTTATTAAATACTTACCTTATAGCTTTTTATAAGTTCTACATGATTTTTAAGTGATTCATATATTTAATTTAACCCTGTGAGAAAGAGGCTATTCATTCTCCCAATTACACAAATGAAAAAATCAGGACATAGCCAAATCAGCCTGGAGTCCAGGTTCATTATTGCTATACTACTCTGCATTTCAGTGGCAAATGAGATTCAGGTGATAAGATAACAAAAGACAAAGGATGATACCACTATTCATAGCCTGAAACAAAACCACAAAGCTAAATTTGTTGCTTGGAGAGAGTTATGCCACCTATGCACAAACTCCCCAAGCAGAATAGACTACTGCTGTTGCATAGAACTTTCAAGAAGCACGGAGTTCATGAACTGGCAGATTTACAGAAGCAAAAGCAGGTTGATATTAGCTGTGGAAGCATGGCTATATGGGTCAGACTGTTGATAATAGTTTGGTCTGCAAAACATGTTCACTGAAATGAGTTGGGCTGACTTTCAGAAATAAGGGGCTGTCACTAGTTGGCTGGCCTCAAGAATTACATTCATTGAAGTGAGTTGTCATTGACAGGTTTAAAACCCGTTCTGGTAGTTATTTGTTACCATGGCTAAAAAACAATTAGTCTGTTACCAGGAGCATGGGAACTATTATTCTTAAACCATCCTCTCAGTCCTTTCTCTTGGCCACAGTTGCCAAAGAAACCATCAAGGATTGTCCAGATTTTCATCACTGTTATTGATGCAACTTAAAAATAACATTTTGTTTGTAGAGATGTGGTTTTCCCTTTGAAGGTGAATCAATTCGATTTCTCTTTGTTTTATCTTTGAATCATCCATTAAAACAGTAGCTGCATCAAAACATTTAAGGTTTTGGCTAATAGACATGGATGACAGTGAAACAAACAAGAAAAACTAAAAGTATTATAAAAGCGACTAGAAGGCACTCTGGGAACATAACCCTAGATTTCTCAGCTTTACCCGAGTAAACAAGTTCCAACAATTCCCTAAGTCTACCTTAGTGAGTTGTATTTTCTTTTAGTTTAAATATTATCAGGGGCTGAATTGTGTCCCCTCGAAATTCGTATGTTGAAGTCCTAAGCCTCACTACCTCAGAAACATAGAGGCACTTGGGATATGATCTTCAAAGAGGTCATAATGAAGTCATTAAGGTCAGCCCAAGCCAAATCCAATATGACTTCTAAGAAGTCCTTATAAAGAAGCGGTCCTTATAAGAAGGGGAGATTAAGACACAGACAGAGTAGACCCTGTAAAGACACAGGGAGGAGAAAATGGACATCTACAAGCCAAAGAGAGGCTTCAGAAGAAACCAACCCTGTGAAAACCTGGATCTCAGACTTCTACCCTCCAGAATTGTAAGCCAATAGACTTCTGTTGTTTAAGGCATCCAGTCTGTGATACTTTGTTATGGTAGCCCTGGCAAACTAACACAGATATAGATTGTTTCAAGTCACCTATGGCATTAATCCATTATCACATGAAATTAAAACAACAGTGTAAATTCCTCTCTGCTTGTCCAAAGGAAAACCAAGTCTCTTCAATTTTCAATAAATACTTATGCTAAAGAATTTAAACATTTCTGTGCCCCCAAGGTACAGACACTATTGTTTGCTATATCAGTCAAAGTAAATAGAAAACTTTAATGACCACCTGAAGTTATCTCACACCTAGTGATGGTATTATTATCTTTAGGAGTTTCTTTCACCAATTATTGTTTATTTTACCAGGAAGAGTTTATTCCTGTCTTACCAGTTTCAAACTTTGGGTCCTTTCTGAGTCCGAGTCTGCTGTCTCTTGGATATGAGTTGTGATTTCTTGGCTTTTGTGTGCCTCAACTTTTTTGCGGCACACCAGACACCACACATAGAACAGTAGAAACTTAATAGTATTTATGCCTGGATATGGACACACTTCTTCAGCTAGCCGTTTCCAACTGTGAGACCATGTTCTGTAAGACAAAACTTTAATCAGTTCCTTAAAATCCAACACAGCATGGAGATTAATTTAACCATGTTATATTGGAGCATTACTTTTAATTCTGGAAGCAATATTTTAAGAAAAGTGTACTTCAGGGGTCGTTCAGTTGATTAAGTGTCTGACTTCAGCTCAGGTCATGATCTTACAGTTTGTGGGTTTGAGCCCTGCATCAGTCTCTGTGCTGACAGCTCAGAGCCTGGAGCCTGCTTCAGATTTTGTGTCTTCCTCTCTCTGTGCCCTCCCCCACATACACTCTGTCTCTCTCTCAAAAATAAATAAACCATTTTTAAAAAAAAGTTTACTTCTTCATCTTTATGAAGATTTGGCCATATGGACAATCTTATATATGTGTACATTGCTATTAAATTTAGGGGAGTCAGTTAATGTTTTCATTACTTGTTATTATTTACTCCTATATTATTATCAATCAGCTTTCATTCAATCTTTCTACACTAATAAACACTCTATAACAAGAACTCTTTCAACAACTCTTTCATTTTATGCTCATGTTAAAGGCCCTTTGCAGGTGCAACAGCTGTATGCTCCCTGTTGTCTTCATTCTGGGACTCAAGCTAAAGGAGTACCCCTTGTTCAGGACATGCTATTCTAGTAGTGGAGGGAAAGAGCAATAGACAAGCCACCTGAAGACTTTCAAAACTGCAGATCAGACATGCCATAAGTCACAGGTTGGGATCTTCAAAAGCAGATGCGAAAATGGAATCTGGGGGCATGATGTGATCTGAAGTCAACACCTATGAAGAAAGTGGGAGAAGCAGATTGGTCAGAACTAGAAGCAAACTGTGAAGCAGGGTTAAAGCTTTGCCGACCCTGAGAGGAGCTCTGGAGCAAACACTGCCCATCAGAGTATCTCAAATGAGGCAAATATTGTTTGGTCTTTATACTCCCCACTCACTCAGTTACCAGATGCAGGCTGTCCTGGGAAGGTCATGATCCCAGGAGAGGTAGCTGTCTGCAGCTAAGGTGGATCTTAAAGAACCTAACAGCTAGAGGCTATCTGCCAAGTGCACTTCCCACCTGGACAGTAAGTCCTTCCTTTTGAAGGAGGATCTGAGTGAAGCATCTCTAAAATGCTGCTGTATACATTCTGCTCACATTTCTATAGCCAGAGAAATTCATATGGCCAAGTCTGTCATCAGTCTGAAATAGTATTCCTCTCAATAGGAAGTAGGTCAGAGGAAGGTTAAGAGAAGATTCCAAAGTAGGAGCCCTGAAAGGATGGATGGACCAGTACAAAAGAGCAGCAAATAAGTAAGAACAGTAATAAAATGTATCACAATGTCCAAAGACCAAAATTGTCCAATCTTACCTCTTCATTTTATAGTTTAGAATGCAGAGACCCAGAGATATTAAGTGACTTGCCCATATGATATATGTAATTCCTAACAGTGTACCTGGCACATAGTAAGCACTCAAATTCTCTACACAACAAAAATACAAACATAACTAATTAACCAATTTGCTGACATTATTTATATATTATTCAAAGAGGTCATAAATTAGATAACTGGTGTCTTTCATGTTGGCTTGTCCCTCTGTGGATACTTAGGTTTCAGTTTTGCCTGCTCTGTAAAGGAGGTACTACTTACCCTCCAACTTTCCATCTTATGAAAGCTTGCTGCAAACATTTATCTGCTGATGTCCTTGTAGGTTGTTTTTCCTTCTTGGTCAGTGTAGTGGGTTGTTACATGGTGTTAAATATTCCATGTTTAACCTAAAGTCCATAATTTAATTTAAACTACTGATATGACTGTCTATATGGTAACTAGTATGGAAGGAATATATTTGCATTCAGTAATCCAGCTTAAACTCTCAAAGCTTAAACTTTTTCATACAGATAACATGTATTTATCATATATATATGTGTGTGTGTGTGTGTGTGTATATGTATATGTATATGTATATAAATATAATATGTTTACATTTGAAAAATCATCCTTTCTGGGGTGCCTGGGTGGCTCAGTCAGTTAAGCGTCTGACTTCAGCTCAGGTCTTGATCTCACAGGTTCGTGAGTTCAAGCCCCACATCAGGCTCTGTGCTGACAGCTCAGAGCCTGGAGCCTGCTTCGGATTCTGTGTGTGTGTCTCTCTGTCTGCCCCTTCCCCGCTGTGCTCTGTCTCTCTCTGTCTTAAAAATAAACACTAAAAAAATTTTTTTAATAAAAAAATAAATAAAAATAATATCATCCTTTCTTTTTTTAATGGACTTAGCTGCCATGTACTGGATGCTTAATTTTTAATACTACATGTTTCTAGGGTGATTCATTACTGAGAATTGCAGGTTTTTAAAGACTGAATATTTCATTGTGAAAGGATGTCAACCTAAAATAAAACTGGAGGATATGAAATGGAGAATCTATCTAATGCATGCACCTCAAAAGAATAGAACTTTAGATATGAAAGACTGATTTCCATTGAATGCCTGATTTACAGAAGACTAAGACCTACCTCCTGACCAATGAACATCCACCAAGAATCTCTCTCCACCCTTAAGCCAATGAACTTACTGCATGGACTCTGGCTGCACTTCCCCTTCTGTTGCACTCCTTGCCTATAAATACAGCCCACCCCAAATGCTCAATAGACTCACCTGTAGCCTACTCCAGCATGTTTCCTGAATTGCAATTCCTCTGCCATTCTCAAATAAACTTACTTTCTGATAATTTAATTTTGCCTCAGTTTACCATTTCATTTGGATTGACATCATGCTTTCTTAAGTTAATGGGTGGTCATAATTTAAATTATAAACAAATTCTTTTAACTATTTTAAATGGCAAGCATATTAATACTAGACCATGATGTACTTGACCATGCTCTCTTCAACAGATAAAGGAGTTCAATCCATTGCATGGCTAGATCTCTTCTTTATTGCCTCAGACATATTATTAACACATTATGAATAATTCCTTAAAGGTATTCCCTTCCAGGGACACCTCAGTGGCTCAGTTGGTTGAGCAACCAACTCTTGATTTTGGCTCAGGTCATGATCCCACGGTCGTGGGATCAAGCCCCACTTCAGACTTCACACTGAGTGAGAAGCCTACTGGGATTCTCTCTCTCTCTCCTCTGTCCCTCTCTCCTGCTTGCACTCTCTCTCTCTTTCTAAAAATAAAATAAAATAAATTTTAGGTTTATTAAATATTTATATTAGATTTTAATAAAATAAAATAAATTTTAGATTTATTAAATATTTATATTAGATTTTATTAAAATAAAATTTAAATGTTATTTGGAAAAATAAATTTCTAATACTTTGAAATATCCAAAACATACATTAATAGTCAAGGATAGATGTGATATTGTGGTTTATAATAAGAAATATATATATGGTCTTCCTCCCACTCCTGTCACAAAGCTCCTAAAACCCTTGGGATTTCCTAAGTGACTAGAGGGATACAGGTGTCTTTTCTTACCCATAAGCCCCTTTCAACCCACACATGAGTTTATGTTAATGAGGTGACTTCTGGAAAGTCCCTAAGTAACCCAAGAATGGTGGTTTGGTTGAAAGAGGAACCAGCCTTGGTTAGAAGATTGGAACTTGAAGCAAACCTTCCAACATCCCCCACCTCTGGGAAGGGGAGAGGAGCTGGAGAGGGAGTTAAGATCACTAATGGCTGATGATTTAATCAATCATACCTAGGTAATAAAGCCTACATAAAACCCCAAAAGGACAGAACTTAGAGAGCTTCCAGGTTGGTGAACACAGACATGCAGGGATAGCGGCACATGTCCCTTTCCTTGTACCTTGCCCTAAGTATCACTTCCATTTGGCTATTCCTTGATTATACCCTTTTATAATAAACAGTAATGTAGTTAAGTGAACTGTTTCCCCAAGTTCTGTGAGTCACTCTACCAAATTAATTGAACCCCAAAAAGGGGTTGTGGGAACCTCCAATTTGTAGCCAATGGATCAGAAGCATGGGTAAAAATCTGTACTTGGAACCAATGTCTTAAGTATGTGGGTGGGGGGTGGGAGGAGGTCTTGTGGGACTGAGGCCTTCACCTGTAGGATCTGATGTTATCTCCAGGTAGGTAGTGTCAGAATTGAGTTAAATCGTAGGACTCACAGCTTGTATCACAGAATTGCTTGATGTGTGGAAAACCCACACATCTGGTGTCAGAGGGGAAGCAGGATTATAGCACAGCACCAAGAGTAAAGGGGTGCTGTTGTTCCTTTACAACATAATATAAATTTTTATCGTTAAGGCAATGTCCGCATGTTGCTAGAATAAATCAACTTTCAAACAGCTCTTCTACTTCCTGAAAAGGAGACTAAAAATTCTTCAACAGAAGGCAGGCTTTTTCTTTTACAGTTAGATATGGAAAGCACAGGCATGTTAATAGAATCTCACCAAGGTGTAGTGTAAATGACAGATACAAGGACATCTTCTGAGAGGAGATACAGATAGCATGTGAATATGAGCCCTTTCAGAAGAATAAGGGTAAGGAGCAGGGGGCAGGGGGAAGACTATACCTGGAGCATGATTTTGCCTAATTTATTATATGACCTGTGAGAAGTTACCAGACCTTTTTGCCCTACGAGTGCCCTTAAAATTTGTTCAGTGGGGAAATTTTTCCCTTGCCTCTAGGTGAAATCTATGTCTCATTGCTTATTGAATCTCTTTCCCTTACATAATAGATGATCCATATAGTCACTTTTAGTTGAAAAAACAAGTCTCAATTCAGAATTAGAAGGTCCAATCCAATGTATTCAACACTTCAGTCTTCACTCTAAGGTGAGAGTATTCATCAACACTTCAGTCTTCACTCCAAGGTGAGAATCTTCTTCCTCCTCCCCCAGCAGAGACCTGTGGTTGACTCCCATTGGTCTTATGGAAGGAGTATAGGTTTGCTCTGTTCTCCGTCCCCACTTACTTCCTCTCTCACTCTCAAGCCCCAGATTAGAGTAAAAGAGGAACATGAAATCAAGGGGTTAGGATGTTACCTGCCTGAGTGGACAGCTCACATTCTGAGGCTGCCAGTTCTTTAAGGCTCACTGTCTCTCTCTTAGATATAGTTGTGTGTTCTATAGAGGAGCTTCTTTGACAGGCACAAATCCATTGCTTTTGGCTTACAACTCCCCACCACTCCCCTAGCCCTTAGACACCATACCATTCATGGTCCACTCTACAGAGACCTCACCTACTGGAATCTTGTTGTCCTCCTCAGTGATATTACAGGCTAAGCTAGAACAAGATATGGTGCCATGTTAGGTCTCTCTCCCTTGTGTCTATACCTGGGAAGGCATCCATTAACTTCATAAACACTCGAGTACAAATCAAGCAAAATGCAGGCACCTCTGTCCTGCTGATGGTTTCCTCTGACTCCTCTAGTTTTCTCAGCTGTGAGGAAAGCCTATATGTCTCCAAGTTCAGGGAACACATTTCAAATTTTCTAAGGACTCTCATAGTAGCTTCCTACACTGGGCTAAGAGTGGAGGCAACATCCTGCTCTAGTAACCCAGGGGAAGGGGGGTGGAGGCCTCAACGCTGTTTTCCAAGACATCTCTTTTTTTTTTTTTTTTTTTTTTACAAATTCCCCCCACTTGCCACATTCTGATTACTTTTGAATTTTTTCAATGACTGAGGTGTCAAAAAGTATTGCAAAGGATTGTTTTCTTTAAAAATTCTACATTTTGTTTTGCCATCTCACTTTGGTAGGCAGATCTGTTGAGTGGTTCTCAATCCTACTCAACCCAATATATACAAACTTTAAAATTTTTTTTCAACGTTTTTTATTTATTTTTGGGACAGAGAGAGACAGAGCATGAACGGGGGAGGGGCAGAGAGAGAGGGAGACACAGAATCGGAAACAGGCTCCAAGCTCCGAGCCATCAGCCCAGAGCCTGACGCGGGGCTCGAACTCACGGACCGCGAGATCGTGACCTGGCTGAAGTCGGACGCTTAACCGACTGCGCCACCCAGGTGCCCCAACAAACTTTAATAACAAATCTTTTTATCACTCTACTACCATGGAGTGAAATTTACAGATAATACAACCTACCTACATATATAATTCTAGAGAATCAATACAATGCCTCAACTGTGAAATAAAGGAGAGATAAAATTTTATGTACATAGTAAAATAATATGCATTTCCTTATTTAAGTTTCAGGTATGCCTCCACTGGAAAAGAAAAGGAAGTCAGATTTTTGCCCTCAGTTGTAATGAATTCATTTGGATTTAAGAAAAGGTAATATTCAATTGAATATTGTCAAAGTTTCTTCTCTATATTTGTCATTTTAAAATAAGGGATAAATAAAGATATTCAGGGTTGGCTAGATAAGAGGGAGAGGTTCTTTCAACATGCATTCAATAAATGATCCATTTTAGCAATTTTAATTCCACAATTGATATTGCCTTCAGTAACATATTTTGAACCCCTAGTAATTTTTAAAACATAAAAAGTTGTATAAAATCTTTCCTCTAGGGGCGCCTAGGTGGCTCAGTCAGTTAAGTGTCCGACTTCAGCTCAGGTCATGATCTCATGGCTTCTGGGTTCGAGCCCCATGTCAGGCTCTGTGCTAACAGCTCAGAGCCTGGAGCCTGCTTCGGATTCTGTGTCTCCCTCTCTCTCTCTGGCCCTCCCCCGCTCTAATTCTGTCTCTCTCCCTCTCAAAAATAAACAGTAAAAAATTTTTTAAAATAATACTAACATTTCTTTACCGACTAAAGTGACCAAAAATGCTAAATAACTGAGTTAATAGAGCCCATGCTCTTGATTATCAGATATGGAAATTTCCCTGGCCAGATTTACCAATATTAGCTTTTACCATCTAGATGGAATGCATAGACAGGTGCTTAAGACTAAAGGCATCTTCATGAACCTGGTGCTCATTGTTAGGAGAGAAAAAACATACCCCCTTTGTGTACCTGTTTATACAATTGGTTCTTATTTAGAAAAGCAAAGTACAAGTGATAAGTGGTTTAATTGACATTTTATATACATATATAAATGTATACTAATATATTAGTATACTATATATATATATATTATTTTCAGCATACCTTCAGCAGCCCACTGTAAGGAAAGTAGGCATATGTCTCTTATAGGCTGTGCCTCTTCAAGAATCAACTACTGTGAGTTACTCTTCATGAAGCTGCATTATGGTTGAACAGATAAAACCTCATCTGTGCCCTTGTATAAATCTCTCCCAGTGTGAAGGCAAGGATTAAAACAGTCTTTCCTGCAGTTACCCCGAGCTTATTCCTCTAATTCTACGTTGGACTCCAGTATTACCCTAGGGAAATCATTTACTCTCTCGGTTCCAACTGGAACTAGTGATTCTGACATCCTAGGTTTGTTATCCAAAAGTACTAGCAATTTAGTGTTGCTTGATGTGCATGACTAGCAGGTGTTATATGTGTGTTGAGGCACGTATAGCTCCTCCCAAGGAATCCAACGTTTGGAAGTGCCTTCCAAAGCATTTAGTCCAAGTTACTAATCTTCTGTCCAAGCAGGTATTATCCTTGGTAACTTCCTATGCTTGACTTTAAGAGAGTAGCAATCAGAGCCTATGCCACACAATCTATCTGAGAGATTTCATTATTTTACCTCTTTGTATTGTCAGTGCAACTTTTCTGAAAATATTAGAATATTGTTTAGGAAACATCCTTTTATTTTCTCCATAACTGGATTCATTTTCCGATGTGAAGTCTACACACAAACCAGTTATAAAACTTATGAAAACAAAACCAAAGATGCATAACTTACATTCGAGCCTGTTTTTGTATTAATAGATTCTTCCTTAAACACACTTTTAATACATAAAGTTATATTTAAATTTCTCAAACTTGCATGTCACCAGATTCAAGGCTCT
Organism: Herpailurus yagouaroundi; assembly: GCF_014898765.1. Lineage (NCBI taxonomy): Eukaryota > Metazoa > Chordata > Mammalia > Carnivora > Felidae > Herpailurus > Herpailurus yagouaroundi. Next base: position 97,047,066 of record NW_024412376.1, on the reverse strand, counting down.
ATAAATATTATCACAGATCACCATTCTAATCATCGTAGAAAACTCTACTTGAATAATTACCCTTTAAGATAAAAACAAATAGAAACAAAATCCATTAAAACTTTACACTTTACCCTCTGGTCATATTAGCCTGAATAGTTAAATCTTTAGTCATATGCAATCTTTGCTTACATGTGTTTTTCAAGTATCTTATAATTGAAGAATAATAGGACTATCTACTCTAAGCATTCACAACTTTTTTTGGTAACTCCACATCAAGCTAAGTGTAGAATGGAAAATGGGCACAGGTCTGCTTTTATGGCTTACAGAGCCAGCGGTCAGGCTACCTCTCTAGGCAGTGAACTCTTATCTCTGGTAATCCTCAAATGAAGGTTTGAATTTCTTGGGAGTGTAGGAGAAGAAATTCCTGCATTGAGTGTCAAATTAGACTGGATGAAGCTAAAAATTCCCATGCAATAAGATAGAAGACATTGTTTATTAACATTAGGGAAGGAGATTGGGTCATTTAGGGGAAAGCTCTAGAATAGCCATGCAGATCATTGTCTTTTGATTACCAGAATGCACTCACATTCATTTCCTTCTAGGGAACCACGCCTTTCACATTCTCAGCCCAACTTCTTCACATAAATGAATTCTTCCTCTAGGATACAGGAGCAATGTATGCCTTGGCAAAGCCAAGCAACACATTCCATCTCCTGGCCACACTGGTGATCTCTGGAGTGGGCACCAGATACAAAATGGGCCAATTAGGACCATAAAATAAACTCAATTCTAAAATTTTCCTTGCAGCATCAGAGAAGTGGAGTATCTCTTATGCTGGATTGTGTACTATTATGCTGTGAGCCGAAGTTCTGTAAGGCCAGCTGGTAGAGCATGAAAATGGAGCCAACTGAGAGGAAGCAGATTAGAAAAGTAGATTCTGAAGATATCTTTTGAGTTCTGAACCAATGCATGTCTGTTCAGTCACATAAACCATTAAATAAAGTCTTTTTTGACTATTTGATAAAGCAGTTTGAGTTGGATCTTTAAAATAAAGTCTTAACAGATAAAATGAGGATAAGAGTTCTCCACTCCATCCCCGGTCCTAAGGATGGTGTCAGACACATACTAGGTGCTCAATAAATACTTGCTGAATGAATGAATAAATTCCCTAAAGGGGCTTCAAGCAACTAGAAGGACTCAGAAAAGGAAAAGAGTAAGGAAGAATGGATGGTAACAATGTGTTGGTGAAGAGATTGTGTAGAAGAACAGGAAAGGTTATTATTATGAGTTTGAAACTTTAGGGAGATAGAGAGAGGGAAATGTACTCTATTATAATCTACTCCTATACAAAGGAAATATAACCTAGTGTTCTGCAGTCTATTGTTCAAAGATTTGGGAGTTAGACTTATGTCTTTGAACATGAGTTCTTGTAAAGACTGGCTTCAAGACAGAGCACACTTGCCAGATTTAATAAGGATTACCCATATGTATGTAAATTCTTTAAGTAGCAGTTGAATTCAAATGTGCTGCTAAAAATAGCCATGTCTTGACCTTTCATCAAGGAAAAAAAAATAAAAGGAACTTTTCTTCCCTTTAAACATGGCAAATTAAGATCATTCAGCAAGATAATTCAAAATGCTTATGCTATAAATCTGTGGATATTTTCTTCAATACAGTCAACTCAAATTTTTGGCCATCTAAGTTCGTTTTTTACAGGTTTCTCTTTTATTTCAAATTAATGGTTTTGCTCCTTTTTTTAAAAGGAAGTCTTGGGGAGCCTGGATGGCTCTGCCGATTGAGCATCCGACTTCGGCTCAGGTCATGATCTCACAGTCCATGAGTTCAAGCCCCATGTCGGGCTCTGTGCTGACAGCTCAGAGCCTGGAGCCTGCTTCAGATTCTGTGTCTCCCTCTCTCTTTGACCCTTCCCCGTTCATGCTCTGTCTCTCTCTGTCTCAAAAAATAAAATAAAAACATTAAAAACATTTTTTTAAATAAAAAAATAAAAGGAAATCTTTACTAGCCTTTGCAAAGAAAAAGATGTATATTAGAGAATTAAGAAATTTGATTGCTATATATATTGACTTTGACAATCTATAATTTTTCATAAGCTTAGAAAAATATTTATGATTACCTGTAGTTCAGTAACATTTATAATAAAAAATAATGTTTCTAACAGAACCACTACCATGCAATATTGACAAGCCAAATAGCCAAATATTTTAAATATTGCTACTATAGCTTTTGTTCCATTAAGTCACAGGGCTTTTTTGAAAAGATTCAAGGAAATTTTTAACTTTTTAAAAACATGTGATGTTAACATGTGCACCTTTTATTTAAACTCTGTGAGACATTATCATTAAATCTGTGGGTCTGGTCAAACTCAAAGGCTTTAAGATGAATGATGGAAAATGAAAACAAAGTCTCTCCATGACACCAGGGACAACAATAGAGATATGACTGCATGTTCTATAGTAACTCTCTATGTGACCTTAAGTGTCTGTCTTCCTTTATGTCTCACTAAGTCAAATAAGGTGAAGCACCTCTTTAAGGGTATTTAAGTCCCACTCAATTATTGCAACATTAGGAACACTTAAAACATGTTAGTGAAAAATGAAAATATAGATGACTAATAAGAAATAGGAATTGAAAGTATTTGACATTATTTCTCTTTGAGCAAATAACAGTATATAACTGAAATACTGGCTTACCAGTATTTCAAAACAAAAGCATGTTTTAGTGATTTTTTTTTTAGAGAGTATATATCTCCAAGGTATATATCAAAATTGGGGAAACATGCATAGTGTGAAAGTAACTATTTACCTTTTGTTTTGACTGATTGTTAAGTTTCAAAATGTTTGCTTTTTATCTCAAAGTGTATTAAAGAGGATTTTTAATCATTAACAGTGAGAAATAGTAATTTAGTAGGTTTAAGGAGAAAATAAAATTCACTTAGAAAACTGAAAACTCAGGAGACACAATTACCTATGGAAAGGGATATTGGGGAGAAATACAATATTTGACATTCTAGCACATTTTCTACTTAATTAGGATCTCATTTATTTTAAGAAATGAAATGAGATTTGGATCTACTATGACAGATTATGACAGAGCCTTTACCAAATCTTGGCTCACAGAGAAAACAATATTTATGACATACTCTGGGGTAACAGATGAGATTGCTCCTAGCTGAGATGACAGCCAAAAGCTCTGGGCCACCTCCAGTCACAACCCAGCTGCTCTAGTGGCTGAGGGGATCAATATCTCCACACATCTGTGTCCATTGTTACATAATCTGTGGGAGAATTTTGCTCTCCAAAATGAAAGGGCATGTAAATTTTCCACTACTTTTGGAAAACAGCTCAAAGTACACACATTTACAGTAATGAGTCAGTGAAAATCCACTACATTATTGCAACATTAAGTATTCTATACAAGCTATTTAGGAGCCAAAGGGTCCTAAAATAAGCTCAGACTTGCACACAAAAACAAGAGCTGTTGCTTTCATTTGATAATCACACCAAAAATGAAGCACTCAATATTAGAGCTAAAGTTTGAATCCATATTTATTGGTTGATATCTAAGATATTTAAAAATCCAACTGTCTTATATTTGGACAATTAACCAAAGTTAATTAACCAAATTTAATCTTATAAAGTAGATGCTTTCTCCTTGCCACTTGAAGTTTTTAGCTAGCCATTTTGATTAATGTCATTATTAGCTAACATATACCAACATTTTCTAAAACCATACTTTCAGGTAGTAACCAATAATTAAGAAGTGTTAATCACAAAAATGCCAAGAGGAGGAACAAAAGAATACAAGATGCAACTAAGTCATTGTGAAGAAAATGGAACAATATTAAATCACCAGATAATGATAATTGTAGAGGTTGGGCAAAGTACGGCCAGGGTGAGATGAGGTTGCCAGGGAGGGGGAATAATGTTTCACTGGATGCATCATACCCTCCTTTATATCTATACATAGGGGGCATTTTTAGGTAAACAATCCTTCAACATGGAAGGTCTGGAGCTCCTCTGTCAAATATGGTAGCCACTAGCCACAGGTGGCTATTAAGTATTTGAACTGTGGCTAGACCAAATTGTGATGAAATGTATGTGTAAAATATACATTGTATTTTAAAGACCTCATTTCAAAAAATGTAAAGTATCTCATTAATAATTTTTATATTGATTACTTATTGAAATTAAAATATTTTGGATATATTAAGTAAAATACACTATTAAAATTAATTTCACCCCATGAAAAAAGTCAACATGGCTATAAGGAAATTTAAAATTCCATAGGCAGTTCACCTTTGAGGCTCCTGTTATATCTTTATTGGACAGGGCTAGCCTAGAATAAAACTATGTGGGAAAGAAGAAAAAGATAAAATGACCATACAACAGGAAAAAAAAAAAAAGATGCTTTAGAATATATCAGGAAAAACATATTTTCATTAAACTCCTAAAAAGTTTCTATTAATTTGTCAGTAAGAACGGTAAGAAGCCCACTGTTGGAGTCACTAACTTAACTGTGTTTGGTTTTCACTCTATAAAGAGGATTTAGTCATGCTGAATGAAACCTTTCATTGTCATCTTAATAAATTTCTCCTTTAAGTGTTGTGATTGATAAGAAAGACAGACAGACATACATGTAGACAGATAATCTCTACTCCGTGGAACCTTACTGACAATTGCAAAAAAGATTCTGATGAAGAAAATGTGGCCACATTACAACTATATATTTTATGAGGAATTGCCAAGGCAAAGAAGGACAACTTCAATTCTGTTTTCAAGGGGGAAGTAAATGATTCATTATTCAAAACAGATAGTTAACTTCTGTTTTAAAGATTTCCAAACATTTTGAAAGAAGAGATAAATGGTATTTGGCATCTTCCCCCTTCCTCATTGGGAACTTCCAGAAAGTGTTTGTCTTTCTCCCCTGGGCTCCAAGGTGCAAGATATCTTCTTTTCCTAGATTGGCAGTACCTACAATTATCCTCCCTGGGCAATACCCTCTTTTCCTCTTCATTTAGAGAGGTGTGTTATCAATTGCCGTTTATTTGACACTTAGCACGTGCATTCAATTACGATCTATTTCGATTTATCCTGATAGTCAATGATAAGGGGGAAAAAACATGGAAATAGTCTGTGGCTTCAGTTTTCCAAATGTTCTTCATAGACAGTTAAGTAAGCACTGAATCAGCTATGTCAAAATAAGCAAATTTTCAGGCTTTTCCTATTCCAATCAGACACCATGTAGAAAAAAAATGGTGCTTTTTCAAGAAGTGGACATAGTGAACCACCTTCCACCCTTCATCTCTGTCCCCAACTATCATCATTCCTAATACAAGTGTTCAATGGAGCTATGGAGAGACAGATGATTGAGGATAGATAGATAGATAGATAGATAGATAGATATAGACAGACAACAACAAAATTTGCTCTTTAGGTAATGAATAAACACAGAAATTTAATTTGGTGGAGGAAATGTCCATAGTATACTACTTCTAAAGACTTTTTTTTTTATTTTTAAAGACTCAAAATCCTACAGGAGAAAATAGGCAACAATTGGCCTAGGTCACAGCAACTTCTTACTTGACATGTCTCTGGAGGCAAAGGAAATAAAAGCAAAAATGAACTATTGGGACCTCATCAAGATAAAAAAAAAAAACCTTCTGCATAGCAAAGGAAACAATCAACAAAATTAAAAGGCAACTAATGAAAGGGGAAAAGATATTTGCAAAGGACATATCTAATAAAGGGTTAGTATCCAAAATATATAAAGAACTTACTAAACTCAACACCCAAAAAACAAATAATCCAGTGAAGAAATGGGCAGAAGACATGAATAAATGCTTTTCCAAAGATGACATCCAGATGGCTAACAGACACATGAAAAAATGCTCAATATCACTCATCATCAGGGAAATACAAATCAAAACCACATTGAGATACCACCTCATACCGGTCGGAGTGGCTAAAATTCACAACTCAGGAAACAACAGATGTTGGCAAGGATGTGGAGAAAGGGGAACCCTTTTGCACTGTTGGTGGGAATACAAGCTGGTGCAGGCACTCTGGAAAACAGTGTGGAGGTTCCTCAAGAAATCAAAAATGGAACTATGCCATGACCCACCAATTGCACTATGAGGAATTTACCCAAAGGATACAAAAATGCTGATTTGAAGGGGCACATGCACCCCAATGTTTATAGTAGCACTACCAACAATAGCCAAAGTATGGAAAGAGTCCAAATGTCCATCAACTGATGAATGGATAAAGAAGGTGTAGTATATATATACAATGAAATACTACTCAGTGATGAAAAAGAATGAAATCTTGCCATTTGCAATAATGTGGATGGAACTAGAGGGTATTATGCTAAGCAAAATAAGTCCATCAGAGAAAGACAGATATGATTTCACTGATATGTGGAATTTGAGAAACTCAACAGATGAACATATGGAAAGGGAGGGAAAAATAAGATAAAAGCAGAGAGGGAAGCAAACCATAAGAGACTCTTAAATACAGAGAACCAACTGAGGGTTCTTGGAAGCGGGGATTAAATGGGCAACAGGCACTAAGGAGGGCGCTTATTGGGATGAGCAGTGGGTGTCATATGTAAGACATGAATCACTGGATTCTACTCTTGAAGCCAAGACTACACTGTATGTTAACTAACTTGAAAATAAATTAAGTAAACAAACAAATAAATAAACAAACAAATACCCAAAGATCTTGTGGCTAATTATGAATGAGTATTTATTATATGCCAGATGCTGCTTTCACCATTCTAAAGATGACTAACTCATTTCAATTCGTAACAACTCTATGTGGTAGGTAGTAGTATTATCAACATCTTTAAGATGAGAAGACAAGCTCAGAAAGTTATCACTTGCCAGCAGTCAAGCAAGTGACTCAGGCAGAGCTAAGACTGAACCCAAATATGCCTGCAGAATCCATGCTCCCAGGTGATGCACAATTCTGCCTCTCTCAAGGCTGAATTCAAGGGTAAGTCAAAAGATTCTTACTGAACACATAGTTTTTTCTTCTAGCATTAATGTCTCTTGGTATGAATAAGTAATATACAATCTCCACTTTTGTATTATGAATAGTTTGAGGGCAAGAATCACAGCTTTAACCTGCACCCAACATGACTTTATCAATTGGTTCATTTGACAAAGCCACCACTGAGCACGTAACATACATTAGGTGCTTTAATAGGCACTGGGAGTAGGAGACGAGCAAGACAGTCTCTGACCTTCATGTCCTCACAAGTTGAGCTGGTTCCTAAGCTGCAATATGTGACAAATGCCGCCCTAGTGGTATGAACTGAGGGCCATGAAAGACACAGAGAAGAAAACAGCTAATTCTGTCTAGCAATACGAGAAAAGAATGAAAACTGAATAATGACTTAAAAAGACATTTATTTTAAGTATTTCATAATGCATATAAAATTATACACTTGGTACAAAAAAATCAGTTAGATGAGATGTAAATGAGTATGTGGAACTACAGCCTTAAAAACATGATGCAACTCAAGAATTCTTTGGGGGCATGTATTGCTAATACATAAAATATATGAATAATATATTCTCATACAGACATATAAATCTATTTTTCATACCTTACAATCACGTCATGTACAATGTGACTGCTAAACTATCATTATTTTGCCACTATATTGGAAATTTTAATGATATGCCTTAGGGTTAAAGAAGTTTCTGACAAAAGTTCACCTCTTCTCTGACATTAGTTACTGATTTTTTTCTCTTAGTTGTTGAGTATTATTTACATTGTCCTTCTACTAATGTATTCTTTCCCACATCCATATTTAGTATAGTTTCTCAAGACAAAATGTCATATTAAGAAGGAGCAGATATCTTTCAAGCCCTGAGGACAGTACTATAGCAATGTACAGGGAAAATAAACAGGGATAGTAATTATTTTCTTCTGCCTTCCTTTCTTCCTTCCTTTCTTCTTTTCCTCTCTCTCCCTTCCCTCCTTCTTTCCTTCCTTCCTTCCCTCCCTCCTTTCCCCCTCTCTCTCCTTCCTTCTTTCTTTCCTTTCTTCCTTCCTTTCATAATTGCAGAGAGGCTCACCTTACTAGGAATAGTAAGTCACCACAAAGACACGAAAGCACAACAGAAAATACCTTTTAGTTCCAAAACCCATATTAGTGTACTCAAATTGGGATATTTTTAACAGTTAATTTATTTTCTATAATACATGAGATTGAGTCAACTTACATTTTTCATAAAAATAAAACATTACAATAAACTTTCTAACTGTATGTTATTCAACATATAACAGATGCTGCTCTCTGAAAGAATAGTTTAATGGTGGGATTTGCTCCCTCTCAGTTTCTTTGAAAACCACTTGCTTCTAATTCAATGACATTTTAGTGGCAAAAGTTCAGAGGTTTAACTGTAAGATCTACTTATAAAATAATTCTACACTAAGCTATAATTAACCATAATTCTTTTATTTTGTTAAAGAGTTACGTCAGATCCAAGATTTCATTATGTGCTTACATATGCATGAACAGTAAACATTGATTTCAAAATCAAATGTGGGTCATTAGGTCAATTGTCTCAGTAAACTGTAACTTACAGAATTACAAATTAATGGACTTATTATATCTGACTACATGCTTTATTAATGGAATTTCATCTCTTATTTGTCTCTCTTCCTTTAACAGTATTAAAATATATTTAAAACAAAGTACTACATGAAAGGCACTAAATTTTGAGTCACAAAATGAATAGCAAAGTATGCCATAAATAAACAGTTTATCATTAGCTTCTTATACATTACAGCAGAAATTCAATTTGTGGAATGCTTTTTACATCTTGTATGTATGTGAATATATAATGTGGTATATAGGTACTCATTATTCTGTCCTCTGCTAGGACTAGCTTTTACTGATTGACACTTTGGCTTCAGACTCTTGGCTTCCATTGAAAAACAATGTAAGAAATAGCATTAAAAAATTATAATAGCTAAAAAAAATTGCAATAGCTAGAGAGATGTTTTTGAGATTGTTATCCACTAGAGCATCCTATATAAAGTGCTACATAATAAATATTTTTATATCTTATAGCCAGAAAAGGCTTTACTCCCATTACAAGTTGATATGTTTTTTTCTTACTAATTATGTTCCTCATTTCACTCTGTCTACCTGGAAGCTTACACCTAAATGTGTGACCCAAATTCATTACATAGACCACTGTATTCTCCACATTCTACTCTGTATCTTCTAGTCTAACTTACACTTTTCTTTGCCTCACTTTTTACATTTTACTCACTAACATTTTTCTATTTTATTGTATGTCTTGAAAGTGGAGTAAAAATAAATAAACATATATTTTATTACTGACCGCTATGACCTTGAACAAATCCCTTAATCTCTAGATTTTTATTTTCCCATTTATAAAATAAAGGTAATACAGGATGTTGTAAGACTCAAAATAGATTATTTATAACAGTATTTACAGGTCATTTTACAAATACTAGGGCTTCTTATCTACCCAAAGAGAGCAGTACAGAAATTTGTATTAGGCTCATAACCTCAGTATTAGATATCTGCTACTGTTTTAGAGTCTCTTAAAATTTTCTTTTGAAAAACTATCCCACCTCCCTCACTGCATAGCTCCAGAGGTGGATGCACAACTCAGACCTGGCTAAAAGCATCCCATACCCCTGGCCATACTCACTAGTTCCATATGGGCACAGACCCAAGCTGAAACAAAGAAAGTCATACCTGAGATTTGCTGGAGCATGGGGACACTGGCATTCTCATTTCATTGAAATTATTCACAATGAGATGTCCTAAGGGTAGAGATGCTAAGTGGACATTTTTCTCACTTCGTAGGGAGAGTACACTTTAGAATAAAACCAAACCAATGCAAAGGAAAGCAGAATTGAGAGAGACAGAGATGGTTTTCTGATCACAAAGTCTGGGTCCTCTGATCCAACCATATCTGAAGCCACCTGTACCCACAAACACAGCATCATAGGAGTTACCATCATCATCTCTTGAATTCACAATTTTAATTCAGGAAAATTCACAGAGCAGAAGAACTTATTTGATCACCCTATAATACTGTTTTAAAAAATGTCCAATCAGTACAGAAAATATTAAAAAAACTCATTGGCCAGAATATTTTAAAATAAACCACCAAATATGTGAGCAAAACATTTAGGATTATGAAGGAAAATCCTCTATAGTGCAGTATGTTAATCCAGATTTTCTGAGCAGTAGATGCTAAAATGGGATAAAAAGTTTAAGGATTTCATTAACAGAAATTTCTGAGTGAAAAAAAAAGGAAATAAAGTTGGATGAACGCATTGTAGACTGCAGTGCAGTCTAGAAGGTCCAGCAAGACCACTAGGGAGACCTTGAGTCCAAAATGGCCCAGGTATCCCAGGAACTGGCTTGTCTTAGCATTCCTGCCAGTCGGTCATGGACAGGAGGCAGTTCTGGAAACAGGGAGTGGGCTCAGATGCAACAGGGATTTCAGAGTGAATAGACAGAGCACTTGGTCAATTACACCCTGCTGTTTGAGATCTGTGAGGCACAGTCTCACGGCCAACACCTATAGTGAGATCTTATGGCACAGGTGATACAAGGCTATAGCAGCAGTTAAATATAGTAATGATAAATAGTGAATCAGAGGAACAATGGCAGGAACTAAGTCAAACTTTTCCTGATAGTTCAAAAACAAGAAAACAAGAAATACTATGGCTTCATATGGAGTCTTGGCACTGGATAATATGGCATGGTTAGTTTAAGACTCATAGCCTTTGCCTAACTTTTTCAGAGGGAACCTGAGTAACCACTTTCTTCTCCCCCTTCTGGCCCTTTTATTTGTGTCTGCTTATCCTCCCAAAGTAAAAAAAAAAAAAAAAAAAAAAAAAAAAAAAAAAAAAAAAAAAAAAAAGAAAAGAAAGGTTGCTATGACATGTATAAACCAAAAACCAAGGTAATAATCATGTTGTCATGATGTCAGGTCCAAACTCGTAATTCTCAGTTGTAACCTCCTACTGTCAAGTCCCCAAATCAGAGCACATTACTTATTTCTTTTATATCTTCCCTGAGTTCTCAGTCAAGTTTTAGGAATGCATCTCCACAGTCTTCAACGTTTATTTTATTTTTGGGACAGAGAGAGAGCATGAACGGGGGAGGGGCAGAGAGAGAGGGAGACACAGAATCGGAAACAGGCTCCAGGCTCCGAGCCATCAGCCCAGAGCCTGACGCGGGGCTCGAACTCCCGGACCGCGAGATCGTGACCTGGCTGAAGTCGGGCGCTTAACCGACTGCGCCACGCAGGCGCCCCATCCACAGTCTTAACAATATTCTGTTCCATTCTCATGAAGTGATCTTCACTCAGGGTGTACTTAACAAGTATACTATCTGCCTGATAGAGGAGAGGGTGGTGCAACAGTCAAGGCAGAAAAGCAAAGCCATCAGTGAATGCTCTCAGATCTCCTCTTGCAATTAACTCTTCCTATGACAATTGCACCCTAAGGCTGAATGTACAGATTGTGGGACTCTTTCTTGAATCCCAGATTTCCATTACTCTTGATTCTTAATTCATTGGCATTTTTAATGTTAATGCACTCACCAATGCCTGTTTCATGCCACTTCCATATCATTCATTAGGTGTGATGATTTTTGTTTTTATATGCTATGCAAGAAGTAGTTTATCACTGTTTAAAACTCTTATTATGATCTCTTTAAATTCAATTCTAGGAGCACCTGGTTGGCTCAGTTAAGTGTCTGACTCTTGATATTGACTCAGGTCGTGATCTCCCAGTCGTGGGATCAAGCCCCACATTGGGCTCTGCAATGACAGCATGGAGCCTGCCTGAGATTCTCTCTCTCTCTCTCTCTCTCTCTCTCTCTCTCTCTCTCTCTCTGCCCCACCCCTGCTCACACTCTCTCTCAAAATAAATAAATAAACATTTAAAAATAAATTAATTAAAGTTCTTGCTATTTGATCCTGCCATTTAAAGTCCCATTTAAAATGAAAAGAAGCAAAAACATTTCAGAGGAAGATAATCTGTAAGCAGAGAAGGACAAATCTATGCACAACACTGGAAGAAATCTTGAAGGTCAACGTATGCACTAGATATTGAAAGCTCTTATTTCAAAGCCAGACAATAAGCGTAGTGCAGTGGTTAAGGACTCTTGCTGTGAAGACAGGCTACCTGTGTTCAAATCCCCATGTGTATATTTCCTAACTCTATAACATTGAACAAGAAAATAGGGATAGTACTATTACCTACTTCTGAGAAGGGTTTATGTGGATTAAACAAGAAAATCCTATACAGGAGTTTGGCATGATTCTGGCATGTATTCAATCTCATTTATTTTTGTTGTTTCATATAAAGCAGTTTATAGCATGCAGCATTCAGTAAAAGGCAGCTATTATCGTGCCCATAAGGACTTGTGAGTTGTCAAGCCATATTTGCTGATTTGGGGTTATAAAACAACAGTCTCCATATTAAGTCATTTTTGAAGATCTAGTCCAACTATGTATTTATCCTGCCATCTATCAGTGAGAGCTGGTTGATAAGGGAATCCATTAGGTGTGGAAGCAAGGACCTAGCAGACATCCCATGCCGAAAGAACTCGTGGGAATTTAGGAGCCAACTGCCAAGTTAAGTGTTAGTTAGATAGTCAAAAAGGAGTTTTTCTTTCTGTTCCCCTATTGCCAAGAGCCCAGGAAGGCTATGAGGAGCCAGAAGAAATACTGTGAAAATTTGAGCCTGCAGAGAAGTAGGTAGTTCAATGTCTTTTATCCACCCCCCCCCCACCCCCGGTTTGGCTGGAAATAATAAGCAGAATTTTCTTACTAAGAAAAGTCGGTGAAAAGGAAATTTTTACTGGTTTTTTTTTTCCTGTTTTGCATTTTTTCCCAACCAGCTTTATTTGTTTATTATTTTTTAAGTAAGCTCTACACCCAACATGGGGCTTGAACTCACAATCCTGAGATCATGAGTCGTGTGCTCTACCCTCTGAGCCTTTCCAGGTTTATTGAGATCTAATTGACATATGATGTGTAAGTTTTAGGTACACAACATGTTGGTTTGATACACTTCTACATTACAAAATGATTACCACCAAATAGCATTAGCTAATACCTCCATCCCATCACATAGTTACCACTTCTTTTTTGTGGTGAGAGCATTTAAGATTTACTCTCTTAGCAACATTCTAGTATATAATCCAGTATTATTAGCTATAATCACGATGTTGTACATTATGTCCTCAGAGTTTATTTGCACTGTAGCTGGGAAGTTTCTACCCTTTGACCAATATCTCCCCATTTCACCCACCCTCAGCCCCTGGTAACCACCATTCTAGTCTTTTTTTTCTCTGATTTTGCCCTTTTTAGATTCCACATATAAATGATAGCATACAGTATTTGTCTTTCTCAGCCTGACTTACCTTACTTAGTATAATACACTCAAGTTTCATCCAAGTTGTCACAAATGGCAGGATTTCCTTCTTTCTCAAGGCTGAATAGTATTCCATTGTGTGTGTGTGTGTGTGTGTGTGTGTGTGTGTGTGTGTGTGTGAGTGTGTGTATGTGTTTGAGAGAGAGAGAGAGAGAGAGAGAGAGAGAGAGAGAGAGAGAGAAATCACATCCAATGTATCCATTAATTCATTGACAAACACTTAGGTTGTTTCCATATCTTGGCTTAATTGTGAATAATGCTGTAGTGAACATGGGAGTGCAGATAACTCCACCAGATCCTGATTTCAATTCCTCTGCATATATACCCAAAAGTGGTATTGCTGAACCATACAGTAGTTCTATTTTTAATTTTTTGAGGATCTCCCTACTATTTTCCATAGTGGCTATACCAATTTACATTCCTACCAACAGTACACAAGGGCTCCCTTTTCTCTAAGCCTTCATCAACACTTGAGATCTCTTAGATTTTTGATGATAGTCATTCTAACAAGCGTGCGGTGATATCCCATTGTGGTTTTGACTTGCATTTCCCTGATGATTACTGATGTCCAGCACCCTTCCATGTTCCTGTTGGCCATTTGTATGTCTTCTTTGGAAAACTATTCAGTTCCTCTGCCCATTTTTATCAGGTTGTTTGCTTGTTTTGCTATTGAATTGTTTAAGTTCTTTATACATTTTGAATCAGAAATATGATTTGCACATATTTTTTGCCCATTCCATAGGCTCCTTTTCATTTTGTTGATTGTTTCTTTTGCTGTGCAGAGGCTTTTTAGTTCAGAAGTCTCACTTGTTTATTTTTGCTTCTGCTGCTTGTGCTTTTGGTGTCAGATCCAAAAAATTATTGCCAAGACCAACATCAAGGAGCTTTTTCCCCTATGTTTTCTTGTAGGTGTTTTACAGTTTCATGTCTTATGTTTAACTTTTTAATTCATTTCGAGTTTCTTTTTCTGAATGGTGTAAGATAGGGGTCCAAGTTCATTCTTTTACATGTGGCTGTCCAGTTTTCCCATCACCCTAATGGAAGAGACTGTCCTTTCCTCATTGTGTATTCTTAGCTTCCATGTCAAATATCATAGGTATGTATACGCAAAAGTTTATTTCTGGGCTCCTGACTCCATTCTATTGATCATTGCGTCTATTTTAATGCCAATACCATACTGTTTTGATGACCATAGCTTTGTTGTATAGTTTGAAATTAGGAAATGTGATACCTCTAGTTCTGTACTTTCTCAGGATTGCTTTGACTATTTGTGGCTCCATACAAATGTTAAGATTATTTTTTGTATTTTTGTGAAAAAGGTCATTGGAATTTTGAAAGGGATTATATTAAACCTATACAAGGAAACCATTTTTAATACAAAGTTAACTAAAGGGCCTTTAAGCCTGATGCTGAAATCTCCCCTATAGTCCCCTTGTCAGGCTAACTGCTGGGAAGAAGAGATATCTTTTTATAATTTGCAGAAAGTACCTATATACAAAGTTGGCCCAAGCCCTGAACCCCTATGTGTCTTTCTGGCCCTAATAATGTCTATCTGTTGTTGTGTTGTCTTAGTAAGTTCCTAAATTTATTTAGATAACTCCTTGATATAATTCTAAATCAAGAATCTTCTCAGAGCAATGGAGAACTGGCCACTGCTTTTAGACAAAGATTTTAACATTCCCCCATTGAAAGTAAACCGCACTCCTTATAATGGGTATTATTGCCACTGTGTAAATAAAGTCATTCAATACTGAAAACATCTGCAGGCACTCCCCAGGGCAGTATCCACCTAAATTGCATGGGGAATTAGAAACCATAGGAAGCCTGTGTCTGGGGCCTTGGCTTAACCTTGCTAATTCTCCCCAAAACTAGAGCCTACTTCTAAACTTTAACTGAAAGCCTACCTTTACCAAGGCCCAACTGGATTTCTATATTTTTCTCATACCTTACTGACTTTAGGGTTCACGGTATGTTGTTCCAACTACATACTACTTCATCACAAACCTTCCACATGCTTACTCTGAAGCCAGTCTCCCTGAAGTCAATTGCCGGTGTCACCAGTTGCTGTGTGTCCCTAACAAATTTTTAACATTTCAAGGTTCAGTTTCTTCATTTTTAAAATGGGGATAATAATAGACCTAATCCATATGAGCAATGAACGATGTAACATTTTAAAGTCTCAGAACAGTGCCTGGCACATGGTGAGCACTCCATAAATGTTGGCAGTAGTGACAGCTGTCTGTGTCTCTTATTGCCTGCCACCATGGTGTCCAGACACTGAGTTCCACATTCTAACTAGATTGTTCTCTTCTGAATTAATCTGGCTGGTGAACCAATCTGAACCAATCTAGTGGGCATTCCTGGTTTCTGGGTCGGGATTAACCAATTATGGGTTCAATAATAATAATGGATAATACCATTTCTCATATTACATATGATTTTTACATAGCCACAGGCTATTTTCTGGTGTTAAAATGAAAAGAATCGACTGTTCAATATGACATAATGGTAGAGTGATATGTAATAATTGGCTATACACTTCAAATAACAGTTAAAGGCAAAATTTGGCTATGTTCTTTTGAACATTAATATTTACATTTTATTCTTTTAATTAAACATTTGACTTTAGTCCAAAGAGGAGGTACCCACATACTTTGGTTTTGAAAATTCAAACTCCCAGAAATCTTACTAGCCTTAAAGAAACCAAATGTAAATGTGCATACTGACATAGCACACATATCATTTTCCCCAGTATTCAATATATGAAACTTACATAGAATTACTTCCTCAAATTAAAGATAATTTTTTAAATACGTTATAGGTATTTACCATCCTAACAACACCTAGAGCCACAGAATATGTGGGCACATATGATCAAACCTGATCATGCTATTGTACTAGTAACACATCCTTAGCTGGTAGAGTATTGGGTTTTCAGCTGTGTGACTTCAGGCAAGTGTCTGTTTCCTCATCTGTAACAAGCAAATATTGGAATCTCTATTCATAGGTGTGTTATGAGAATTGAATGAGTTAATTCTCTTAGCCCAGTACGTGGAATGACAAATGTTAGCATTCATCATCATCATCATCTTCTTCTTCCAACCACCCCAATAACTCACATCCATGTGATACTTTGTAACTGAAAAAATAGAAGAAATAGTGAGGTTAAAAAAAAAAAAAACGCAAAGCTTCAATCACCTGAGCAGAATAATCAGTGCCTATGGCTGGAAAGAATTCAGGCAAATAAAGAAACCAGAAGATGTTCAAAAAACATTTTCTTTTTCTTTTTCAACTTGGAGAAGTTTAAGGGTATGGGTTTTCCTTCTGGCAGCACTGCCTGCTATAATTTCACAGAGATGCAAATGATTAACATAAGGCTATCCTATAAGAAGAGCAGGATAGCATATGAGAACTGGACATTTCAGAAGAATAAGGGTTAAGGGGAGAACTGTATATGGAACATGACCGTGCTGGCAACAAGGAGGCCAGCAGAGCCACTTGGCCTTTCACCGTAGTGAGTCCAGTTGGGTAAGCACTCCAGAAGCAGTAGCAGTAGTTCTCAAAATGTGGTTTCTGAACAAGCAGCCTTGGCTTCACCTGGAACTAGTAAGAAACACAAGTTCTCTGGCCCTACCCCAGACCGACTGAATCAGACATTCTGAAAATGAGTCTAGCCATTCTGCTGTAAGTTAAGTCTTAGAATCACTAGCTTACAATCTACTCAGAAAAAAAGAGAAGTAAGCAAGATGATACAAACCTCTGTGATAGGTACTCTGTACAATGATGCTATTCCCGTGCTACTGGAGTACACTGGAAGGTCATCTACCCCAACCCAGAATAGGAGGTGAGTCTGAGGTAAATATTCAGATATGTGTGAATCAATCAGGTGAAGTAGGAACAAAAGACTAGATTGGATTCCAGATCGCTGCACTTTCACCGAACACCAAACACAGCTCGACCATAAGTAGTTAATAGCTACTATTTGTTTCGTACTCCTTATTTTCCAGAATTTATATTAAACTCTTTTAGGCATTATTACGCTTAACATGTAGGGCATCTCTATATGAAAAGCAATATTATTATCCCTACTTTGTTGAAAAGAAACGAAGCTTTAGAAAGCAAATGTTCCTGAGAAGATGGGCAAGAAAATGTGACCAAAAGTACACATGGAGGATGGGAGGAAGTAGACTTCCTTAGAGTCACAGAAAGGAAAACAGTGAGGGCAGAGTGGACAGGTTCATAGATTTGGTCTACAAATGTCTTCTGCTGGGTAAAAGGCAATGCTGGGAATTGAGCCCAGCCAGTCTGCCAGCAGAGTCCATGACACTAACCACTATATTTTGCTGTCTGATTACATTTACCATATTGAATTACAATTGCCTGCCTGCCCCCCTCATTAGATGAGGGAGCTCTTTGATCTCTGAATTCCAAGGTCTGAACACATAATGGGCTCTCAATTTTTATTAAATTTGTAAGTGAAATAAATAAATAAATAAATAAATAAATAAATAAATAAAGACACTAAAACCATTTGTGTGGCTTATTTTAAGAATTGGGTAAGAGACAACTGCAATTAAGTGTATATATTTTTAAAAATCTGGGGGTGCCTGGGTGGCTCAGTCTGTTAAGCATCCGACTTTGGCTCAGGTCATGATCTCGCGGTCCGTGAGTTCAGGCCCCGCGTCGGGCTCTGTGCTGACAGCTCAGAGCCTGGAGCCTGTTTCAGATTCTGTGTCTCCCTCTCTCTCTCTCTCTGACCCTCCCCGTTCATGCTCTGTCTCTCTCTGTCTCAAAAATAAATAAAAGTTAAAAAAAATTAAAAAAAAAAAGAAAAATCTTGCCATAATTTTAGGCCTGGGTGAACATGATTTCTCCACAAGGAATCTCTCTCTCTTTTTTTTTTTTTTTTTAATTTTGGTTCAGGTCCACTAAAAACGAGTGTTTACGAATGTAATGTACAGTCTGTTTATCATTCTAACAAACATTCTACCCTGCATCCATGATGTACACCCATGTGGTTCTAAAAAAGCTGGCTTTACCACTAAACCCAGGAATGGAGTACAGAACCTAGTCCAAACCAATCACTGCATTCCACCCTCTGTGCACTATTATCAGTTCATTCATGAGCATGTGATCTAGGCTAATACAATCAGGGAAAATATCGGGACTTAAACTGGAAATTCTAATATACAGATAATCTCTACTTCTCTGAAATATGTGATGTGCAAGTGTAATAATTGGAATTGTTGCTGCCATTTTACTATCATGAAAAAAGCAATCTGAGGAACAAGCAGACACACAGAGTAGGGAAGAACCAGAATAATTTTATGAATCAGTGTCCTGATCAAACTATGCCTGACATCCATATTACTGCTGGATTTCCCCATTTTGAAATAAGTTCCTTATTATTTTGGCCAGTCTGTGCTGATTTTCTCCTAAACCTAGATAACTGATATAGTAGACCTCTTAATAGGTCTCAGTTTCTGCATTCTTTCTCTTTCGAGAATTAGAACCATATGTATCTGTGAGTGACGAGGATGTTGAGTTTTCTAAGTTCTTTATATATTTTGGATACTAACCCATTATCAGATATGTCATTTGTAAATATCTTCTCCCATTCTGTAGTTGCCTTTTAGTTTTGTTGATTGTTACCTTTGCTGTGTAGAAGCTTTTTATTTTGATGAAGTCCCAATAGTTTATTTTTGCTTTTGTTTCCCTTGCCTCCAGAGACATATCTAATAGAAAATTCCTATGGCCGATGTCAAAGAGATTACTGCCTATGTTCTCCTCTAGGATTTAAATGGTTTCCTCTCTCACATTTAGCTCTTTAATCCATTTTGAATATACTTTTGTGTATGGTATAAGAAGGTGATCCAGTTTCATTCTTTTGCATGTTGCTTTCCAGTTTTCTCAACACTACTTGTTGAAGAGACTGCATCGCACTACTAGGTAGTTACCTGAAGAATACAAAAATACTAATTTGAAGGGATACATGCACCCCAAGGTTTATAGCAACATTATCAACAATAGCCAAATTATGGAAACAACATTAATAAAAAAAATTTAATAAAATAAAATTTTAAAAAGGAAGGGGGCGCCGACTTCAACTCAGGTCATGATCTTGTGGTTCATGGGTTCAAGCCCCACATCAGGCTCTGTGCTGACAGCTCAAAGCCTGAAGTCTGTTTCAGATTCTCTCTCTCTCTCTCTCTCTCTCTCTCTCTCTCTCAAAAATAAACTTAAAAAAAAAAAAAAAGATTTGCCTTAATTGGGGTCTTAGCCTAAAAGTTCTTACTCTCTTAGGGAAATGAAAACATCCTTCATACTGTAGAGTGTGAATTATCCCAACTGAAGATAAGTAATAAATACATTTTGCATATGGATGCTATGTTTTATTAATCTTTCACCCATATAGACTCTACATATGTATGTATGGTATATTATAGGGACTTGAGAAGTGAAGTGAAAAATTATAGAGAAAATACATAACATATCTTTCCCAAGATTTGGCCTAAAATATAGAAATTTTCTTCATTCCAAAGCTATTCCCTTGTTTCAGATGACCTTGAATGAACCTTTTTCTCTAAACATACTATCACTTACCTCAACAAAACGTCAAGCCCCAAACAGCACATAGCAGAGCCTGACTCTACTGCAAATAAACACACTATTAATCATTTCAAACTACTAACTCCCTTTAGTACAGTAATCTACACATAGCATACACTCAATAAATGTTGGAGATTATGATTAATAGTATGAACATTAACGGCATACAGTAATCAATAAACACTGTTGAATAACTTGATTTAACAGCAAATTGAGAGTGGATAGATAGGGAAAGAAATGATTTTTTTTAATCTGGAGTTATTTTTCTTAATGTGTGGTGTTTGCCATTTCTAAATCACCATCTAAAATGTGTTTTCTCTTCAAACATATTGTATACTTTTATCCAATGTCATAAAAAGTATTCTATTTTCAGACATCAGAGAGAAATTACAACTAAAATAAGAGATTATTAGACTTTTGGTAAAATCATTTGCTGTAAAATGTACCAAAACAGTAACTTGAAACTCATCAAGAAGACCTAATCAGGGGCGCCTGGGTGGCGCAGTCGGTTAAGCGTCCGACTTCAGCCAGGTCACGATCTCGCGGTCCGTGAGTTCGAGCCCCGCGTCGGGCTCTGGGCTGATGGCTCAGAGCCTGGAGCCTGTTTCTGATTCTGTGTCTCCCTCTCTCTCTGCCCCTCCCCGGTTCATGCTCTGTCTCTCTCTGTCCCAAAAATAAATAAACGTTGAAAAAAAAAATTAAAAAAAAAAAAAAAGAAGACCTAATCAATTATAAGCTAAAATAAGCAACTGCAGATTTTAATATAAATGCTCCTCCTTTTGTTTTTTAACAATCTTAAAGGCTAGATCAATTAAACTTATTTATTACAAAACAGTAATGGCAGGATATTTTCAAGGATCCACCTAGGATTTTCCTTTCACAAACTTGAAAATATATCTCTTCTGCTGGCTTTGAAGAATAGCCTTGACTACAAAAATGTGTCATTTTCTAAATGAAAAAGTATTTCTTTATCACATCTCTGTGTTTTTATCAATTTTCCTGCTTTTGCTTTCCTTCTTCCTTTGAGGGTAGTAAAATAATTGAAACATCAACTCTGCAAATTAAATACCATATGCAAAATATTACTGCACATTCTTATTTAACAATGGATCTCTACAACACATACACTTATGAACACAAAAATTGTATATATAATAATTTATCATACAATGTGATCCTCCATAATTACACTGTAGGACTCAGATCAAATGAATATACCATCAGTGTTAGAGGAGATCACATTTTAAATCAACTCATTTCCATAAAATTTAATATATTCATAAGTAATAAAATTGAGTTGCTTTAATAATCACTTGGTATTTGTTTTCTGTATATATTTTACTTAAATTTCAAAATTCACCAGTTTTGATGAGTGACTTTGTAATGAAAATGAAATAACATTTCATAAAAAAAGTATTCATTGAGATTAGAGAAAAAAACCATAAGGCTTCAAAACACCTGTGTTCCAACTTCTGGCTTATTTTCTCTTACGACCTTTTCTAGAAATCTCTTTTGCTCAGTGGCATCAGCTAATATCCATGACAATAAATTGTCATTGTTATAAAAGGTCTTGAAAACAAATATCAAAGGACCCAAGGAAGAATATCTAACTGTATCTTAGTCATCACTGTGTCTACCAATAGAATTGTCCTCTCTCACTCATTCCATCACCGATATTCTGAATGTCAGTAAATATGTGCCAAGTTCTGCACTAGGATAAACAAAAACTAAGGCCTGGTTTCCTTTGCTAAAAAGTTTAGAGGCTACAAAGAAATATGAGTCATAAAGGGGATTACAGTAAACACATCATAAATGTTTGATAAGAGGCAGCAATTCACTTGAGACACAAGGAGTTGGGTAGATTTGAGCAACAAATGGCTGTCCCATGCTGACACCTGCTTCACTTACTTGTAAGGACAGCTCTCAGTCCATTTTTCTAAATACTGGAATACAATAGCAAGCAAGAGCTTACTGAGAAATGAGTCAGATGTGAAACTAAATATTTATTTGGGATTATTGTGGAACTAATTCTCTTATTGTTAAAACTTTTTCGTATTAACTATTATGGCCCCATCATTAATCCACAAATCCAGGGAACAATGGTGTCCTAAAGGACTAATGAAAAATTATATTAAGGTAACTGTCTAAAAATTCTAGTTTTTAAGTATACAAAATCTATTTTTGGATGAAGTAATTTAATGCGTACACATGTGTATGTGTGTGTATACATGTGACTTACTCAAATGTGCATTAGGAGTTCCCATTTTCTGGGTCATTTCATCAAGTTCTACTGCTCTTTTTTGTTTCCTGCTACAGTGACAACAGTATCAAGTACCTGATTCATATGTTCTAGATTAGTGGGTAGTGTCCTTTTTCTCACATTCTTTTCTTATGTTTAATAGCAATAAATTATTAATTATCTTTAAAATATTTTAAATTGCTTAGGTTTGAAGAGAAATGGGTAAGAGGACAAGCTTTTTCTGACTTATTCATCTTGTCTTACCTAAATCATGATTACATTTTGAGAAATTCTTAAAATAATGTTTTATTTTTAGCTCTGTGTGTGATTGAAATTTTAGCCTTATAAGCAAAATGGAATTTAGCCCCAAAAAAAGTTGCTATTTAATTTTATCTAAAAATATTAGCGCTTCTAAGTAGTAACTGAATAAACATTTGCACTTATTCCAGGTTTTTGAGAAACAGACTCTTCTAATTACTTCAATATTTACCTGATAGTGTATAGATATATTGTATTTATTCTCACTATGATTAAATTAGATGTCTGTACATAATAACCAGGCAATGGAGAACTAGATTCTAATCCTTGCTCTCTGTGACTCAAGAAACACACTTAAAGGGTACCTGGGTGGCTCAGTTGGTTGAGCGTCCTACTCTTGATTTTGGCTCAGGTCATGATCTCTAGTTTGTGGGCTTGAGGTCCACATCAGGTTCTACACTGACAGCACCAAGCATGCTTGGAGTTCTGTCTCCCCTTTCCTCTGTCTCTCTCTTTCTCTCAAAAATAAATAAACATAAAAAAAGAAATACACTTAAACCTTATTCTTTCATGTGTAAAAAGTGAAGAGAAACTTAAAAATCTCTTAAGTTGCCTTTCATTATTTCTGCATTTTTAGTCATTTTTTTTTAAATTCACTGTATCCTAGACACCATGCTGTAAACTAAGAATACAAAGGTAAATAAATAATACATGGTCCTTGCCCTAAGGAGTTCATAGTCTATCAGGGGAGAGAGACCTATAAACATAATTGTAGTTCTATTTGAAAAGAACAATAATGGTTAATATTTAATGATTCCTAAGTATGTGCCAGGTTCTGTGCTAAGTATTTTGCATGTATTATTAATTTTTTTGTCCATAATAAAATAATCATTAAAGAAACACCATCATTACCCACATTTCACAAGTGAAGACAATAAAGCAGAGTTTGTGTAAGTTGACCAAAGTCACACATCTCAAAATGAGGAGGAGACAGAGCTAAGATTTTAATTCTGGTGGCCTGACTTCAGGGCCCATGGCCTTAACTATTAAGTATACTACATCCAAGAGTAGGAGTACAGAATGCTGTGAAGACATAAGAAAAACCAACCCTGTTTCTTTGGGATAGTCCATTTTATACATATTTTCCCAAGATTGTTTTTAATAGTGTCCCTCAAAATACCTCATGATGATGATAATTATTTGGTCATTCTATTCATGGAGGAAGTTGTGTTTGAGCTTATATCTAAAAAAGCAATAGGGTGCCTGGGTGCCTCAGTGGGTTAAGCATCCAACTTTTCTTTTTTTTTTTTTTAATTTTTTTTTCAATGTTTATTTATTTTTGGGACAGAGAGAGACAGAGCATGAACGGGGGAGGGGCAGAGAGAGAGGGAGACACAGAATCGGAAACAGGCTCCAGGCTCTGAGCCATCAGCCCAGAGCCCGACGCGGGGCTCAAACTCCCGGACCGCGAGATCGTGACCTGGCTGAAGTCGGACGCTCAACCGACTGCGCCACCCAGGCGCCCCGCATCCAACTTTTCATTTTGGCTCAGGTCATGATCTCACAGTTTGTGAGATCAAGCACCTGGTTGAGCTCCATGCTGACAGCACAGATCCTACTTGGGATTCTCTCTGTCCTCCCTCTCTGCCCCTCCCCCTGCTTGCTCTCCCTCTCTCTCTCTCTCAAAATAAACATGTTAATTAAAAAAAAATAAAAGTAAAAAAGAAATAGAAGTTAGCCATCTGGACAATGGGTTGTTCAGGGAGGAATGATCCTGCTCCACGCAAAGGAGATACAGAGCACCAAGGAAAGGAAATTGAGTATAGCTCAGGAAGAAAGGGCCTGCCAGTCAATCTTTGCCCACCACTAACTAGCTGCCAATATTGTCTCCACCACAGCTAGAGCAAGCTTTTCAAAGCCAACAATATCGTTCCAGCCCTCTGACAAAATTCTTTCAGGGGCTTTCCATTTGCTCTTAGAATAAAGCCCAGATT
This sequence comes from Herpailurus yagouaroundi, assembly GCF_014898765.1. Classification (NCBI taxonomy): domain Eukaryota; kingdom Metazoa; phylum Chordata; class Mammalia; order Carnivora; family Felidae; genus Herpailurus; species Herpailurus yagouaroundi. The sequence continues at coordinate 97,022,512 of NW_024412376.1, read as the reverse complement.
CCATACCATGACATACAAGTCTTTACAGAGTCAGGTTGCCCTCCTCTGCAGCCCCATCACATACCTCTCAGCCCCATGCTCACCATACCCCAGGTTTACTCTCTTCTCTGTGGCCAACTTCAAGGCTTTTCCCATGATTTCCCAGTTCCTCAGAGAGGAACTTTCGTACTTAAAGTAGTCCTCCCCACTCACCAGCTCCACTGGATTATCTATCCTAGCACCCTGTAAGCTACGTCCCTGATAGCTTCATATATCTGTTCATTATTTTGTGCATTTATTTTGAGTATTTATTGGCCATCTGCCTCTGACATTTCAGCCCTCGAGAGCGAGAGCCTTATCCATCTTGTTCACAGGTACATGGTCCTGCAGCATACAGGTATTTTATGAACTTTAACTGGGTGAATGACGTGTACTATGCTGAATATATTACATTACTAAGAGAACTTGCATTTTTTAAAGAAGAGAGAAATAGAAGAAAATGCCTAACACATGGGAATGATCCTCTAATGTTAAATTTGAGGGCATAGGCTGGAAAGAGATTCTTCTAAATACTTGAATCTTTTACTGACAATATATTCAATTTTGCCTACCACTTAACTGACATGGCCATCAGTAAGGACACCCACAATAACTACAACTATCACTGCCACCAGCTGTGAGTTCCACTGTATGCCAAGTGCTTTACATGTATTATTAGCTAGTTTCTTATTTGCTTTGAGATAGTGACATCTTTCTGGTGCTTTCATTGCATTGACACTTACTAAGGACTTAAATATTGAAATGAGAAAAAATGGCTATATATAATGTTATTAATATGCCTATGAGAATAGCATAAGAATCAGAATAACTTATTTCTCTTTTGAGAAGTAAATATTACACAATTTTAAACATTACATATATTAACATCATTGGCACTGTCGGTAACACAACAAAGACATAATTATCTTTAGTGTACTTCAAGGTGGCATATTTTTAACACTCACTAAAGTAAATTTCAAAGCAGACTGGCAAGCTTATAAACATAAACATGAAAAGTTTTAAGGGTATATGATACACAGGAGGGTATATGAAACTCAACTGGGAGTGTTATCAAAATGAGAACAGCCTGTTAAGATAATGAAAATTGGAAAATCCTAGCAAATAGGCGTTACATCAGGAAGCAAAACACATTAAGAAAAGCATAAGAGTTATTTTTTAATGAATTTTAAGTCTTTTACCAAGCCTTTGTTGTTATTTGCTAATGCGCTTTGTGAAGGTTGAAAACTAACGCTTATTTTCTCATTAGCTTCACTCTTTTCCTCTGGCAGACATCAATACTCTCTTTCTAGACCCACACTTCAGAAAAACATAGAACTAAAATGAATATGGCAGTTATATTCCCCTCACAGTACATCAGTATCACAATGAAGTCAAAACAGCTTAGTGTACAATGCATGTTACTTACAGAAGCAACTGTGAAAAGAAAAGGTATTCTAGGATAGTGATATTCTAAGAATGTTCCTAATTATTATCAGATAATTATTTCTATAAAAAAATTCAAGTGGAACAAAATAATTTAAATAGCCCACCTTCAGTTGCCTTTCCATTCTTAAAATACCAGAGCATCAATATAATGTGATGAATAATGACTGAGCATCTGTTATGCATATGACACTATATTTATACTCTGAGGATATAAAGAATCTTAGGCAAGGCCTCTATCTTAGAAGCTAAACATCCAGAAGCTAAATACATAACACATATGCATATGCAATAAACAACAAATCAACCAGAGGATTTAGATGACAAAGGAATTAAGGCATAAAAGGAAAGAGTAAGGTGTCTGGGATCAAGCAGATCTTAGTTTAACTCATAGAATGAGTTCAGATAGGATACTTAGCTTTTATTAATAAAATGTTGGTAAGTAATAAAAAGTAAGTATTTACTAAGAAGTCAAACCAGTGAATGTATGTAAACTCCTTGGCATAAAATAAAACTCAGCAAATAGTGGCAGTGGCTTTAGTATGGACAGCAGATGTCCTTGCTAATGGTTATGGCAGTTGGGTGGTCGATTATAGAAGGTACAGATAATTTTCAACACAGCCTAGAAAATCTGGAGGCCTTGCACCTGGCACATCTGACATGATGACAGCATCCCACACCAGTCACACTGTATCTTCAGGGTATATCTGAAATGTCCCCAGGCTGTGCTGAAAAGTATCAGTATCACACATCCTGAAATGTGTGTGTTTCCGGGCTGTGTTGCTGTGTGCTCTGAAAACACAGTCACATTGTGTTTTTCCGAGTGTGCCAAATACAAATTAATAATAACGGGTTTAATTCTCCATGTGAAACATAGGTCAAGAGATCCCTCTCCTTCTATTTCCTCAGAGTATTTACCTTAGAAAACTTGTGAGTCCTTTCTCATCTCTTTAAAAGGTATCCCTTTCACAACTAGATAGGTTTTTTTCTTGTCAGCCGGCCCTTTCTTTTCTTTTCTTTTCTTTTTTTCAGCTTTATGACCTAGGTTCTTTTTCAAGAACCTGAGAGCCATCTTTTTGAAATATAAACATCAAAAGAGATCACTTCTCTAACTCCCAGTTCCTATGAGGATAGGAAAATAACTTCAGTGGGCACCTTGGTCCAATTTACAAAACTCCCTCTTGTTATGAAGATATGAGAAGTTTGTTTTTCCTCTGGATGAAACCAACAAACTAAGAGAGAGTCATCCCAATTATCAGATGCAGTTAGGGTGAACTATGTGTGACAAATGGCACTACCAAGTCCTCTTGAAGACTAGTTATTGTTCATCTAGAAAATGTGCATTTAATGGGTTGTATCTGCTTGGCTACATGGCAGGGGTAAAGGAGATTTGTTTTGTTTTGTTTTGCAATGTCTGAGCATATTGCTTGTGATGCACATCACATTCTGGTCTAATGCTTATTAAATGATAAAAATGTTTCTGTCACTACCAAAAAAAAAGAAGAAGAAAGAAAAAAAAAAGAGAGAAAACCTGGAAACCTTACATCACAAAGAAAACTTTGGATATTATTTTTTGTGAAGGGGAATAATACAGGGAGAGTGTGAGAATGGTGTGGGGCTTCACCTGTACTCTAGTGTGAGTACTGAGTATCTTGGTTTTCCTGGAATGAGGGTCCCATATAATTAAGTAGTGAGTAAAGGTTTGGGAGGTTTTCATTGCCAGGCAAGCATTTTATACTATGGGAAAAAAGAGAGTCAATATAATTTTGAGCAGGGAAGTGGCATGGGTAAAGACATTGTTTTAGGGAAAGTAACCTAAAAGTAGTATACAAAGTGTACTGAAAAGGTAAAGACTTGAAAGATCTACAAACCAATTAGGAGACTGTTGGAATATTCATATAAAGGAAGTGCCTCTGAGAGATCTTCCCCTTTATAAGGCTGAAGACACCTTATGCAAATATCTTTGATGATATGCTACAGCTCATGAAATTCCACCAGACTTCCCATCCTCAGACCCATTTCCTCAAGTCATACATCCCTTGTTTCCATCATTTTGCTTCAACTTAGATTCTCTCTGTCCAGCACCTTTGTGAAGGAGTCCTAGTTGGAGTGGCTGCCTGATCTCAATCTGGGCTCACCATAGGAAGCTGCCTATTAAGTTCTAGTTCTACTTGGCCACCTCCACCAGTCCATCCTACCTTCATATTTAAGAAACCAGCCTGAGTCCAGAGCTTTGGAGTCTTGCTACTCTGAGGGTGAATCAGAAAAAAAGGAATTGTGAATAATTCGATGTGGGAGACAAAGAAGAGAGAAAAGTTAAAGGTGACTTAGAGGGGCGCCTGGGTGGTGCAGTCAGTTAGGCGTCTGACTTCAGCCAGGTCACAATCTCGCGGTCCGGGAGTTCGAGCCCCGCATCAGGCTCTGGGCTGATGGCTCAGAGCCTGGAGCCTGTTTCCAATTCTGTGTCTTCCTCTCTCTCTGCCCCTCCCCCGTTCATGTTCTGTCTCTCTCTGTCCCAAAAATAAATAAATGTTGAAAAAAAATTTTTTTTTAAAAAGGTGACTTAGATAATTCAAACATAATTGACCGTAAGAAATATGTCCTGCTGGCAGATAGAGGTGGGGAAATAAGTGTCAGGGGAAAATGTCACCGCCACAGTGGCAGATTTAAGCAGCATCTCAATGAGCCTCCTAAGGAAAGACTTTTGTGAGGAAACAACAGAATGTCAGGGGCTGAGCCTACACTCAGGGTCAGGAGAAAGAAGTACTAGCAAGGAAATAAAGGAGGGAAAAAGGCAAAAAGGTATATAGATAGTGAAAGTCAAGGAAAGAAAAAAAATGGTACTTAGAGACAATGAAAACAGTGAAGAGGTGAACAAGATTAAGAAATGATGAATCCCCTCTTCTAATAGACTTTAATTTTCCCAAATATTGCTTGCTAGTTTAACAGTAGGTAATAGAGCATTAGTCTTAAAACAAAATGACTATTAGTTTCAGAATTATTTCACATTTAAAAATGTCTCCACTGGAAGCAGCATATATTAGTTTAGCTTATTTTAAAATGTTTAAATATATACATCATATAATGAAAATAAATATATATGTATATACTATAATATATATAGTATATATGTATATAGTATATACATGTATACTATAATGACTCCAAGTATTTCTCCCAAGTAAAAAGAAATTCAGACTTTATTATTTTCACTAGACTCCTAAAAACACATCCATTTTATCTGTTGGAGATTTCAGTTTTTCTAAGATCCTTCTTCAAACCATCCAGTTTTAATGACTTAAGCACTCTGATTAACCTCTGGTTTCCTTCTCCACTTGAACTTTTTTCTTTTACAGCTCTCAGAGACAGCTATATCTTAAATATGTCACAAATAAATTGAGATTTTTTTCTAGATTCAGTCTAAATTAAGCCATACTAAAGACTGCTACATTTCAAATGTTTGTTTCAAAAAGTCTCTGTATTCCTTTCCCTTTCAATGCTTTGGCCTCCCCTTTCCTTTTCAGCATTTTGGCCTCTATTGTTTAATCTAAGGACTAACTTAATTATGATTATTTCTGACATTTTCATTATTTCTATTTATGGTGTACTATATTACTGTCAAGTATGCCATCTGTAATATTTAGACAAATACAAGAACAATGCTAAAATTTCCCTTTTTAAGTGTAATATATTTAAATCTCCTTGTCTATAAATGTAATTTTTATTATGATGCTTACTAAAGCATTTATATTCAAAATAATTGGTCTGACACTATACATTGGATTTTTAAGTCCTTTTCAGAATAAAAGTACAAGCAGAGTGTGAATTTTGCCCAAACATCCAAATTCCCAATTTCTCTTTCAGTGTTCCTATAGTTTCAGACAGATATGAAGCCAGAACAATACATCAAATCCTGTACTGCCTCTTGGAAAATAATAATAATAACTACTTTTTGTTGAGGGCCACTGTGTGCTGGGCAATAGGCTAGGGCTGTGTATAAACTATTTTAAATTTTTTTTTTCATCGTTTATTTATTTTTGGGACAGAGAGAGACAGAGCATGAACAGGGGAGGGGCAGAGAGAGAGGGAGACACAGAATCGGAAGCAGGCTCCAGGCTCTGAGCCATCAGCCCAGAGCCTGACGCGGGGCTCGAACTCCCGGACCGCGAGATCGTGACCTGGCTGAAGTCGGACGCTTAACCGACTGCGCCACCCAGGCGCCCCTAAACTATTTTAATCTTCACTACTTCTTAGTAAAAAGGTAACATCATTCTCATTTTACAGAAAAGGTAGCTGAAGCTCAAAGAGGCTAACATTGTGCTCAATAACATCACTAGTAATGAGTGGAAATAACACTCACCCTAGCTTTGCCTGACTTCAGAGTTCATGCTTTCTATTATACACACAAGCTTCCCTACAAATCATTCTAAAATTTGAAAAATGTAAATATATAAATGTAAATATATTTGAATATTGTTATGGTTTTAAAGTATTGAATTATATTGATGGATAACACTAAAATAGCCACAATTATTAACCTGAATTTACTTAAGTAAACACTTATAAATAAGTTGTGCTAAAAATTGCATAGTTCATCAGAACTTCAGAGATGTAATTTAAATATTTGAACTAGTTTACCAAATCATTTTAAGTCAAAAATGTTCTCCACTATCCAGTGGAGTAGATATTTTCATAATGTTTGCTGTAACTTATCCTCTCTATGAGATTACAAAGCCGCTTAGAGTATCTGTGTCCTCCTGTAATCTGTATGATGTCCTGCTCAGTGTTGATACTCTGTTAATATCTAATAATAAATGGATTTAAACCACAGAAACAAGCAGCGAGAACTAACTAACATTCAAACTAGAATAGTCCCAAAAAGCATCAGCAGAAAGTAGTGCATGAGAATGGTTTAAGCAAAAAGGTAGGCGGGGGAGGGGGGTGGAGTATGGAAAAACTGGTGCTTTCAATTGAAATGCCCAAGATACAATAGATCAAAAAATCTAAAGCAATATTCTAGACCAAAAGGTGAAGTTTTCAATAAAAATAATCGAGAATCATTGTTATGATTTTAAAATATCCTCACCCACACGGGAGATAGTTTGCATGTCATCAATTTTTTAAGACTTATCTCTTTCACATTTTAACATTTCTGAAGTTAGCTATGTCTTACACTTGATGGCATATCATAATTGTCAAAATTTGTTCTCTTTCTTAGTAGTATATAAAATAAATGGTGCATTGACAATATATTGTGTGGTAGCCAGCATCCAAGATGGCTCCCAATGACCCCACCTCCTGGCATTCGCAGCCTAGGTAGTCCTCTCCCACAATGCACCAGGCGTGGGTCATGTAACCAAAAGACCATGTCAGAAGTTATAGTATGTGATGTCCAAAATAAGGTTATAAAAGATATTGCTGTTTTGTCTTGGTGTCTGTCTCTCTCTCTCTCTCTGTCTCACCACTTACTTTGGGCTTTGGGAGAAGTCAGAACAATTCTGTGGATATCTCACATGGTGTAGAACTGAGTCCTTGTGTTAACAGTCGGGGAGGAAATTAAGCCTCTTGCCAACAACCTCATGAGTTAGCCATCTTTTTTTTTTTTTCTTTTGATATTTTATTGCCAATCTACTTTATTTTTTTTTATTTATATATGAAATTTATTGTCAAATTGGTTTCCATACAATACCCAGTGCTCATCCCAAACGGTGCCCTCCTCAATACCCATCACCCACCCTCTCCTCCCTCCCACCCCCCATCAACCCTCAGTTTGTTCTCAGTTCTCAACAGTCTCTTATGCTTTGGCTCTCTCCCACTCTGACCTCTTTTTTTTTTTTTTCCTTCCCCTCCCCCATGGGTTCCTGTTAAGTTTCTCAGGATCCACATAAGAGTGAAACCATATGGTATCTGTCTTTCTCTGTATGGCTTATTTCACTTAGCATCACACTCTCCAGTTCCATCCACGTTGCTACAAAAGGCCATATTTCATTTTTTCTCATTGCCACGTAGTATTCCATAGTGTATATAAACCACAATTTCTTTATCCATTCATCAGTTGATGGACATTTAGGCTCTTTCCATAATTTGGCTATTGTTGAGAGTGCTGCTATGAACATTGGGGTACAAGTGCCCCTATGCATCAGTACTCCTGTGTCCCTTGGATAAATTCCTAGCAGTGCTATTGCTGGGTCATAGGGTAGGTCTATTTTTAATTTTCTGAGGAACCTCCACACTGCTTTCCAGAGCGGCTGCACCAATTTGCATTCCCACCAACAGTGCAAGAGGGTTCCCGTTTCTCCACATCCTCTCCAGCATCTATAGTCTCCTGATTTGTTCATTTTGGCCACTCTGACTGGCGTGAGGTGATACCTGAGTGTGGTTTTGATTTGTACTTCCCTGATAAGGAGCGACGCTGAACATCTTTTCATGTGCCTGTTGGCCATCCGGATGTCTTCTTTAGAGAAGTGTCTATTCATGTTTTCTGCCCATTTCTTCACTGGGTTATTTGCTTTTCGGGTGTGGAGTTTGGTGAGCTCTTTATAGATTTTGGATACTAGCCCTTTGTCCGATATGTCATTTGCAAATATCTTTTCCCATTCCGTTGGTTGCCTTTTAGTTTTGTTGGTTGTTTCCTTTGCTGTGCAGAAGCTTTTTATCTTCATAAGGTCCCAGTAATTCACTTTTGCTTTGAATTCCCTTGCCTTTGGGGATGTGTCGAGTAAGAGATTGCTACGGCTGAGGTCAGAGAGGTCTTTTCCTGCTTTCTCCTCTAAGGTTTTGATGGTTTCCTGTCTCACATTCAGGTCCTTTATCCATTTTGAGTTTGTTTTTGTGAATGGTGTGAGAAAGTGGTCTAGTTTCAACCTTGTGCATGTTGCTGTCCAGTTCTCCCAGCACCATTTGTTAAAGAGACTGTCTTTTTTCCATTGGATGTTCTTTCCTGCTTTGTCAAAGATGAGTTGGCCATACGTTTGTGGGTCTAGTTCTGGGGTTTCTATTCTATTCCATTGGTCTATGTGTCTGTTTTTGTGCCAGAGTTAGCCATCTTGAAAGCAAGTCTTCTAGCCCTGGTCAAAGCATCAAGTGATGGTAGCCTAGCCAATATACTGACTACCACCTCAAGAAAGACCCTAGCCAAAATGACTTTATGTTGATCCAGGATTCCTGACCCTCAGAAACAGTGTGAGATAATAAATGTTTGTTGATTTAAATTGCTAAATTGGGGAATCATTTGTTATACAGCTATAGATAACTAATATAGACAATCTCTTAGATTCAATGAAACAGAATAAGAGGGGATTTGTAAGAAGAATTTAGTTAAAAGGACCCTTTAAAGTTCTATAAGTCCACTCCCCACCATTACCAAAGAGTACTAAGGAGGATGGAGAGGTGCTTGCCCCCTCATTTCAAATCTAAGAAAGAGTCTTTAAGTTCTAGTTAGGATAATATATGTAGTTGGGCACACAAAGTGAAATGGAGGCTTACTCCCACCTAAGAAAGCCAATAAGTAAGAAATCATAGTTGGCTCCCATAGGCAGGAAAAAGGGAGGAGCAGTGGCCACCTTGGCTTGGCCTCAAAAATACAAATGTATCAGGCCAAAGGATATATACATGTGTTCCAAGATATAAATATATTCCAGAGGTGGGACACCTGAAAAGAAAATGGTTTGCAGCCATTTACATTTGGCAAGAGGACCACTTTGGAAGAGTGAGAGGGCTCAACAGAGAGAGTCTGTATGGAGCAGATAACCAAAAAAACAAAGCTGAGAGGGAAGCTGCAGCAGGAAAAATAGAGCATCACTGTCTGTCAGAAAAGACGCAGGGAAGCTTCCAAAATACCCAGGAGAGAAAGATCCAGCATTAGACATCTGCCCCAGATGCGCAAAGCATAAAGCCATGTTATAGCAAGGCAAATTAAGAACTTTCTGTCTACTTTTCCCTCCCTCCCTCCTCCTGCTCCTACTGAGGGAGTAGCTAGCTAAAGAGAAATGCCACCCTGCAACTAGCCACAACTGGGAGAGAGAACAATATTTAATTGCTGACCTAAGACGTTGTTTCCAACTTAAAGTAAATCAAAGATTTTATTACTAAGTGATCAGAAAATTTGACATTGGCAAGTTTTCATCCAGGATTTCTAAAAATCCTGAAAAATATTTAGAGAGATGCATTTGTTTTGCAGACCACAAGTTATGCTGGTCAAACACGCCAATTTCACAAGTTTAGGAAATGTTGTGTACTGAATCCCCCTTTTAGGAATACATAAGATATCTGGAAAACACATCAAGAAAGTTGTATGCTAAACGTTCTTCAATCCTGTGTATCCTCAACTTTTTAAACATGGATCCCTTTCTATTCACTTACCATCTACATTCTTGTGCAAGTCACTTTGCCCAGTTCACCAGGTTTTCCCCATATTTAAAATAGAGATAACAGTATATACCTAATATGTCACTTGAGAGAATGAAATAGTTGAATGAATGTAAAGCACTCAGCACATGATAAGTATTCCATAAATGTTGGGAAAGGAAAAATCAACATCTGCAGAGAGTTGGTACTTAGTTTTTCATTTTTTCAACTTGATCACTTGTTTTAAGGAAAATATCAAAGCTGCATTAAATGATCAAATGTGGTTTCCAAGTCAAAGAAAACTGCCTATGTCACCTGTGCAACTCAGAATTATGTTAGTAGCTCAGTGTCTAGTGCCCTCCTAATTTTCTCCAGTTTCTCACAGTTGTCCTCTGTGAAGCTCCATTCATATTCCTACGGATCAAAATTATCCCTTCTTTGTCTCATCCAAATTTTCCATCCTTCAAGGATGGAATAGAGTAGATGGTCTTTGAACCACTTACCAACATAAACTTTGTCTTATCTATCTCTGAATCCATAGCATCTACATAAGTTCTATTATACATCAGGTGCCCAAGAATGATTCAAAAAAGGAAAAAGGATAGCAGAAGAGAAAGAGATGTGAAGAACAGATAGCACAAACTTCTCCAGTGTATACTGACAGCTTAAAAAGCTGAAACTAGGAGCACCTTGGTGGCAGAGTCAATTAAGGTCTGACTTTTGATTTCAGCTCAGGTCATGATCCCAGGGTTATAGGATCAAGCCCCGCATCAGGCTTCATGCTCAGCGTGGAGCCTGCTTGAGATTCTCCCTCCCTCTCTCTCTCCCATCTCTCTCTCTCTCCCTCTACCCTTCTCCCCAACTCACACTCTCTAAAAAAAAAAAAAAAAAAAAAAAAGCTGAAACTAATTTACATAAATAAATCTTTTATTTCCTATTTCTTCTTTGAATATATTGTCAATATTATGTTCTACTTCTCTTATTTTAGTGACTCCCCTAAAATGTAAAATGTATATTTATCTCAATGTCAGACAATATAACTGTCCCTTCTCCTCAATTATTATAAAGAATATGAATACTTTAAATCAGGCCACACCCTTTTATCTTGAAAGCTACTGTTTTCCAGTATTTTAATTCATCTTCATCTTTTAACCCCACAAATTAGATAGCATTATTAATATTTAACATACTGAATTTTTTTTATACTTACCTACATGTTTACCATTTTCTTTGTTCTCCTTTCCTTCTTAGATCTTTCAAGACCCACTTGGAACAGTGGAACTCATTTTCCAACTGTTCTGCAACTGTTCTTGGAAGAGAGTTTTACGTGGCACAGAATTCAAGGCTAGCAATAATTTTATCTCTGCCCCTTAAAAGTTTCACTACATCTTCTGCCTCCTATTGTTGCTATGTAGAAATTAATTGTAAGTACTTATCATGCAGCTGTTAAGATCTTCCCTTTTTTTGAAGTTTTGCAGTTTCACCCAAATACATCTCCGTGTGGATTTATTTTTAAAGATTCTTCTAGGGATCCACTGGGCCTCCAAAATTTGAGTTTCATACCCTTCACCATTTTTGGATAATCCTATTATTTTTTTTCCAAATATTGTCTCTCCCTCATTTTCTCTAGTCTCTCTCTGGAACTCCAACTAGATGTATGTTATGCCCTCTCTATCTTACATGCTGTATATATCTCTTTCATAGTTTCCAGCTGTACCCCACTATGGCTCAGAGCATGTTACAGTTCATTATTTATTTTATCATTCATCATCTCAAATCTGCTGTGTAAACAATCTTTTGAGTTTCTCACAAATTATTACATATTTCATTCCAGAATCCTTCTTGTTCTTCTTGTAAATCTAATTGCTTATTGGGGCACCTGGGTGGCTCAGTCAGTTGATCATTTGATTTCAGCTCAGACCATGATCTCATGGTTCATGAGTTTGAGTCTGACATTGGGCTCTCTGCTCTCAGCACAGAGACCACTTCGGATCCTCTGTCCCCCTCTCTCTCTGCCCCTCCCCAGCTCACACACTCTCTCTCCCTCAAAAATAAATAACCAATTAAAAATAAATAAATAAATCTAATTGCTTATTTTTGTTAGACTATCATCCTTTATGGTACTTTTGATTGTGTCCTGCATCTTCTTTAAAAATGTTAAATATTCATACTACATTTGGCTTCTGATAAATTCCAATATCCACAGTCTTTGGTGGTCTGATTCTGTACTTTGATATTTTTACTGGTTCTTGCTCATGGTTCTACATATATTCTAAGATTGTTACTGTCTATTCATATGCATAGGAATTTTATCTGCAAGATTTCATTGAGGTCTGAATTTATAATTAATTCCTCCAGAAATTTGCCTTCGATTTTGCTGGGGCCCAGAAACATTTAAATCCTGAGAGCACTTTATGTTTTAGCCAAAGGTTTCTTAATCCATAATAGTATGGATTTTGGCAAAGAAATCTATGTGAAGGCCAGTCTCATGGAGACTTCTCAAGGGACACATTTTCTCCTGCTTCACATAGACCCCAGGCAAAAACAGGCAAGAATGACTACATCACCCTCTAGGAGTCAGGGATTTTTCTTGTCTACTCACTAAAGACGTGGAGCATCTAGCTTTGTGGCCCAACCTTCCACTTTATACGAATCCCATAATTGGTCTCCCATACCTCTTCCACAGCTCATTAAAGGGATTCTGACTGTCTCTTGCCCTTCTAATTCATGCCTTCTTGCCATTTCAACAATTTTCCTTATTTTCCAAATAGGTCATCTAAGCATTAATTTTTAAAAATTTTATCCAGGACCTGTAGATTTTCTTTACAAGAAGGGTTACTCCAGATATGTGGTATGCCATATTATCAGAAATAGAAATCCCCGAGTCTCTAAATAGTAATGTTTCTGGCACTTCTGCACAATAGCACGCAGTGTTGCAGGAACTGTTCTCACTGAACTAAAATACCATCAGCCAGACACCCTCCTTTTCTATTTTTGCCTGGGATGGCCTTTCTTCTGAACATAGGGGATCACAGTATTGAGGAAATGATAGATAGATAGATAGATAGATAGATAGATAGATAGATAGATAGGGAAAGAATTTTCCTCATTTTTCCACTTAGCAATTATGACTTGTTTCTCTGCCATAAAAAAAAAAAGAAAAGAAAAAGTGCTGTGTTGTTTCAAAAATAGAAATGGCATATTGAGCCCTTCGACAATGTAAAGCTAAGGAATTACTTCTTAATATTTCATAATTTTGTAACGCAAGTTGTCCTCACATAAATTTTCTTCATGTAGAAGGAATATTAATAGTAGCCAGAATACAGCCCAATACTAGTATTTATGTACTAAATGATGAGGAAGTATCTGTGCATCATTGTTAACTCCAAATAGACTGGTTTCTTTTTCAATTGTCAAGATGCAAATGTTACCATCCATTGGATTTATTCTGTACATTAAACAGTATTTACCAATGTTTTTGCAGGTTTGGCTTTTTGTTTTGTTTCATTTTTATCTTTGGCTTGGAGGATTTCTGAGGAAGGAATCACTATATATGAACAATAATATTATCATTCAACAAGGATTTTAAAAAATTGCTTTCCTCCATTTTGTATATTATCAGTATTTTCTTTTTTGGAAGATTATCTGGGCCTGCCACTTGCTTCCTCAGCACAATTGAACACATAATTACTATGTAAATTTGGGTTTCCACATGCTTCCAGAGGAACATAGACTATTTGGCATTGGAGATTTTGAAGCATTAATCATTTGGAATATGGTATGTTTGACTTAATCTGTAAAATGAAGATAATTCTTATCTGCCTCTCAGGGTTTAGTATTAGGATTAATTACTCAATTTTGGATAAGCAATCCAAATATGAAAGGCATTACATAAATGAAAATAAGTCCTAACATTATTAAAACAGAAATTATTGAGCCAATGTGCAAAGCAGCACAGAGATATCTTTTCTGTTTATTATTATTCTGTTGTTATTATTACTTTTATCATGTTGTTTACTAGATCATTATCTAATAATTTATAGATTAAAAAATATAAGGCAAGTGGACCTTTATTCTTCAAGACCTGACACAGAGGTGTTTTCCCTCCTTCACAAAAGTAGTATTAAGCATATGATTATCATTAAAATATGTGATTCCCTAATACAATTATATTACCTATTTCAAAAAATATCATGATATGTCTAAGACCATTGAAATTTTTTTTGATTGAGAAAGTCTTGCTTAAGATAAAAGAAGTCAGATATATATAGATAATAGATTTACCTTTATTTTTTTTTTAATTTTTTTTTCAACGTTTATTTATTTTTGGGACAGAGAGAGACAGAGCATGAACAGGGGAGGGGCAGAGAGAGAGGGAGACACAGAATCAGAAACAGGCTCCAGGCTCTGAGCCATCAGCCCAGAGCCTGACGCGGGGCTCGAACTCACGGACCGCGAGATCGTGACCTGGCTGAAGTCGGACGTTTAACCGACTGCGCCACCCAGGCGCCCCTAGATTTACCTTTAAAATCTAGCTGGGTAGCTCAGTTGGTTGGGCGTCCAACTCTTGGTTTGGGCCCAGATCATGATCTCATGGTTCATGGGATCAAGCCCTGTATCAGGTTCTGTAATCCCTGCCTGGGATTCTCTCTCTCCTCTCTCTCTCTACCCTTCCCCCCACTTGCTCACTCTCTCACTCTCTCTCTCTCTCTCAAAAATAAGTAAACATTTAAAAATAAATAAACAAACAAACAATTCCTAAAACTAATGAAGACAGAATGCATTTCATTTTAAATTAGGAATTACAGATATCCTACTATGTAACCAGGTAAATTCCTGGTTATATATAAAAAAATACTGAAGAAATAGTTATTGATTGAAAATCCAGCATTCTGTAAGAAGAGAGGGAAGAATAGCATAAAACATAAAACTGATCTCTGTTATTAAATGGTTCAATGGCTCTTCATTTTCTATAGCCTGAAGTATAAATTCATCAACATAGCATTAAAGTCATTTTCCTACTGCCTATTTCTTAAACCTCAATCATTCCTTCATTCAACCAGTAGTTTTTAAACAATTATTCATTGAGCATCCACCACATGCCAGGCCCTTTGTTAAGTGCTCTGAATACAAAAGAAGAGAGAAGAAGAAAAAAAGAAAATTCCCTACAGCACAGAGATTAGACTCTAGCAAAAAATACAGATACTTAATTAAACCTAATCTGAGGGATAGAAAAAACTGTCCCTAGAGAAGGGAGATGTAAGCTAAGAACTGAAGAACAAAAAATTATCTATCCAGGCAAAGTTTTAGGAGCAAGAAGCGGGGCAGTTGACAGTATGTGTAAAGGATCTGAGGGATAAGGGGTTTGGCAAGGTAGAGGAAAAGAAAGAACGTGGCTGGAAATAGGGCTACAGGTGTAGGCAAGAGTCCAGATTAGAGAAACCCTGTAAACCAATTAGTATCAAATCCTAAGAGCAACAAGAAACTATAGTTTCTGGAACTATAGTCCAGGAAACTGTAGTGTACTTTTCACAGGTGTACCTTTTAAGAAATAATTGTGGCTGTTGTATGGAGAACAAACTGACAGGGATAGGAGTGAAAGCCAAGCTATTATTGTTGGAAGACTATTATTTTTGCAATAGCTTAGGCAAGAAAAGATAGTAGGAAAAACAGAAAGAAAGGAGGAAGAGAAGGAGGGAAGGAGGGAGAAAAGGAGGTAGGGGAAAAAGAGAAAAGAAAAAAGAAAGCTCTTAAACAATTTAAAAAGTCAAGTGACAATCAAGAAAAATTATTTTTGGGTTCCTGGCTGGCTCAGTCAGTAGAGCGTGTGACTCGTGATCTCAGGGTCGTGAGTTCAATCTCCACATTGGGCATAAAGTTCAGTTAAAAAAAGAAAGAAGAAAAAGAAAGAAAAAATATTTTCTATAATATTAGGCAAAGAGCTAATTCCCACAATATACACAGAGCTTCTACAAATCAATAAAAGACTAACTCAATTTTTTAAATGAGCAAATGATGAAGAGTTTATAGAAAAGGAAATAACAAGTGTTATAAATGTTTGAAAATATGTTCATAATTAAAGTATTAAAAATTAAAATAATATCTTGCAATCTTTTTCATCTATAACAATGGCAACATTGAGGGCTCAACTAAGTGCCACTTTGGGAGTTTAGGGGTTACCTGACAAAATAGTTAAATAGGGTATCTACTCAAAATTTTATATTCTACTCATGGGAATTCATATTCCACTTTCACATAAAAGATACTTCAAAACACTGCAGTAAAGAATTTAATTTGGTTTAACCCAGTGCACGTCAGGTCTTCAGAAAACAGTTTCTAAATTAGAGATTTGTATGTAGGAAGCTTATTGGAGGTTGGTCCATCCTCTAGGAGCTAAAGCTGATAATAGGAGGTGCTGCTACAGAATTCCACTCACTATTGCAGTGAGGATGACAGAATCCCAGAATAGCAAAGCTAAGTGGTGGCACTTAACCCTTAGACACAAGAAAAGCATAATTAACATAATGGACAGCAAGGACAGAATGGTCTTATTTACAAAGATCAATAGAAAGGGCAAATGAGAAATAGAGTTCCTAGAGGAAAGATAAATGAACAGCCACTAAGGATAATCCTCAATTTATAAAACCAGAGGAGATGATGAATGAATGAGTGGAAGGCTGAAGTCAGTCCAACCAAAATCATGAATCCTTGTGCAATTTCCAAACCTGAGCCAATTCTCAGACCCAGAATTCACTCACTGAAGAAGAGGCTGGATCTACATTAGGAAGGATAATAAATTGCCATGGAAAGTGTACATGGTAGTAATTCCCCAAACCTTTCCCCAAGGGACAACAGCAATTCACTCAGTTAATGATACAATGGAAAAAGAGAATAGCTAGATCTTTGGGGAGCTATGGCACACAGGGTCTGACTTCACACTGATTATCTGGTGATACAAAGTGTCATTATGGAGATGAGGTGGCATATGAAGTCCTGGCCAAGTCATCTCATGGTTTACATTCACATGACAAAAACAACAATATTAATTCAGAGTCTTGACCCCCAGCTATAATTCTCCTGTTCCCTGTTACAATGAGGCACTTGGGACATTCTATAGAGCATCCCTTTAATTCACTATACTGATGATATCATATAAATCATACCTGATTAGCAAAGAAGTGACAAGTATTGTGGGTGCCATAGTAAGATCCACATGCTCCAGAGAGTGAGAAATAAACATTACAAAAATTCAAGGGCCTATATCATCAGTAAAAACTTTTTTAGACTCCAGTGGTCTGAATCATGTTCAAGTACCCTCTTCAAATTAAAGAGCAAGTTATCCACCTCACAAATCTTACCATTAAGAAAGAAGCACAACACTTAGTAAGCCAATTTGAGATTTTAATGCAGTATATTCTGCATTTGGAAAATAACATCAAACCATTTATTGGGTGATAAAGAAGACTGCTAGATTTGATTTGGTCCCAGGGCAGGCAGGCAGGCAGGCAACAATGAATTAATGACTGAATGAATGAATGTCTTTATGGAAGGTCTAGGCTATGGCAGAAGCACATCTTGGGCCATGTTAACCAGCAAATCCCTAGCAGTAGATGTGACTTTGGTAGAGAAAGACATCAAGTGGAATTTCTGACAAGCCCCAACAGGGGTACAGACCCTTAGACTTCGAGAGTAAGGGCATGCCATTTGTAGCATTATGTGCTATGTAGAGATATGTGCCATTTAAGATCGGTTTCTGGCTTGTTGCTGGGCTCAGGTGGAATTTGAACATCTGATCATTGGACATGCAGATGACACTATCAAACTCATCCCATTGTGTCATAAGGTGAGGCTGGCTGAGGTAGATATGGAGACCTCTCAAAAAACAAAAACAAAAACAAAAACAAAAACAAAAAAAAATTGCCAGCCAACAGTAAGAAGTGAAAACAGCTTCCAGTTATATGTTCTTTTGGGGTCTACCTCAACTACAGTGAGACACTTAACCCAAGGTCACCCTGTCTCCAGGACCCACCTCTGGTGACTAAGGGAAATAAGGGTGCAAAGACCTGGCTGCTGCAGCCTGCTGCAAGACACTCCAGTGGATACCATTTGCTTCAGAGCTCCCAGCCAGGTGAGCTGAGACCTTGGTGGACCTGCATGGAAGTTTGACTTCCTCCTCTCCCCAATCTTGCTTCTTTCTACTTCCTGTCACAAATGTTGATTCTTTAAAAACATCTTGTCCCTCAAACTTTTTCCTAGGGTCTGCTTCCAGAGAACCAACCCTGAAAATACTTATAAAATTAAAGCGGTATAACTAGCAGGTTCAGAGTACCCAAGAAAGCTGTGCAACCCTGTGGCCCAGATTCCTATGTCATTCACCACTGTTGTCCAAATGCCTTTCCCTCAGCTCATGCTGGGACCTAATAGGGGTAGGGATGGGGGAGATTCCCCAATACCAGCTGATGAAGAATAAAAACTGAACTTGGTTCACAGATGGGCAGCTCAGTATGTCAGTACAAGCTGATAATACACAGCTGCTGGTTTGCAGTGCCAATCAGGTTGACCCTGAAAAAGGGCAGTAAGAAGAAATTAACCCAATGGGCAGAGCTTTGGGCAGAGCACCTGGCCATTCACTTTGCATGGAGAGAGAAGTGACCAAGACAAGAATATACACAGTTTCTGTGAGGCAAGTTTGCTTAGCTGGTTAGTCAGAGGCCTGGAAGTAGCAAGGTTGGTAAATCATGGACAAGAATGTCAAGAGAAGAAGCATGTAGGACTCATAGCAATTGTCACAAAGATCTTTGTACCACGTGTTAATGCCTCCCAGAGAGTGGCTACCACAGAATAAGTGCTAAAGAATGAAGTGGACAGGATGACTCTGCCACTAGGATGTCGACTAACTTCTGTAGTTGGCCACCCCAGTGCTGGACTGCATGAACAGAGTCCATAGTAGCAAGAATGGAGGCTATGCATTCATGACTGCAACAGCACAGGCTCCCTCTAACCAAGGTTGATCTACCTGCTATCACTGAAGACTATGCAATATGTCAGCAATAGAGACAAATGTTAAGCCTCCAATACAGAGCCATCCCTCATAGATACCAACCAGCCTATTAATGTGAAATTGGTTACATCAGGTCTCTTCCTTCCCAGAAAGAGCAATGATTTATTCTGACCAGAATTAACAGGTATTCCAATTATAGGGTGAGATTTCTCATAACACTGTGTCTGGTCAAGGAACCCATTTTATGGGAAAGGAGGAATGACGGTGAGCCAATGATAATAAAATCCACTAGTCTAACACATACTTCCACCATCCAAAGCTGCTGACCTGATAGAACATGGCTTCTTGAAGATACAGCAAAGGACCAGTTTAGAGACGACACACTGTGAGGACAGATTACTAACCATCAGAACTCATTAAACCATGAGATTTTATTTGGTGCTATGTCTCCAAAAGGTAAAATATGTGGGAACAAAGGGGTAGAAGTAGCTGTATTATTCACAATCACTCCAGTGACCCACTTGATGGATGTGTGCTTCCTATCTCTGAATATTTAGACACTATATGTCTGACTCTCAGTGGGTACTCATTTCTACCAGGGGATACATTAAGAGCTCCACTGAACTTAAAGCTATAGTTGCTGCCTAGTCACCTTGTGTTCTTTGTGCCAGGAGACCAGCAAACAGAAAAGTTAATACACTGGCAGGGATAATTAACCTTGGTCATCGTGAGGATTAAGTACTATTGCTACATAATGGGGGCAGTTAGAATTATGGATTGATACTTAGATACAATCCACAGGACATCTTTTAGTATTCCTATGTCCAGTCTCAATTCTAAATGGGTAAATTCAAGAACTTTAGCTGGATAAAGACATCATAATCAGGAGCTCAGACTTTCTAGGACTGAGGGTCTTGATCACTAAAGTAGGCAGGCCATCTAGAGCTGAAGAAGTGCTAGCTAGAGGGAAGGAAAATAGAATGAAAGGTAAAAGCAGAAGATAATGAGCATCAGTTATGGATCTTGGGATCAACTGCCACAGCAGGGGCTGTGGTTTATCCTGCTAACCTTCCTCATATGGATGTTTCCAGAAATAGGGTCCAACCAAAATCTTGGAGAAGCTACACTTAGCTAGAGTGAGGTTAATATGAGAAGCAGGGGATTTCATCAGTGCAAGGGAGGACTGAATCAGACACTGTTGATGCCCCTCTCAGATCTCTGGACTCCATTAGTACCTCCATCACTTAACTATGTAATTTCTGTTACCGACTCACATTTACCTCTTTCTCTCAAGAGTTTCCTGTGGACAATAGGGGCTTTCTCCCCCACCAGGACATTAGTCTCCCTAGAAATCACAACTGGAGCCAACCCACAGCTAATAACTGCCCAGTACAGAGATACAGAAAGCTAGCCTCCTTTCCTCAAGATGGTACCAACCTTTCAGTTCAATTAATACTCTGGAACTCCTCTAGTATTAGGTGGAAATAAGGCTTCAGCTGAGAGCACATTCATGGCTCACTTTAGCACATTCACAGCTCGCTTTTCTTTCTTCTCCTGTCCTGATTCCTTCACCCTCTTTCTTCTGAGAGTACTCCTGCAATAAATCATTTGCATAAGGAACTCCATCTAGGACTCTGCTTCTAAAGAACCCAAACCAAATCACTGTGCCTCACTTTCCTCACCCAAACCTACTATTATTATCCCTTTGTTCAGAGAAGGAAATTGAGAATTAATTAAAAATTCTTAGAACATGCCTGGCACATTAAATGTTCAGTGTTAGCTATCACTAATATTTCCTCCACAAACTTTATGAAAATATAATCTCAACTTGCAAAATTTAGAGTCATAATCCTTCATTAGGCTCAAAGAAACTGTCTTATTGTATTCTCATAAGAGGTATAAAAATGCTCAAGTTCCCAGATCTTTTCCACTATAAAATATAGACGTATCTCCAAATACTAGCTATTATATTTGTGTCCCATTTACCCAACCTTTAGTCCTATGTAAGTGACCACAACTAAGCAATGGCTAAGATTCCCCATGATTTACAAACTTTCAACACTAAATTTTGTCTTAAATAGTTATAGATACATATGTATAGTGATCTAAAAATAAGATAAACAGAGTGTGAGAAGAATAAGCCAAAAACATTCTTAGATATTGTCCACCTAAGAAATAAATCTCAGTAATTAAAACTGATTCCTTTTGAAACTGTACTTTAAAATTAAATTTACCAATCCTTTAAAAGGCAAGAATTTATACTCATTTATTGAACATTTATAATATGCCACATTTATCATTTATCTATCCCTCTGTAATAGCCTACTCCAATCAGTAGCTGAAAATAGCACCCATTTTACTTGTTTATGATCCTATGGATCCACAGTTTGTACTAGGTTTAGCTGGGTGGTTTTTCTTCTGGTTGCACATGAAATTATTCTGATCAGATGTCGTGTCTGGTGAGAGCCCATTT
The DNA here is from genome assembly GCF_014898765.1 of Herpailurus yagouaroundi. Taxonomy (NCBI): domain Eukaryota; kingdom Metazoa; phylum Chordata; class Mammalia; order Carnivora; family Felidae; genus Herpailurus; species Herpailurus yagouaroundi. The sequence continues at coordinate 97,001,231 of NW_024412376.1, read as the reverse complement.
CTTAATTCATAGATCAACTGTCTTCTCACTGTGTCCTCACATGGCAGAAGGAATAAGGGATTTCTCTGGGGCCTCTTTTCTAAGGGCACCAATCTCATTCTTAAGGGATCCACGTTTATGACCTCCCAAAAAAGTGCCACCTCCAAATACCATCACATTGAGCTTTGGGATTTAACATGAATTTTGGAGAGACACAAATATTCAGTCTATAGCAACTGGGCTGGGTAGGTTAATAGGCCTCCTTCCCATACCTGATGATTGATGTTGGCTGATGATTGGGTCTCTCTCTCTACCTGGTCTCTCATTCTCAAGAAACCTTCTCCACATGGAAGTCAAAGAATTTCAAGAGAATAAAAACAAAAACTCAAGACCCTTTGATGCCCAACACAGAAGCATCACAATATTATTTCAACCACATTTTATTAGTCAAAGTAAGTTTGAATGCCAGCCCAGACTCAACTGGGAGCTGTGTGGGTAGATAGACCAGGGAGACAAATATCATCTCTCTATGGAAGAAATAGAAAATCATGTTACAAAGGGACATCAATATAGGGATGCAAACAACCATCCACCTATCGCAGGCTCCATGCAGATATTTTAGACATATTCACTGTTATTTCTCTTCATAACAATTTTGTAGGATAAGGATTTTCAGTCTCACTTCATAAATGCAGAAAATGTGGATCAGGCTTAGGGTCTTATTTTTATTTCTGGATTATTTTATTAAAATCTCCCCTAGCCTGCCCATATGTTTCAATCAAATTGATGATTTATTATATTAATCACTTTATTTTTTTAATAAAATTTTTTAATGTTTATTTTTGAGAGCGAGAGAGAGAGAGAAACAGAGCATGAGCAAGGGAGGGGCAGAGAGAGTGAGACACAGAATCTGAAGCAGGCTTCAGGCCCTGAGCTGTCAGCACAGAGCCCAACCCGGGGCTCGAACCCATGAACCACGAGATTATGACCTGAGCCGAAGTCGGATGCTTAAACAAGTGAGCCACCCAGGTGCCCATATATTAATCACTTTAAAAGTAGAAAGTAGACTAATAAACAGAGCTTGGTGAGCAAAGAAAGATATAGCAGGAATTACACATCAACTCTTTCCCATCTGTAGTCCAGGGTCAAAATATCCTCACAGAACAGCTGATGGATTTGAGGTATTAATAACTACTAGGCCATGACTGGGCTGGGCTGGGCCAGTACCAAGACTCCAGAGCAAGGAAGCATTGAAGGAATAAAATTCATTCTTGGTATCACCTACACTAGTATTTTTAAACTGAGGTTCATGACACATTAATGAGCAGTGAAATCAATTTAAGGAGCTACCACTAGCATTTCTTAAATGAGATGTTACAAATTACAACAGAAGAGAAACTATTGTAATGCCACCACAGCACCCATAGACTATGGCTAGAGCTCAAATATTTAAAAATATAGCTCTAATAGCTCCTGTCAACCAGAAAAGGCTAGCTCTTCACTAGTCTCTTTTGTTCCATCTGTTATATTAGCTACAGAGTTTCAGTGCTTATTGGGTTCTGATGATTATTGGCTTAGTTGGTTAATAGTACTTATTTGGCTATTATCATACTTACTAAGCTGAGCCAAATTCAACTAATATTAGAAATAAAGTCTTCTTAAAGCCAGTGCAACATTATCTAAGAGTCACTGGGCATTTTAAATTATATCAGATTCAATATGTAGGGGCCTAGGGCAGGCTGCCCCAAGATGGGTCACTCTGGCATGAAAACTATTTTGAGTTAGGAGCAACCAAAACCCAGCTGGTTCAGGAAAAGCTCTTTACCTCCCCCCTCAACTGCCTAAATTTTCATTGGAAAGAGAGCCTGTGCCAGAAAGAGAACAATCAAGAAAGACTCCTCTTTACCTAGGAAACTTATTTGTATAAGAGGGCAACCTTTGTTTTTCAAACATCATCTCTCACCTTCCTGCTAATAATCTTCCTCCTCTTTGTATCCCCAGACCCCTATTCCTCTCCTTAGCTCTTGTTGCCTCTTGTTGTCTGTCTTTGGAATTTCATGTCTGTGTGGATTCCCCATACATACAAAACTAAATTTGATTTTCCCCTGTTAATCTGTCTGGTGTCTATTTGACTCTTAGTCCAGCTAGAAGGATCTTGAAAGGCAGATACGATTTCTTCCTCCTCAACAATATCTAACAGCAAACTTAAGTGATAATATAATAGGGAAAGATAGGATAAAATAGGCAGAGAAGGAAAGGTTAGTATATGAGTCCCTAAGTGGGGAAAAACATATTTTGGAACAATGTTGGCAGCATTTGACTACAGCAAACTCTTTTGGGGCATAAGGTCCCTCTTAAGAATGTAACAGACATCACCTACCCACCCCACCTCAGGTTCCTCTCCGGAATTTGACAATAAAAAATACCTAGCTAAACCATAAAATTTATATGTGGGACAGTATAACCAGTCTGACTCCTCACAATGGAGTCAAGCCAATCAGAAATGGACAATCCAGTACCTAGAGCTGTCCAGCCAGTAAGGGGAGAACCTAAGGAGGAATGAGGGGGAAGGGCAGGGGTGCTGACCAGAACCTTATAAAACAAGGACCCTTGCCTATAGTAGCAAGTATTCACCTTCAAATTCCCCCTCTCTGTAAAGAGAGCTTTTCTACTATTCTTACTTTCTTTTTTTTACTGTTGGTTTTTTTTTTTTTTTTTTTTTTTTGAGAGAGAGACAGACAGACAGACTGTGAGTAAGGCAGAGGCAGAGAGAGAATCCGAAGCAGGCTCCAGGGTCTGAGCTTTCAGCACAGAGCCTGATGTAGGGCTCGAGCTCATGAACCACGAGATCATGACCTGAGCCAAAGTTGGACGCTTAACCAACTATGCCACCCAGGCGCCCTACTACTCTTACTTTCTAATCTTCTACTCTAATAAACTTTTGCCTGCTGCTCATTCTGTGTTCACCTCTTCCTTCTTTGAAGTAGCAAGACAATGAATCCTAGGTATTGAGCTAAAAAATCCTGCAACAGTAAGATTTATACCAAATTATTGTTCTAAGGGAAAAATAATCACAATATTTTGCTTAAAATTTGTGTACAGAAGATAAAATCAATTTTTCTTTTTCTTTACCATTCAAGATAAAATAATCTTATAGAAAACTATAAAAAATGTCCTATTCAAGGGGTGCCTGGGTGGCTCAGTCTGTTGAGCATTCGACTCTTGGTTTTGGCTCATGTCATGATCTCACAGTTTGTGAGTTCAAGCCCCACATCAGGTTCTGAGCTGACAGTGCAGAGCCTGCTTGGGATTCTCTCTCTCTCAAAATAAATTTTTAAAAAATTTAGAAAAAATAAATGTCTTATTCAGTTAAGGAACTAGGAGAGTTCATCAGTCTCTTCTATCAACTAAAGAAATTTGGATACAGAATACTACCCCACTTCCCTGAATTTTGTACTTCTGGCACTCTCAGTCACTCTGAGCAAAACTAGACTCTAGATACAAGTATAAAGGGCTCTGAATAACTCCTAGGTGGCCAAAATGAAAGTCCCAAAGTCTAGAAGCTAAAATCCGTTCGGTTTTACTAAGATAATTTTTACCTCCTTTGTTTTTATTGATATCCCAATTATAGCACATCTGAAAATTACAGGGAAAAGTTTCAGTTAGAGGCAAACATAGTGATAGCAACTGAAATGGCAGCTAATAAATAGCCCACTGAGGTAAGAGAGAGGACAATTATTAAAAGTCTAATTAGAGGACACCAAAAGCATAGCAGTCTGTGGTCATTTCGTATAAGCACCATTTAGCCTTTTTTTGATGCTATTTTAAGTTGTATCTTCTTAAAATTTCTTTTTCCAATAGTTCTGTTCCTGGTATGTAGCAACAGAATTTATTTTTATATACTGGCTGATGTGGGAAACAAAGGCAGAAGGAAATGGCAGATAAAGTTAAATTTCCTTACAACCTGCAGCCCACTGACAAATACTTCAGGCAGGCAGGGTATAACATTTCTCCAGGAACTCCCTACTGTCTTAATGTGAATGCTTTGCTAGGGGGAAAAACAACCTTAGCAGACAACAGCTAGGCCTGCAGGATCCTGTGAGTCTTCTTCAGCATATGAATACCCTTTTGAAAACTTCCCTTCGTCTTTACCTCCCCTAACACCCAAGTATACAATCAATTTCTTCTCACAAACCCTGGGCAGCTCTTTCTGCCCTTGGGTCCTGCCCCTGTGCTTTAGTAAAGCACATTTTTTCACCAAAGACACCTCAAGAATTCCTTCTTGGCCATCAGCTCCAGACCCCCACCACTCCAAAACCACATCACTGACTTTATATACAACAACGTAGGTAAGTTCACTTACTAATCCTAAAATTGACCTGTAGTCTTTTGGGTTTCATATGAATCTAACTATGTCACGTGTGCATGATGATTGTTTTATTTCTTCCTTCCCAATATTTACGCCTTTTTTTTTTCTGGTCTTTTTACCCTGGCAAGGACCTCACATGAAAAAATGAAGCACATGGTGATAAGGAACATCTTCTTGTCTCTTTCCTTATATTAGGACAAAGCCTTCAATATTTCACCATACAAATAATGTTTACCACAAGCTTTTTATTGATATTCTTTATTGAATTAAGGAAGTTCCTTTCTCTTCAGTTTGCTTTACTGATTTTTGTTTTTTGTTTTTGTTTTTGTTTTACTATGCTTGGGTGTTAAATTTTATAAATGCATTTTTCCATCCATTTAGAGAACCTTCCAATTGTCTTCTTTTATTCTGTTACTGTGGAGAGTTACTTCAACTTGATGAGGGCACAAAAGGTAAACTGAGGGCAAACACAAGCCTAACAACACCCACCATCCCCTCCCAGTTGGGATGTATGTTACATTTCTCAGGCACTCCTGGCTGCCCAAGAACAAAGGGAAGGAAAGAAAACAAATGTTTAACTGATAGAAATCACAATCATGCAGGACAGGAGTCTCTATCAGTTTACAAATATTTTAGTAAATTACAACAAAAAGGCAATCTTATCAATAGCCTAATCTCCAGAAACCTACCGACTCAGTTTCCTGGAGCCCCTAATATCACCAGCCCCTCCATAGTGATATGGGGAACAAAGGCAAGAAGGAAATGGCAGGTAAAATTAAATTTCTTTATAACCTGAAGCGTATTGACAAACACTTGAGGCAAATGCAGAGTATAACATTTCTCCAGAAATCCCCTATGGTCATAATGTTAATCCCTTACTAGAGGGAAAACAACCTTAGCTTGACAATAGCAAGGCCTCAGGTATCTTATGAGTCCTCTTTAGCATATCAAAGTCCCTCTGGAGGCCTCCCTTTTGCCTTTACTTCCCCCAACTCCACAGTACATAACCAGTCACTCCTCACAACCCCAGTGCACCTTTCTGCCCACAGGTCCTGTCCCTGTGCTGTAATAAAATCACATTTTTGCACTTAAGACATCTCAAGAATTCTTTCTTGGCCATCAGCTCCAGACCCCATCACTCCAAACCCCCATCAAATTGATATTTCAAATGTTAAACTCACATTCTCATATTACTGAAAAAAACCAAATTGGATTATAATATATTATCTTTTTTAGGTTCTTAGATTTTGTTTGCTAAAAATGTATTTAAAACTTGTTGTATCTTTGTCTATGAGAGAAATTGGCCTTTAATTTTCCTTTACTATTACATCCTTGTCAATTTTATATTGATAATGATGAGGATGGAGAGGAAACAGAATACTTATATATGACTAGTGGGAGTATAACCACTTTAAAAAATTGTTTAGTAAAATCTTCTTACTCTGACCATATACATAACCTATGACCTTACAATTCTACTCCTAGTGATACACTGGGAATGCATACAGATATACACCAGAAGACATGTTCAAGTATGTTCATTACAACATTATTTGTTAGAGCACAAAAGTAAAAAAAAAAAAACAAAAAAAACACTGATGTCCATCAATAGTAGAATTGATAAATAAATTGTGGTATATTCTTGTAGTGGAATATTCCACAACAATAAAAAAGAATAAACTGTTGCTAAATATACCATCATTAATAATTCAAAAATAAATAGTGGTAATTAAAAGAAGCTAGACCAGGGCATAAGGGTAGCTCAGTCAGTTAAGCAACTCACTCTTGATTTAAGCTCACATCATGATCTCACAGTTCATGGGATTGAGCCCCACATGGGACTCATGGGACTCTGTACTGGCAGCATGGAACCTGATTGGGGATTCTCTCCCTCCCTCTCCCTCTGCCCTAATCCCGCTGGTGTCCTCTCTCTCTCTCTCTCTCTCTCTCTCTCTCTCTCTCTCTCTCTTAAATCAATAAACTTAAAAAAAAAGCTAGACCAAAATAAAAATATATGCAGAGTGATGCCACTTATATAAAATTCATCAACAGGCAAACAGATCTATGGTGTTAAAAATTCAGGACACTGATTACCTCTGAGAGGGAATTAGTCACTGACACCATCAAGTTGGAAGAGGAAGTGACTAGAAATGCTCTCATTCTTTATCAGGCTAATATTTTCACATTGTGAAAATTCATAGAGCTGTACAGTTCCATCTTATACATTTTTCTTTACATATATTGTACTTCAATAAATTTTTTATGTAAGAAAAGATTAGGTAAAATATTTTTTAAATGTGATTGTGCATTTTATCTCTGGTGATCAAACCATAGAGTGCAAAAATGGAACTTGTGTTCATTCAAGTCCTGCGAGAAGAAGCTGCCAAGACAAGATTAAACATGCAAGGATTTTACTCAGAGAAATGCCTATGTGAAAGCAAATGAGTAGGAAGCTAGGGAGCTTGAGAAAGCCATAACCACCATGCAAGTGTGACTTGAGTGGAGAAGGAAAGGAAGGTTGGGCAGAAGTGTCCTACTCTACAGTATAATCTATGGGAGGTTCAAAAAGTCCACTGGAGAATCCCATGACTCCAGAGTATGGACTTGCCGTGTTATCCCTGCCATGCTCAGTCACTGGCAAAATGCAGCAAAGGATTTCAAGCACAGCAGCTGGGCCCTTTGGTCAGTCACTCTCCCATCTGTTGGAAGTGTGCAGTACACATTCTTATGGCCACTACAGATGCTTCAGCATGGTATTTTCTATTTCCTATAAAAATAGAATTTTAAAATTTAAATACAGATTTTCACTCACTTTTTAAATTTCCATACAGTGAAATTAACTTTTTGACAGGCATTTCTATGAGAATTGACAAACGCATACAGTTGTATTGTTACAATCACTATTCATCAGTTCCTTCACCCTAAAATTTCCCTTGTGATACAACTTTAAAGTCTCTCTCTCACCCAGACCCAGTTCCTGGCAATCACAGAATTGTTTTCTAGCCTTATAATTTTTCTTTTTCTGTGAAATAAGTGGAGCCATATATCATGTGGCCTGTTGAGTGTTAAGGAATACCAGATGAAATCATATTCCTACATGCATCAGTATTCATATTCATTTTTTTAGATTTCTGAGTGCTATTCCACTGCATAGATGTACCACTCTTTTTTATGCATTCATCAGTGGAGGCTATTTGGGTTGTTTCCAGTTTCTGACAATTATGGATAAAGCCACTGCAAATATTTTCATATATGTTTTTCATTTTCCTGGGTAAATACCTAGAAGTAAAATTGCTGAGTCATCTGATAAGTGTGTGTTTAATGTTACAGGAACAATCAGTTTTCCAAGTGGCTCTACCATGTTTGCACTCCTACCAGCAATATGGGACAGTTCTGGTTGTTCTGTGTTCTTAGAGACACTTAGAATTTGTTTGTTTGTCTTTTATCTATTACAATAAGTGTGTAGTACCCTCTCATCTGGAGTTTAATTTATATGTCCCTAAGGACCAATGATGTGGAGCACATTCTCGTGTCTTCAGTTGCTATTCATATAACTTTGGTGAAGTGCCTGCTTAAATCTTTTAAGTACTGTGTAGTTTAATCCATGAAAAATAAATCTGGTTTTTAGCCCCAGAATTTCTATGTTCAAATTTTTTCTGAGTTTCAAGTGTACATTTTTACACGTGAATAAAAACAAAACCTTTGAAGGAGATCCTTTCACCTCTCTCCAAAATGTAACTCTAAGCGGGAATACACATTCATATAACTTTCACATTCATATAGTTTGCAAAAAGAAACATTTCAAGGTATTTAACCACCAGTGCAGCACAGACACTGATCAATCAGGGAGTACACCAGCCCTAGACTAACAGCATAGCTGTACCAAGATACATGAACAAATAGTAGCCCTGAGTGACCCAATGCATCAAAATCTTCAAAATATGTATGTTTTTTGAGATGTAAATTCCATATCTAATAATTTATTATAAGGAAATAATCAAGATATATATTTATACACATATACATACCTACATATACATGTACATTCAATACAGTGTTGTGATATAAGAATGTTGAGGGGTGTCTAAGTGGCTCAGTCAGTTAAGCATCCGACTCTTGATTTCAGCTCAGGGCGTGTGATCTCACAGTTTGTGAGATTGAGCCCCACATTGGGCTGCACACTGATAGCACAGCACAGGAGCCTGCTTGAGATTCTCTTTCTCTCTGCCCCTCCCCCACATGTATTCCCTTTCTCTCACTCGCTCTCTCCTTTTCTCTCTCTCAAATTAAACAAATAAGCATTAAAAAAAAAAAGAATGCTGAACATAATCTAATAGTATGGCATTGTTGAAATAAAACATAATGTGTCCATATAATGGAGCATCATTTAAAATGGTATGAGTCTACTTATACAAAAAGAAATATTGATGATAAATCACTATGAGAAAAATCAGATCACAAAAGATATTATTGAATGTTTCTATTTGTTTAAGAATGTATATACATATGACTGTGCATTTGAAAACACAGAGTTAGCACTCATTATCTCTGAATAAGTGTAATAAATGGTGCTTCCTGTTTGTATTTCTGATTTTCTATAATGAATATTGCTTTTGTGATGGAGATGGAGGAAGGAATAAAAGCAAAGCATTACAGACAGCTATAAACATCATATTTAATTATTAATAGTGATGGATGAATCATCAAGAAAAAGTTAAAATGTGTTTGGTATATTTATTAAAGAAAGCAGATTCATATTAAATATTAAACTATTCTATTTAGTTGAGTAAGTTTCATTCGTTTAGAGAAAACTTCATTCCTCAACAATGTCAGATAAAGGAGATGGGGTGCATTTGTGTGTGCATATTTGCATGTACACACCATGAATGTGTACGTGCCTGTCTATGTGTTTTACAAAGTAAACCTGGGACTCCCTAGGCTTGTTCACTTAGTCAGAGAGAATATCTGACCTAGATAAGGTCATGTTCTGATTCATCCTAAAGCCTCCACAAGAATTGCTAAAATATCCTTATTATTTTGCTACAGGCCTTGAGTTCACAAAGGAACTCATGCTTTGACAGTTTCTTCCCTTGGTTTGAGTCAAAAGACCTACTTTTTTTACATTACAGTTACAGAAACCTTTTAGCCACAAAGCACGTGTCCCAAAAACATGCTATTTCGCAAAAGAATTTTCAGGCTTCAAACTGTAGCTTTCCTAGTTCATATGGTTGTATGGATTTCTTTTCACTGAAAGCTACAAAGGTAATGCCCAGAGGACTTTACCTTCTTTATCTTTTTTTAATAATCCCAGACCTACTGACTACTAGAGCACAGAACGAGCATTTTCCTAAACAGAGGGTACTTTCCAAGTCATTCAAAAGCACTGTACTTTCCAAAGCAATCTTAAGCAAGGTAACAGCAATCTGATATAACATAAAGACTCTAATAATTTAGAAAACATGGACTAAGGTGTCAACCAGATCAGAGGCATCACCCAAACTAGAGGACAAGGAAAATCAGAAGAGAAGACAAAGAGCACTCAAGGAACATTCTGGTTCCCTGTATCGTACCCATTGAAGGCTCTTCTGGAGCTTTCTGGTATTTTATTAATGAATAGAAACGGTTGTAAATTCCACCAGGAGCTTGAAAAAAAATGTATTTCTAGGGACACAAAAGGAGGTCTCTACGAGTTATTAAAATATGGAGACAAAAATCAAACACGCTCAACAAAAATTGTCACATTCCCTGGGAAATGCTAATGGAAACCAAATCAGACTCTGACTCTTCCAGAGTAAAACTAATGCTTTGGTTTTCCATTTTATCCTTGATCAGTTAATCACTAAAAGAAGAAGCATTAGTGGCATTTTTCAAATAAAATGACAACTAGAATAGGAGCACTAGCAGATATATTTGTTCTAATTTGAGTTGACTATAGTAGAACTCGTTGCAATAATAACCCGCATAATGTTATTTTTAAGTTCATCCAAATTCTTAAAATATTTCTATCTTTTTTCATATTAATTTTCTTTAACTTTCTATTTAAAAAATTTTTAATGTATTAGAAATACAGATAAGTTGGGATGCCTGGGTGGCTCAGTCAATAAGCATCTGACTTCAGCTCAGGTCATGATCTCATGGTTCATGAGTTCAAGTCCCACATCAGGTGAGCATGAGTCCCATTTCTCCCTTTCTCTTTCTCTCTCTCTCTTTCTCTCTGCCTCTTTCTGTCTCTCTCCCTCTGTCTCTCCTGGGATTCTCTCTCTCTGTCTCTGTCCCTCCCTCACTTGCACCCTCAAGAAAGAAAGAAAGAAAAGAAAAGAAAGAAAGAAAGAAAGAAAGAAAGAAAGAAAGAAAGAAAAAAGCTAATTTAAAGCTCAAAACAACTACCGGATAAGTATCATTGCTGTCTCTGTGTCAAAGCAAAGAAAATTAAAACACTTGGAGATTAATTAGCTTTCCTAAAGGTACACATAATTAAGTATTAATATTAAGCTATATTTGCTTTGAATCTTTTGTTCTTTTTGGAAATAAAATATTACACACAGATGAAGTCTCTGTTTTATCCCTCACTGATTCAATTACTCCTTACATCTCCAGAAGGAATCACTACCCTAAAGAAGTTGTGTACCTTTCTATTATAATATTTTATTTTTATTACACATATATATCCATAAACAACATGTAGAATTATTTTCTGTATATTATTCTACATCTTTTTTTATCTATGTTTTTATGATCCTGCCACTTTAAATCATATAAATCAATGCATTCATTTAACTTCATTATAGTGTTCCATTATATTAATATACCACAATTTAATTATTCCTTTTCCTAATGACAGATATTTAGGATGTTTCAAACTTTTTCAATATTGAAACAATGCCACTGAACCGACATCCAGTTTCTAGGCAGGCATGTAAGGAGCTAGGAAATTGGCAGTCCATTCTAACTACAAGTAAAAAACTGAAAATCAACAACTCTTCTTAGAATCATCAAAGAAGTGAGGTCATAGGGCAAACTGCTGGTCCCCAAATTGGAGAGATGAATACAAAGAATCACAATTTACCAAAGCAGAAATACACAAGCAGAAATCCCCACTAGGAATCAATGCCAGGACAGAAAAACCTGTACTGTAATTGAATTTCTGGAGAAATAGTGTGGACAAGTCCAAGAGTTAAAACTCCAGGGAGAGCCATTTTAGGGAACCCCACACTTTTATACACTTTAGCTTTAAGACCTTTACCAAGTTCTCACTGTGAATACTGGAAGAAAACCCTCTTGTGCTTCTGGCAGGAGGAGGAGTAAAGTAACCATTTTGAAATTACCAGAGCATTTTGTTCTTTTTAACAAATGTACCCTCAGAAGAAATTATTTTACCAGACTTTGAACTACTGGGGTTTTATCATAGTCTAATATACTTAGGCAAAGGGACTATAGCCACTCAACCCCAACTCCAGTTCCTCTAGTCATCCTACCCCACCTAAGGCAGGAGGAAAGGCTGAGATGCACTTGTGAAGTTGACAGACCAGGGGTGCAGTTTCACTAAATGACTGAGACCTAATCATAGGATTATAGGAAACTTCCCCTCCCCCACACCTTACTACCCTACTGCTAAAGGTCTATTTACAAGAATTCCGTTTAACCAGTATATCATGTTCAGCTTTTTAAAAGGTAACAAACACAATTTGAAGGGAATGAACAAGCATCAGAACCAGATTCAGATATGGCAGGAATGTTGGAATTATTAGACTATGGATTTATGATGAATATGCTAAGAGCTAAGAATAAACAAAATCCAAGAATAGATGGGTAATATAAGCGGAGAGATAGAAATTCTAACAAAGTATCAAGTATCACACAATGACTCTAGCTATCATCTTATTTGAAAAATGCCACTAATGCTTCTCCTTTTAGTGGTTAACTGACCAAGGATAAAATGGAAAAACAACCCATTAGTTTTATTTTTTCTGGAGGAGTCAGAGACTGAATAGGTTTCCATTAGCATTTCCCAAGGCATGTGACAATTTTTGTTGAGTCTGTTTAATTTTTGTCTCCATACTCTAATAACTCACAAGGAGACTTCCTTTTGTGTCTCTTGATTGAAATAAAAGTTACTTTACTTTGAAAAGTATCCAAAATGAAATGCTACAAATCAAAAACACTTTAAGAAATGAAGAATGCCTTTGATGGTCTCATTAGTAGAATACACATAGCTGAGGGAAAATTTTCTGAGCTTGAGGATATGTCAATAGAAACTGAAAAGCAGGGCATGAAAACAGACACTCAGATCAATGGAAGAGAATAGAGAACCCAGTAATGGACCAAATGTATGGCCAACAAATCTTTGACAAAGCAGGAAAGAATATCAAATGGAATAAAGAGAGTCTCTTCAGCAAATGGTGTTGAGAAAATTGGACAGCGACATGCAGAAAAATGAACCTGGACCACTTCCTTACACCATACACAAAAATAAACTCAAAATGGATGAAAGACCTAAATGTATGACAGGAAGTCATCAAAATCCTAAAGGAGAAAGCAAGCAAAAACCTGTTTGAGCTCAGCCACAGAAACTTCTTACTCAACTCATCTCCAGAGGCAAGGGAAACAAAAGTAAAAATGAACTATTGGGACCTCATCAAAATAAAAATCTCCTGCACAGCAAACGAAATGATCAGCGAAACTGAAAGGCACCCATGGAATGAGAGAAGATATTTGCAAATGATGTATCAGATAAACAGTTAGTATCCAAGATCTATAGAGAACTTATCAAACTTATCAAAACCCAAAAAACAAATAATCCAGTGAAGAAATGGGAACAAGACATGAATAGACACTTCTCCAAAGAAGTCATCCAGATGGCCAACTGACACATGAAAAAATGCTCAACATCACTCATCATCAGGAAAATACAAATCAAAACCACAATGAGATACCACCTTACACCTGTAAGAATGGCTAACACTAACAACTCAGGCAACGACAGATGTTGGCGAGGATGCAGAGAAAGAAGATCTTTTTTGCACTGTTGGTAGAAATGCAAACTGGTACAGCCACTCTGGAAAACAGTCTGGAGGTTCCCCCCAAAACTAAAAATAGAACTACCCCACGACCCAGCAATTGCACTACTAGGTATTCATCCAAAGGATACAGAATGCTGATTCGAAGGGGCCCATGCACCCCAATGTTTATAGCAGCACTATCAACAATAGCCAAAGTATGGAAAGAGCCCAAATGCCCATCGATGGATGAATGGATAAAGAAGATGTGGTATAGATACACAATGGAGTATTACTCGGCAATCAAAAAGAATGAAATCTTGCCATTTGCAGTTACATGGATGAACTTGAGGGTATCATGCTAAGCGAAATTAGTCAAAGAAAGATAACTATCATATGACTTCACTCATATGAGGACTTTAAGACACAAAACAAATGAACAGAAGGGAAGGGAAGCAAAAATAATATAAAAACAGGGAGGGGGACAGAACATAAGAGGCTCATACATAGAGAACAAACAGAGAGTTGACAGAGGGGTTGTGGGAGGGAGGATGGGCTAAATGGGTAAGGGGCGTTAAGGAATCTACTCCTGAAATCATTGTTGCACCATATGCTAACTAACTTGGATGTAAATTTAAAAATAAATAAATTGTTATTAATAAAAAAAAGAAACTGAAAAGTAAAGATTAAAAAACTTAAAAAAAAAACAGAACAGAACATTTGAGAACTGGGGACAACTACAAAATGTACAACATGCATATAATGGGAATACCAGAAGGAGAACAAAGACAGAAAGGAACAAAAGCAATATTAGAAGCAATGATGATTGAGAATTTCCCCAAATTAATGTCTGACACCCAATGATAGCTCCAGGAAGCTCAGAGAATAGTGGCCAAGATAAATGCCAAAAAATAAACAAACAAAATTCATACCTAAGTATATCATATTCAAAACAGAAAATTAAAGATAAAGAAAAAAATCTTGTTATCTGTCCATTATATTTCAATTTAAAAATAAAATTAAAAAATCTTAAAAGAAGCCAGCAGATAAAACACTTTGCCTATGGAGAGGAACACAGCTAAGAATTACATCTGACTTCTCTTCAGAAACCACACAAGCAAAAAGAGAGTGCAGTGAAGTATTTCAAGTGTTAAGAGGGAAAACCACCAAAATAGAATTCTGTGTCCTGTGAAATTATTTTCAAAAGTGAAGGAGAAATACTTTCTGACAAAAATAAAAAATGAGGAAATATGTTGCTAGTAGATCTGATTTGCAAGAAACGTTAAAAGAAGTTCTTCGGAGAGAAGGAAAATGATATGTTAGCCACAGATCTATAGAAAGAAAGGAAGAATAGTGGAGAAGGAATAAATGAACATAAATAAAAGTTTTGTTTTTCTTAATCTTAGTGAACCTAACAGACAACAGTTTGTTCAAAATAATAATAGCAACAATATTTTCAATGATTATTGTTTCTGTATAAGTGAAATGATGTCAGCAATGATACAAGGGATGGGAGGGAGGAATTAGGAATACTTGATATATTAGAGCTCTTCAGAGAAACAGAACCAATAGAAGATATACACAGACACAAAAACAGACACACACATACACACACAACACACACACACAATGAGGGATTGGCTCACACAATTATGGAGGTTATGAAATCTTAGGATCTGTCATGTGCAAGCTGAAGATCCAGGAAAGTCTATGGTGTAATTCAGTCTGAGCTCTTAAGGCCTGGGAGCTAGTGTAGCCAATTGTGTAAATCCCAACTGAGGATAGTAAAAGATGAGATGTGCTATCTTAGCTCAATCACTGAGGCAGGGGGAAAATGGGTAAATTCCTCCTTTCTTCAACTTTTGTTCTATTCAGGCCAACAGATTGGATGAGGCCCACTCATATTGGGGATGGCAATTACTTTATTGAGTCCACCAACTCAAATGTTAATCATATCTAGAAACACACCCTCACAGACACACACCCAGCAAAAAGTGTTTAATCTGGGCCCCCTTTGGCCAGTCAAGTTGACATAAAATTCACTATCAGACTTGGTTAATGCAGTGCTTGCAGTGCTTGCAGTACCTGCAAAGTGCTACAGTGTTACTTGAAAGTGTACTTGAATTTGTTGTAAATGTATACAGCAAATGCTGGCGCAAGCCACTAAAAATAGTAACAGCATGGTAGGAAAGCCAATTTCATAGATGCCATGGGTATCAATTGCCACATTCTTTAGAAATCCTAAGATAAAATATTTGAGAATTATATTACCTGATACATCCAATAAATTTTTTATTAAAAAAAATTCCAGGAGCACCTGGGTGGCTCAGTTGGTTAAGCATCCAACTTTGGCTCAGGTCATGATCTCATGGCTCATGAATTTGAACTCCAAAATAACAAAAAAAAACTGTAGGAGTGAGATCTGTTCTTCCCTGCAGAGCCAAAGAAAACCCCCCAAACTAGCAGGAAAAGCAACAGTGGGTAGAAACGTAAGGATGGGAGGCACCTGGATGGCTTAGTCAGTTAAGCATCCGACTCTTGGTTTCAGCTCAGGTCATCATCTCAAGGCTTGTGAGATTGAGCCCCACATTGGGCTCTGTGCTGACAGTGCGAAGTCTACTTGGGATTCTGTCTCTCCCTCTCTCTCTAACCCTCCTGCTTTCACGCTCACACACTCTCTCTCTCAAAATAAATAAACTTAAAAAAAAAAGGCACTTTCATGATGAAACTTAAAAAAAAAAGGAAAAAACAAATTTAAGGATGACTTATAGAGCAGCTGGACCAGTCATGACCTTCTCCTGAGAACTGCTCCCTAAAATGAGGAGAATCCGCTGGGGAGGGGAGCACATTAGGAGGTCGGGGCTGAAGGGAGAAGATGAAACAAATGACAAGCAGAAAGATCCTCTGTCAGATCCTCTGTCCCCCTCTCTCTCTGCCCTTTCCCCACTCACACATGCTCGCTCTCACTCTCTCTCTCTCTCTCTTAAAAATAAATTAACGTTAAAAAAAAAGATTTTAAAAAAATTCCACTGTGAATATGTCTCCCTGAGCACATGTGGATTGGAACTGTTCAGTTACAGGACCTTCAAGGGCATCTTACACTCTGCTAGGCATTACCACATTATCCCCAAAGTAGTTGTGCCAATCTGCATTCCACCAGCAGTTCCTGCTATTGTTATCCCTCCCCGTTGATACTTCTTACCATAAAACTTTTTAAATATTGGAGTGTGAAATGATGTAACTCATTCTAATTTGCCTTCCCATAATCATCTTTTCATGTGTTCATTAGCCTAAACTTCCTCTTCTATGATTTACCTGTGCATATCTTCGCTCATTTTTCTATCAGTTTGTTTGCCTTTTTCCTTACTGATGTGTAAGAGACCTTTACATGCCCTAGTAATAAGTCTTTGTTGGTTCTATATGTTATAAATAAATATCTTTTCTCAGTTTTTGGGACTCATCTTTTCACTTATTTATGGTGCATGTTAAATTTTTATACCATGAACTCCTTACAAATGGAAGTATGATACTTGCAAAAACATGCTGTATAAACCAGGCCTCTGAATTACTCTTTCCTGTGTTTACAGCTTTTGTTTTTGTTATTTAATTTCTTTTTCTTTAATAAAGAGCATACGTGCATAGCACAAAATTCAAAATACACAAGATGATAAACATAAATAAATCTTCCTTCTTCTGTTGCCCAAGACATTCAGTTTCTCTCCCCCGATGCAAACACTAGTATTAATTTTTTTGTGTGTATTTGTGAAAATAGATCATATATTTATAAACATTTATCAATATATTATTTTTTCTACAAAAAATTATACACTACATCTTTCTATTCCTTACAGTTTTCTCATAAAATATGTATCTTAGAATTATTTCTAGACAATCTAGATCATCAGCACAATATGTAGAGTGGCTTCCTTCTTTTTTTCACCTTCCTAGAATTTCACATGTATGGGAAAAACTATAGCTTAGTAAGAATATGTACATTCTAAAACCTAAGTTTGAGTCCAAGCCCCCCTATTTATCAGGAGTAAGTTAGTTGTCCTTTCTGTGCCTCAGTTTTCCCTTTTGTAAAAAGAAGATAATAATGGTTCCTTCCTCCTATATTTGTTGTGAGACTTAAATTAAATTATATATGTAAAGTGCTTACTACAGTACTTGGCATACAATAAACATTTCAAAAAAGCTCTTGTTATTCTCACAAACCATAGTGTATTTAACCAAGAGTCTATTAAACAGCGTTTGAGTTACTTCCAAATGTTTCTATTATAAACGCTACTGTCATGAATAT
The DNA here is from genome assembly GCF_014898765.1 of Herpailurus yagouaroundi. Taxonomy (NCBI): domain Eukaryota; kingdom Metazoa; phylum Chordata; class Mammalia; order Carnivora; family Felidae; genus Herpailurus; species Herpailurus yagouaroundi. The sequence continues at coordinate 96,983,587 of NW_024412376.1, read as the reverse complement.
CTTTTACATATTCATTATGCTCATGTATAAGTAGGATCAATACATAGAAAATATATATATGCCACATGAATTTCTTATATTGCTAGATATTGCTAGGTTACCCTCCAGTTTTTATCAATTTACACTCTCACCTGTAATGTAGGAGGTAAGTTTCCCTATGTCTTGCTAACCATGTACTATCAAACTTTTCTTTACCAACTTAAAATAGTGAAAAAAGTGGCATATTGGGGCACCTGAGTGACTCATTTTGTTAAGCAACTGACTCCTGATTTAGGCTCAGGTCATGATCTCACAATTCATGAGATCAAGCCCTGCCTCAGGCTCTGTGCTGACGTCTAGGAGCCTGCTTGGGATTCTCTCTCTCTCTCTCTCTCTCTCTCTCTCTCTCTCTCTTTCTCTCTCTGCACCCCTCCTTTGCTTGCACTCTCTATCAAAAAATAAATAAACTTTTTTAAAACGTGGTATATTATTACGGTTTTATATCTTTCTCTTACCATGAGTGAAGTGTTTTCATCTGCTTGAGTCATTTTCATTTCCTTCTTTTGTGAGGTTTCCTATATTTAAAAATTAAGTACTTTGGGGGCACCTGGGTGGCCCAGTCAGTCGAGCATCCAACTTTGGCCCAGGTCATGATCTCACAGTTCATGGGTTCAAGCCCGGCATCGGGCTCTGTGCTGGCAGCCACGAGCCTGGAGCCTGCTTCAAATTGTGTCTCCCTCTCTCTGCCCCTCCCCCACTCATGCTCTGTCTCTCTCTCTCTCTCTCTCTCTCTCTCTTAAAAATAAATAAACATTAAAAATTTTTTAATTACTTTTGTATATGATTCCAATTTTTTCCAGTTTTATTCTTTTTCTATGTTTATGATGCTTTCAGTTTTTTTATTTTCATAAAGTTGAATTAAATAATTTTAATGGATTTCAGAGGGTTTATGTCATTTAGAGAAAGAACTTCCAAATGGTTATGAAACCATCCCCAATATTCCTCTGGTACTACTATGGTTTAATATTTTAATATTTATGCCTTCAACCCATCTGGTTTTATTTTGGAAGAGATAGGGGTCATCCTTTAAGCTTTCTTTGAAGAAACCATCCAATTTATTGGATAATTGACACTTTATTGAACAAAGCATCTTTTCACCATGATTTGAAATACCACTTTTATATTAAAATCCCCTATACATTCAACTCTATTACATAATTTTCTATTCCTTCTATTAATATACCAGTGCCACACTTTTAATTAATGTAGCTTTACTGTAGCATATACATATTAATATATGGTCAGCAAATCTTTCCTAAATATCTCTCTCTCTCTCCCTCCCTCCCTCCCTCCCTCCTTTCTTCTCTTTCTCTTTCCCTTTCTCTGTCTTGTTAGAATCTTCCAGACTATAGTTCCTTGATCATTTTTCCATATGAAATTTAGAGTCAACTTGTCTCTTTAAAATGAAAATGCCCTACTGGTACTTTAGCTTAAATTAATTGATTAATTTAGGAAGAAATGTCAGCTTTATACTATCATTTTCCTATTTAAGAGAATGGTATGCCTTAACATCTGTCCAAGTTTTCTTTTTGTTCTTTAGTGATATTTTTATTAATTTTTAAATTAATTTTATTACTTTCATTCCTAGTATTTCATATTTTATCACTATTATAAATGGGAGTTTTCTTCTCTTACATCTTATACCTTGTTGTTGTTAGTCTCTTGATCTTGGAGGCTCATTTTCTTATCTCCAGATCTAATACTCTGAAAAGTTTCTATCCCCATAATCCATCAAAATTTTCTGGAGCTCTGATCAACAGGTACTAACCAAAAGATAAAACAAATATCATCATGGTCATGAAGTTAACATAAACATATGCATCCTATTTACTTTAGGGACTTAGGATAGAAATTCAAGCTAAAGAAGAAAAACAGTCACATAGATCAATGGAACAGAAGAGAGAGCTGAGAAACAAATCCATGTTTATATGATCAATTAATCTATGACACAGGAGGCAAGAATATACAATAAGAAAAAGACAGTCTCTTTAACAAATGGTGTTGAGAAAACTAGACAGCTACATGCAAAAGAATGAAACTGGACCACTTTCTTACTCCATACACAAAAATAAACTCGAAATGGATTAAAGACCTAAACGTGAGTCCTGAAACCATAAAATTCCTAGAAGAAAATATAGGCAGTAATTTCTTTGACATCAGCTATAGAAAAAATTTTCTAGGCATGCCTCCTAAGGCAAAGGAAACAAAAGTAAAATTAAACTATTGGGACTACACCAAAATGAAAAGCTTTTGCACAGTAAAGAAAACCATCAAAGAAACAAAAGGACAATCTACTGAATGGGAGAAGATATTTGCAAATGATATATCTGATAAGAGGTTAGAATCCAAAATACATAAAGAACTTATACAACTCGATATCAAAAAAATAAATAATCCAATTAAAAATGGGCAGAGGACCTGAATACACCTTTCTCCAAAGAAGACAACAGGCACACAAAAAGATGCTCAACATCACTAGTCATCAGGGAAATGCAAATCAAAACCACAATAAGATATCATTTCACACCTGTCAGAAAGGCTAAAATCAACACAAGAAACAAGTGTTGACAAGGATGTGGAGAAAAAGGAACCTTCATGCAATGTTTGTGGGAATTCAAGTTGGTACAACCACCATGGAAAACAGTATGGAGGTTCCTCAAAAAATTAAAAATAGAATGTCCATATGATCCAGTAAGTCTACTACTAGGTATTTACCCAAAGAAAATAAAACACTAATTCAAAAAGACATAGACACCCATATGTGTATTGCAGCATTATTTACTAGTTAAAAAATGGAAGATCTGAGTGTCCATTGATAGATAAATGGATAAAGAAGATGCAGTATATAAATCTTAATTAAAGACCACCAGTGGTTTCATTGACTCATATTTCCCATTATATTTCTTTAATTATATCTCAATTTACCATTTTATAAAATGAAATAAAAAAACTAGAAAACTTTAATACAACATATAATCTAATTAAATAGTTTTGGGTATACTAAGTACAGTGGACTGTCCCCACCATGAACGTCAATGAGTCATGCATGCCTTTACATAATCCCTTCAATGCAAAAGAAACTATGGCTTGCTTCTTAGTCAACAGAATATGGTAAAGATAGTAAGATAATCACTCCCTTGATTAGGTGATATTATATGGCAAAAGTGATGGCATAGTCACTCCTATGCAGTTACATTATGTAAGACTCTGTTTTTCAGACTGGAGAAAGAGATACTTCTGTTGATCTTGAGTCAGTATGCTGCCATACTGTAAAAGGACCATGAGTCAGGATTATAAAAGGACTCTAGGAATTACCTGGTTAATTGCCAGCAAAAAAATGGAACCTCAGCCTACAACCTCATGGATCTGAATTCTGTGAACAATCACAGGAGCTTGAAAGTCGACCCAGAAAGAAATGCAACCCAGCTGGCCCTTTGATTGCAATCTTGTAAAACCCTGAGAAAGGACCTAACTAGAGTATTCTTGAACTCCTCATCCAGGGAAACTGTGAGATAAATAAATGTGTGTTATTTTAAGCCTCTAAATTTGTAGTAATTTGTTACAGCAACAATAAAAATCTAATACACTACACAAATCCTGTCCCTGAACGCTACAACTATAAACAGTAAATAGCTCATAGTTTAGTAAATTTATGGTGGCACTTAGTCTTGAATGAAATATCAGTATAACATAGTTTCATTCTCTCTCTAAATTTACGGTACTGTGAATTGGAATTCCAGAATATCCTTTAGATACTTCAAAGCTCAAAACTTTAACATAACTCTTTCATACCACTTACTTCAAAACTTAAGCTAAATATTATTCATCAGCATTCAGAATTTATCTAAGTTGAAATATTTTCTAAGTGCAAGAGTCTATTTGAAATATAAAAATATTATTTTAATTTTAACTGAAAAATTGGCAGGGAGGGGAACCCAAGAGTCTTATTTTTGAGTAATTGAAATTCCTCATTGATCTCTGCTTCTGCCTCTTCAGATACCATTGGAGTGTAAAATCCAGTGCTTTTCTTTTTTTATGGTCAGAAACAAAATCACAATAGCCTATCTATAGTTATATCTATGGCAAAGCCAGTTTTCAAGAATTTCACACAATATAGCTATATGAACACCCAGCACATGGGTTCAACTTTGACATTCAATGTCTCGGTTTTAAGGCAAATTATTCCATCTCTTTCACACAGAATATTAAGATGTTGGCTTACAAAATAATATGCTGTCTGATCAAACCCTTTTAATGCCTGCAGTCCTAGAACTCAAAAATATTCTTTCTAGTAAAAGTTATTTTCTTTTTCTTCTCCCACACATTGTAAGAGTCTATGAAATTAGCGTATGACATGCTATTGAATGTAAATCCTAGTGTATAATTTACCCTCAGTCACTCAGAGAAAAGAATCACATCCAAAGTCACATTTTAGAGAGACCCTGTAGGTTGTAGATAAGAGTTTTCTGAAGAGGATGGGAATTTACACTACAGACTTTTAAAAGCTTGTCCCCACACAGGATCAGAGAGAAGCATAGACCAAAAATGAGGGAAGCAAGACCGTTTATTTGTAGAGTTGTATTCATCATTTAGTTTTAAGTTGTCTTGTTCTGCACTGTTAATACTAAACCTTCTGGAAACCTGGTACACAACAACCTTATATTAGCCATACTGCTATAATTTATTAAATATAACAAGATACATATTCTGAGGATGAGGAAGTGAAAAAAGGAGACCTTCACCAAACCATCTTGCCTTAGACCAACAGAGTAATAGCATGAATAATAACAGCCAACGTTTATATGATACACTATGTAAAGCAAAGCACTTATCTATAGGTAGTGAGTCAAATAAACTGCCTTAAGTTGGCTTCCTCTGAAGCAGACGGGGAAATGAATTGTGTGAAAGTATTTAATAAAAGAGGTTTTAGGAGACATAAGAGTGGTGAAATGGGACCAGGAAGTGAAGGAGGCCAAGCAAAGATGTGAGCCATGTTGGAGGGAGAATGACCGAAGCTCATGGGACCTCTGGTGTAAAACATATCTCAGAGTTCACTAATATCACCCATGTGTGACTTATGGCTAGGGGACAAGGAAGATGAAGGATTATACTCTAAAAGTGTTAGTCATTGATTAAAAGCTGGGGGAAGAGGGGAACAAGGAACAACGAACAAAAAACTACTGAGTGCTTTTGGGTCTTGAGTAATACAAATAATGCAGGTTCTGACAGGCAAGTGCAGTTGACAACAAAGACACCAAGTGCTGGCTTGGAAGGGACAGCTCATCTGGAACATGCATGCACAAAAAATGGAAAAGAAATCTGAGGATACTGGACAACCCACTTGCTACATAACTCCCACAACCCAGTGAAGTAGCTATTGGTTTTATATCCATTTTACAGCTGAAGAGACTGAAATACAGAAAGATTGAGATGTCCAAGATCCTACAGCTGACAAGTGTCAAGCCAGGATTTGAAACTAGGCCATCTGGCTTCAGAGTCTGCATATTTATCCATTGTGTTATTAAATCAAGTGCTAGAGCAGAGCATGCAGTGGCCCAAGGCAGAACCAGAACCACACATAGGAACTAAACAAGAGAGAACAGCCTAGAGCCAGAAATGACTAGCGTGCAGCCCCAGTGTACCCAAGCAAAGTGATCCTTGTTTGGGGAAGGTGGGTAATTAGATCTTCTATTAAGTGATTAGAGCACATCCAGGCATCAGACACTTGGGCTACAAACACATAATCATTCATTTTTGCTCTAAGCTTGCAAGGGAGAGGAATTATTCCAAACAGGGAAGTAGCTGTAGGGAGAGGGCAAGAACAAAAGAAAAATTTCTCTCCCTTTTCTCTTTCCCTAATTCTCACTTCCTCCTTTCCTTCTGCAAACACACACACACACACACACACACACACACACACAGAGGGAAATCTGAAAGCTTCTTTCAGTTTGCTTCTGATATTTATTGAAAATAATTAGAGAAAGTTGGCAAAGACATTAAACTCAACACACCATAGTGAAGACCAGTGTCAGAGAATTTCCTATAAGCTGAGTATGCCTATCAAAATAGCTTGGGGAACAAATACCTTTTTAATTAATTTTAAAAGCTAGTTGCTTCAATATACAACTTGAGACAAGCTGAGAAGATCTGTGATCCATAAAATATCTTTTTGTTGATCAGGTTACCACTGAATCTAATTAGATCTTTCCTCATTTGAATATTATAGATTTTCAACTTTTAAAGAGTCCTTTATGGCTTTTAGCAACAGGGCAGACTGAGATGTACAGACTCTCCTCATATTACCAGCATAACAAAATGCTGGATAAAATATAAGCCCCAAATTAGTTTACATACCTGGGTAATAATAATAAATTAGAAAGGTAAATCTCAAGTGCCTGAAATGAAGCAGGAACTCAATGCCAGAAATGTAAGTAAAGAAGCAGAAACCATGGATCTGGAAGGCAGGCCCAGGAATGATAGCACAGAAAATCAAGTCCTGGAGAAGGCTTAAAACCTAGGGAAAAACAAACAAACAAACAAACAAAGTAAAACAAAACAAAACACCCAACGGCACAGGCAAATGAGGAAATAATTTCAATCTGGACCTCAAGTTGAAGAAAAAAGGGATACTTAATTATCCCTTCAGTAATTAAAACCCCAAGGCTGAACCATACTTGGATAGATTTCTGTATTTAAAAATATATATTTATTTTTTAATTGGCATAGACATTTACAAATAGACCAAGAGAACCTGTTAAAGATGCCAGAAAGAGATCAGATATAAATGGGAACTGGATATATGGCGCAGATCACATTAAAAATACCAGAGGAAAAGGGATACAATAGCCAATGAATTCTGGTAGGCATTTTGATTATCCTTAAGAAAAAATAAAATACCCAAGGGATACAGGAGTGCTGATACATAGGGGCACTTTTACCCCAATGTTTATAGGAGCACTTTCAACAATAGCCAAATTATGGAAAGAGCCTAAATGTCCATCAACTGATGAACAGATAAAGAAGTTGTGGTTTATATATACAATGGAATACTACTTGGCAATGAGAAAGAATGAAATATGGCCTTTTGTAGCAATGTGGATGAAACTGGAGAGTGTTATGCTAAGTGAAGTAAGTCATACAGAGAAAAACAGATACCATATGTTTTCACTCTTATGTGGATCCTGAGAAACTTAACAGAAGACCATGGCGGAGGGAAAGGGGGAAAAAAAGTTACAGGGAGGGAAGGAGTCAAACCATAAGAGACTTTTAAAAACTGAGAATAAACTGAGGGCTGATGGGAGGTGGGAGGGAGGGGAAAGTGGGTGACGGGCATTGAAGAGGGCACCTGTTGGGATGAGCACTGAATGTTGTATGGAAACCAATTTGACAATAAATTTCATATTAAAAAAAAAGAAAAAAGAAAAGAAAATGGGGCCCCTGGTGGCTCAATCGGTTGAACATCTGACTCTTGATTTTGGCTCAGGTCATGATCTCATGGTTTGTGAGATCAAGCCCTGCATTGGGCTCTGTGCTTGGGATTCTCTCTCTCCCTCTCTCTGCTCCTCACTTGCTCATGCTCACTCTTTCTCAAAGTAAATAAATAAACTTTAAGAAAAAAAAAGAAAAAAGAAAGTAAACTAAGATCTCTATCTCACACCATACCCAAAATTACATTCCAGATAGATCAAAAACATAAATATAAAAATCAAGTCTTCCAAAAAGTATAGGAAAGTATTTTTATGAAATTTGATTAGGAAATTATTTCTTAAACATATCATAAAAGGCACAAATCACAAAGACAGGGATTGAGAAAACTGTAATGGTAGAGTGTACCATTGTCAGCATATTTGCTGCCCCTCCTACCAGGTTCACCTGTGGGAGATTATATGCCTTCATCCCATGTCATTGCTTTGGCCAGTGAAATGTGGCCACTATCACCACGTATAGTGATATGTGCCTCTTGCAAAGAGAAGCTGAAGAGACTTCTTGTGGGTCTATACACTGTCATTTCTCTCTGCCACAAGAACAGCAGGCCCAAGATAGAAGCTGTGTCTTCATCTGTGGTCCCTAAAGTGAAGATATGGAGCAGACAGAGCCTATCAACCTATGTAAATAAGAGTGAGAAATAAACTTTTGTTTCAGTAAACCCTGAGATTTGGGAGTTTTGTTATCACAGCATGCTTTAACTTAAGCTGACTGAAACACTTAGCTACACTCAAATATAAAAATGCTGCATACCTGTATACATACATATGTATATGTATGTGTATATGTATACGTAAAAGATACCACAGACAAAAGATTAGGTATCAATATTTTCAATGTATATAATCAACCAAGAAATTAGTATATGGAAAACATGAGGAATATCTACAAATCAATAAGAAAAGCAAAACAACTCAAGAGGAAAAGGGCAAATAATATGAATAGCTATATTGCAAAAATAAATAACTAAATGGTCTATAAATATACTAAAATAAGCCCAACCTCATTACTAATCCGGAACCAAAAACTAAAAAGATATACCAGTGCATGCACAACAATATAGCAAAAACTTTAGTCTGACAATATAAAGTAATACAAGAATATGGAGCACAAGGAATTTTCAAAAACTGCTGGAAAGAGAGATGGATATAAATGAGCACAACTTTAGAGAAACATTTGACAGTATCTAGTGGAGCTCCAGAAACTCCACTCCTAGGTGTACACCCTAAAGAAACTCTTTTACACGTACACAAGTTAAAAGGTACACACCTAAAAGACTTTATTGTTTGTAATAGGGAAAAAAAAGTGTTAAAACACCCTATGTATCTATCTAGGGAAGAATGGATTTTGAAAAACTGAATATTCCAATAAGGTAATGCCAAATAATAACAAATAGTTTAAAATAAATGAACTAGAGAGACATATATCAACACATGGAGATCTCAAGACTCACCACCTAGTGGAAAAAAAGTGAAAGAGATATATTATGGATACAGATATAGACATAGATAGATACAGATGTAGATAGATATAAACAGACATATTGTATGGATACCACTGAGTAAATGTAAAACCCATCAAACAATACTGTGGAGGGTGTGTGTGTGTGTGTGTGTGTGTGTGTGTGTGTTTAGTGGATCATACATTAACAGCAAAGTCTAATAACAACAAAAAGAGATATACATGCACCTTAGCATAGCAGTTAACTTTGGGGAAAAAATGAAATAAAATAAGTTGTGAGGTTTCACTAGATCTGTAATTTATATTTTTTAATTGTTTTGGAAACAAATATGGTTAAAAATGTTGACACTTGTTAAGTAAGGTGGTAAATAGTAATAATGTCGAGTTTTACTGAAGCCCTGTGATACTGGAAAACAGGGATGGTTGAAGAAATCTCCCCAACCAACCTTTTGTGTTTGGACAAAATGGCTTACTACAAAGAACCACTGGTCCCCGTATATACCAGAAAAGACTCACAGGTGTACCCTTGTTTATTTTAGACATGGCCACATACAGATCCTCCAAATTCTTTGCCTCATAAATGATTAGCTGAACTGCTTGTCCCAACTAAACAGTCAGAACAAAACATGTGTTGATCCAACTGAGGTTAAGCTTCTCTCCTAGCCCCAGGTCCCTGAACTTTGGCAAGCAAACAACTCTGCCTTCACAGGCCCTCCTCAGAACAGACTGGCCTCAGGACAGAATGTTCTCTAATCTACTAGTCAGCTTTCTAGTCTTTCCTTTACCCACTTCCCCACACCTTTATACAAAAGAAAGTCCCCTTTCGCCTGACTCTTGAGATGCCTGCAGATTTTACTTCTTTGCGTTTTGAATACTTCATAATACAAAGTAGATTTTGAAGAACTCTTATTAAATAGAAAAAATAGTTGATTAAAAAGTTGAAACAGTTGGGGGCACCTGGGTGGCTCAACAAGTTGAGCATCCAAGTCTTGATTTCGGCTCAGGTCATGATCTCACAGTCATGAGATACAGCCCGCATTGGGCTGCTTACTGTGTAATGGAGCCTACTTGCGATTCTCTCTTCCCCTCTCTCTGCCACCCCCCCCCCAACTTGTGCTCCCTTGCTCTCTTTTTCTCAAAATAAATAAATAGGCTTTATTTTTAAAAAGTTGAAACAGTTGTTTTTCAAAATGTGTTGATAAAAACAGCAACAGGACTCAAGTCATACCAACTTTCTAGTAGATGTAGGATTAAGAATTCCCAATTGGCCAGGCTTGTCAGGAAACTGATATGAAATACAAATGAAGGAATCGAGAATGTTAAATCTGGGAAAGAAAAGATTCAGAGAGCAGAGCAGCTGCCTTCAGATATACAAAGGGTTGTTATGTGGGAAATGGAATAGGAAGTTTCTGTTTGTTTGTTGCCATTAAGTAGAAGTGTGTCAAAAAAAAAAAAAAAAGCGTGATCAGTAAACAAGCTTTAGGAAGACTTCAGCACAATCTAATAAAGAACCATCTAAGAGAGTTGTCCAAAGGTGGTATGGGATACCTTGCAAGCCATGAGCACATCACCAGTGCCAGTATCCACACATGATCTGCATGAACACTTAGAACACAGTATTGAATGGTTATTGGACGATGTAACCAGACAGCTTCTGGAGTCTATGGTTCTGTCCACTGGACAGAGAGCACGGAGAAAACTTTATTTTAAGAGCCAGGCCATCGTTTATTGCCAAGATTTTCCAATGCCAATAATTTCCAGTCTCATTAAACACAAGTAGCAGAAAGAAGATAGCAAATACCTTTCATTGGGAGATATATGCTTTAAGAATTTTTTTTTAAAGAGAAGGAGCAAAATCAAAACAATGAATAAGTACAAGAAATCATTCTTTCGTCAGAATGGGCACATAAAAATAAACCAAAATAACTCACTCCCAAACACCAGATGTAGCTATGCTTCTGTCTTTAATGGTACTGCATCCATTTTAGAGCTTTTATAAGACTAAGGAAAGTATAAAAAAATTAATGTGAACTCTTCATCAAATTATGTGATGGCTGAATGTTAGGGCAAAGAGAGGCTTTTTCTCAAAAAGTCATAAAAGGAAAGTGAATGGCTATATCAATCAATCCAACATAATCTAGACAATACAAGGTTCTGGAATAGCAAAAGAAAATGACAGCTGATGTAAGAGCTAAGCCATTCTTTTAGACAAAGGAAAAAACTGTTTTGCAGATTTTTCTATCAATTATTTTCATATTCCAGCCTCCATGACCATGAAAGCCACACAAGGGGTATAATTATATTTCACAGAAGCTGTTCTTGTTTTAAATCTGCCCTTAATATAAGGCAGCCAACAGAGGAAATTATATTTAATAAGACATCCGGCTTCTAAATGAAGATGCATCCCGTTTTTACTCTAAAATAATTTTAATTTGGTTTGTAATTGAAACATGAAATTGATGTCATTTGGAGTTTCCTGTCCCAGAGAATTATTTTTACAAAGAAAATACCAGAATATTTTCATGATACAAGACTATGCTTTTATGACAAATCTGAATAGATGTTTTGACATTAACATCTTCTAGGAGAATTTAAATTTTTTTTATTCATGAGATTATGTTTGCTTTAACATAGGAGAGTGGCTTTATCCTCTGATGTCTTTTTATTTTAATATTTATTTCCTAATCTTTTTAATCTATTTGTTTTTCCAAAGTTAGTGTTTTTACTTATTCCTGTTTCTGTTAAATAAAATTTCTTCTGTTTCATTTCATCTCCCCTATTTTTCTCCTCCTTTGCTTTTCTCTCAGCCTGCGTCTTGGTCCTTCTTTATTCTATCTTTGTAGCTGAAAGGCTTCATAACTATGTGGTATCAAGGGACACAACCAAATGTTAGTGGAAGGAGTTATTTTGCATGCAGAAAATCCTCCTTTAGGGAAAGACAAAAAAAGATTAAAAAATTTATCACAGAAGGTAGTTAAAAGGTGAGGTGACAAAATAATAAAAGAATGTCAAAACAAACCAAAGCAAAAGTCAGACTACTGAATATCTAGCAATTAAGATTAGTGGCTATTACATTTACCAAAACAAAGCAACTTATAAGTTCTATTTTTACTAAAATACTTACTGATAACTTATTACCTAATTAAAAAGTAAAATATTTGGTACTGACAGTACAGATGCAAGGAAAATTTGATACTATGGGGAAATTATCACTAAGAAAAAATTATTTCATGTCCAACATCTGATCTATTCTTTTAAAATAAGAGATTAACTGGCGGAAACTGAATCTAGTGAAAGCCTATACACAAAGCCATCACTTCTCAAAATAATTGGCCTCCTATGTCTTCTTAAAATTATACATGCAGTTATTCCTGAGTTTATCGGAAAAATAAAAATACACTTATAATTTAAAATAAAGTTGATTATATAAAAAGGTTGTTTCCCCAAAATATAAAACATTTTACCACATTATTTCTGTTATCATATGCATTATAATACAGATTTTATGAAGATCAAATGGAGTGTATTTGTTAGGATGCTGAAACACAGCTGGCTCAATTAAAATGTCTGAATGAGGCTTTTTGCCTGCAGCAGAAATTGTTACATAATTACTATAATGCATCTGCTATATTTTTACTTTTTTCAAGAAAGATGAACCCAGGTGATTTCTGGGTTCTCTAATAAGAATCAAGAAGGACAATTGTAGAAACTAAAAATGTAAATAAAATACGTGGAACTCAGAGTAATTCAAGAACTTTGCCTGTGAATAAAATTAGTCATTTGTTTTTCAAGAGTTTAGAGATTTTGTGGTAGTTATTAAGAAAATTTCATAGCAACGTTCATCAAAAATAAACTAATTGTCATAATAAGCAATGTCATAATAAACTTACTGTATGTATCAGATTGAGTACAGGAAAATCAAATTAAGTTCAGGAAGACTCAAAATTGAGTTCAGGAAGCTGAAATGCATTATATATATATCAACTTCTAATTTCAGCTGTTTTTAACCTTTAAATTGATGAACATTCCAAGTTAAAGATGTTTCCTTTTTAGAAAAATAGAACTCAGAAGTACACAAAGTTGTCTCGATAATAGGAGTTTATTTCATTTTGGTTTTTTTTTACAGTAGGCTAATATTATATCTTCTACAATCTTATTTTCCCACGTTTTTAATCTAATAAAAACAACTCTAAATGGTATTTATGAATCTTGTTAAGAAATCTTCAAATACAATGGATTAATGGGTTTATTGAATTATCCGTTTGTGAACATCTGAGAGGAGTGGTTTGGCATTTTACTCATACAGTGAGGTAAAAAAAAATTATAGACTACAAAGAACACATAAGATTCATAAATGTGTAGGAGCGCCTGGGTGGCTCAGTCGGTTAAGGGTCCCACATTTGACTTGGGCTCAGGTCATGATCTCACAGTTAGGGAGGTTGAGCCCCATATCAGCCTCTGTGCTGACAGCATGGAGCCTGCTTGGGATCCTCTCTCTCCCTCTCAATCTGCCCTCCACCCTCTGCCCACCACTGGTGTGAACGTGCTCTCTTGCTCTCTCTCTTTCAAAATAAATGAATAAACTTAACCCAGTACTTTAAAAAATGTGTAAAATTTTATACAAATAACTACATAGGGAGAAAATATTCCTCGGCAGTTTTCAGGGGAAATCATGTCATTTCTGATTCATTTATATTTGGCAATGTAAATACTGTTTCTTTAGACATTCTATCTAGGACCTGTGAAAACTCTGAAGTCTTTCTAAAATGTTTTGCTTAGGAATAGTGGCCTTAAAATATGTTGAGACCACAAGAATTGTATTTCTATTTGGAAGGAGTCAACGTGGCCATATTTCAAAGGATATCACATATCAACTATAGATGTTACCTTACAACAACACAGTTAAGTTTTACAAAGAGAGGAAATGAGTGAACCACTGTGTAAGTTTTCTTAATTACTAAGAATTCCACTCAAACTAGAATAAGCATACAGAGGTGTGGTTTTTTTTTATTACTTAAAAAGAAAAAATAGAAATATTTCAAAGGGGGGCACCTGGATGGCCCAGTGGGTTAAGCATCCGACTTCGGTTCAGGTCATGATCTCATGGTTCCTGAGTTCAAGCCCCGCGTCAGGCTCTGTGCTGACAGTGTGAAGTCTGCTTGGGATTTTCTCTCTCCCTCTCTCTCTCTCTCTGCCCCTCCCCCCACTGGTGCATATGTGTGTGTGTGTGTGTGTGTGTGTGTGTGTGTGTGTGCGCGCGCGCGCGCATGTGCTCTCTCAAAATAAAGAAGTATTTCAGGAGATTTCAAGACAGAAAGTTCAGTCAGACTAACATAGCTGAGTCTTAGAAATTGGAAAGAGATCAAGAAATAGTCTTTCTTCCTTCACCCTCTGCCTAGTTTTTTTCTGCTCCTTCACTCCCGTGACCCAAACACCACCATGATTCCCAGTCCTAGCAAATTTATCAACACATCTGCACTCCATGTCAGAATTATAAATACTCATTAGAGAGAATCAAAACTATTTCAATCAAGGCAATGCTTTCACCTTCCCTTGTTCTGATGTCTGTCCCTGAACTGCTAGCTGAGGTCAGGGAGAGGTAGGGACTTGTAATACATCTATAACTGCCAGAACTGCCCTTTCCCTCTGGAAAGGGAAAGCTCCCAGGGAAATGAAGTAATTTGGGCAACTGGTAATGCTATCTTCCAGAGATCAGTGTTATTAACAACTCAGTCCAGTTCTACATATGTTTCCATGCATATATATGTGCTTTGTTATCCATAACTGAGATCATACACTAAGTATTATTTAGCAAACTTTTTTAACTTTACACTGTATCTTGTATTTGTTTCCACTAGGAATTCAATCTCATTCATCTATGAAGGTATGTCATTGACACTCAGTTATTTCTTGGAGCTGAATGAAGTAGCTATAAACCTACATTTGATTATTTTTCCGGTTAACATGGAAAGTTTTAAAGGTTCTTAGAGGTCAATCTCTAGCAGTGATTAAACGGTGTTGAAATAGCTTATGTATACAGTAATTGAACATCCTAAGACCAAATCCATAATGCATAATGCATGATGCAATTAATATACTGTTTTGAAAAACAAAATGAACTAATTTACCTATTATTATATAATGAAATGAAACCCAAATGAAATACTTAAATTGGAGTTATTATGAATGAGAACTCAGCAGTTGCCCTTCAAAAACTTAGATATGCCCAAGCATCATTCAGCAATTTCCATTCCCTATTGTCTGTGGCAGAATGCACTGAGAATACTTTCTTGCACCCAATATCATACTGCTCATGAAAATCTTTCTCTTCTAGCTTCATCATCACCCTTGACCACTTCACCCCACTATACCCCAGTTTAGTTCACAAAACTAGAAAGGGTGCTGAAGGCAAAGTATTGACTAACATAGTACCTGACACAAAGTTGTTCCAAAGAAGCTCGACTAGACATATAAATGAAGGAATAAATAAATGAGTGAACACATTTCGGCGGTTCTTCAGGAATCTTTGAAAATACCCCCTTCCACCCTGGCACGATATGAAGAAAACAAATGTTTGTAAATAAAAGCGATAAAACTTGTAGCCATGGGCATTAAAATCTAATCATCATAAACTCTGCCCAAATGCAGTTCCTCAAACACAGCTTTGAAGCTGCAGAATTGTCCCTATGAGAAAGTAGGGGAGTAAAAACCTTTACCACTGTCATTCCCACCTCCAAACTTCTACAAGGTGTTTACCCCCCAATTAGTCTCCATTAAAATATTTGGTGTGGTTCTCCTCCATTAGTTGAGTGTTGACCTCAGCTGTGACACATAATAAACCTTTCCAGAAATCTCTCTCCTGGTGTGAGTTATGTGTTTAAGGAGGCTTATTTGTCCTCAAGGCTGAGCAACCATTTAAGAACATCACAATGGAAAGAACGACTGAAAGGCAAGTATGAACTGCCAGAAACAGGTGCCTAAGACAACAGAGCTGCCTTATAATTTTAAGAAGACAAAAAATTCAAATTATCTCAATGCAACCATCTGTTGAAACCTGACAAGCAAAGTAAGTACATTTTGTTTAAGTCTGGGTTGCTTGATTGTCTACATTCTTGGCACTTTTGAGTTATTTTCTTTCACTACTTTGAAGTCAAGTGGAAGTAAATCATGGAGTTTTAGTAATTCTAAATGAAAAGTCACAGAAAAGAACAACAGTAATGAAAGAAGAGAAGGGAGAAATATTGCAGTTTATTAGAAATCAAACTTTTCCAAAATTTAAAATTTATTTCACAATACAATTAAGTATACTATTTCAGGGAGAGGATTCATTTTAAAGATGTAATGCTGGCCTTGTTTATTAACAAAAATTCTTACTAACTTAAAAATAAATTATAATGGGTCTTAAGGAGGGCACTTGTGATGAACACCAGGTGTTGTATATAAGTGATGAATCACTAAATTCTGTACCTGAAAATAATATTACACTGCATGTTAACTAACTGGAATTTAAATAAAAACTTGGAAAGGGTGTAGGGGGAAGAAGAAAAAAAAATTTTAATAAATTATAAAACCGACATATTTTTGCTGAATTGTACACTCCTACCTAGTTCATTTATAGGGAGATAGGGCAGATGGACATTGTTTTATAGCTCTTAAATTCTCCTCTGTGCCTAACACAGTAGTCGATGATTGTGAATTTTAAGTTGAAATTTGTATAATGATATCCACAGATCAATGCTACTAGATTTCATTTTAAACAACCATCAGTCCAACAAAATAAATCCTACTTGCAGAATAAAATGCTGAAATTAAGTCAACATCTTAAATATTACATTCCTCTTTTCCTTTACTCTTTTCACCCTCACTTCTGGCTATTGAGAGAAAGAGAAGGTAACAGGGAGAGACAGAGACAGAGAGAGAGCTCCTGCCACCCTAACACACCATGTTTTATTCTAACAATGAGAAACTATTGTTTATTGACTTGCCTCTTCCAATAAGCACTGTTTTGACAAAGGAAATGACCTATAGCAGACTTTTTATCTCAACATTAAATCTGTTCATCTTGCCAGAATATGTTGTTGACATTTTACACATGGGGCCCAAGAGAATAAGGCACAGTATTCCAGCACTTTTGGTCATGTCTGGGATAACAGCCTAATTTAAGATGGAAATAAGAAAATTAAGATAAAATAAATACCTGCCACCAAAAGAGATTTGAATTTATTCAATTTCTTGCACACCTGATATTTGTCACATTTTTTTGTGGCGGGCATGAGATATTCAGCTTTCCAAAGAGCTAATTCTTGGATTTAGTGCAAGAAACAATTCTAGCTGTTATAGCAGGGGTTAAAATGTGCAAATGCCTGCGGCAATTCACTCTCTCTGACTAAGCTGTCAAAACATTTAAATTGTGTCCCTGTCAATCCTCCCTTCCTCCTCTACCCTCTCCCCAGCAGGGGTTCCCAGCACTGAATCTTTGTCAAAAGAGAAGATACGGTCAGATTAGCAAACTATACCTTTCTCAAAGATTGCCACCTTTTTTCTGTTGCTTGTCATGTTTATTTCTTTGTGTCATTTTTGTATAATCCTTGCCGATTCTTTTTAGTTTGATTTAGTGTAAATGCCCATACTTAAGGTTAGTTAACAACTTAACAAAAGACAGTATGTGTGGTTAGTGATTGTGCTCTAAAAAAAAAATCCAAGTAACTGGAGATTGTCACTGTCTCTGAACCATGAGGAAAATAAGCACTTTGCAGAATCACTTTATAATTACTTTAACTGGTAAGTAAGAATGTAGAATAAAGGGTAGCAGAGACTTCACTAAACATGTTGCTGAAATTCTGAAATGTGTACAAGGGAACAAAGGGTAACACAAAGAATGCTGAGCCACAAAACATCACCTTAATATTATAAGTAATTAAATATTATTAAAATAGAACATTATATAAAAATCATTAAAATGTTAGAAAAAATTTTACTAGTAAACACCTGCCAAAAACAGGCTCTATGTCTCTGATTATTACATCTAATCTTCACATATCTAGCATTCATTGAGTGCCTACACTATGCTAAGTAAGTCTTGGAATATGAAAATGAAAGATACAACCTTTGTCCCTCTAATAGCTCACAGTCTAGGGACAGAAAATGACCAGCAAGCTTATTTATTTATTTTAAGCTTATTTATTTATTTTATTTATTTATATTGAACACAAGCAAGGAAGGGGCAGAGAGAGAGGGAGAGAGAGAATATGAAGCAGGTTCTGCGCTGTCAGTGCAGAACCTAATGTGGGGCTCAAATTCACGAACTGTGAGACCATGACCTGAGCCAAAATCAAGATTCAGACCCTTAACCGACGGAGCCACCCAGACACCCCATGTTTTTCATTGTGATATTACTGCAGCAATTTTGAAACTATTTTTGTGGGTACTGTAAGACTGAGAATATGAATAATGTGATGGTGTTGCTGGGAGCCAGGTTCCAACTATGGAAAAGAAAGATAAATTTATGGAATGAGGTAGCCAAAGAAAACCCTGCAATTATCATAATAAAGATTCATTCAGACAAGAATTATCTATGGATGCAAAATCCAGGAGGAAATGTTTGATAAGAAGCAGGATATGTTCATAGTCCTAAGGTGTTTCCCCACAGATTATTCACTGGTTGAAGGAGGAAAATAGTAACTGTTCAGTGGAGAAACTAGAAAACTCTTTGATTAGGTGACCAAATTAACGTCACTACTAAGGGTAAGGCAGACATCAGATGCCACCAGTTGTTGTACCCTAAGAAGGACACATTGCTAATGCTGTATGTACCTAGGAACACACAATCTGAGTCCAATCATTAGGAAACACCAGACATCACCCAAGGTGATGAACATTCTATAGAATAGCGGTCTTATACTCTGAAAATATCAGTGTCGTGAAAGATAAAAAAAAAAAAAAAAGGTGAGGAAGGCTTTCAAATTTGGATACTAAAGAGATAAGACAACCAATTACAATACATGATTTTGAACTGATTCCCAATATTGGAAGGGAAAAAATGCTATAAGAGACATTATGAGGGCAATTGACAAATTGGATTATGGACTATAGACTGGATAAAACTATTGTTTCAATGTTAAATTTCCTGAATTTGACAACTATACTATGGTAATGTAAGAGAGTATCATTTTTCTTAGGAAATAGACAATAAAGTACTAAGAAGTCAAAGGGAATGACATTGCAACCTATTCTCAAATGGTTTATAGAAATAAATAAAAATGGCATATATATAGAAAAAGATAATACAATAAAGCAAACATGGAAAAGTGTTCAAAATTAT
This sequence comes from Herpailurus yagouaroundi, assembly GCF_014898765.1. Classification (NCBI taxonomy): domain Eukaryota; kingdom Metazoa; phylum Chordata; class Mammalia; order Carnivora; family Felidae; genus Herpailurus; species Herpailurus yagouaroundi. The sequence goes on along the minus strand of NW_024412376.1, from coordinate 96,964,281 downwards.
TAAATCTGGATAAAGGGTATATGGGAGCCCTCTATTATTATTTCAACCCTTTCATATGTTTGAAATAATTTCAAAATTAAACAAAGGCATCACCCTGATGGGGAATATTGATCATAGAGGAAGCTATGCATGTGTGAGGGCAAGGGGTATATGGGAATCTCTGTAGCTTTTTCTCAATTATGCTGTGAACCTAAAACACCCCCAAAAAAATTCAGTTTTAATTAAAAAAAAAATCAAATTAACAAACACAAAAGACAAGAGAGGTATAGGAGTTCTGGGTGATGTAAAGTCCAAGCTTTAATTTAAGGTAGATTGCTCAATAGTCTAAGTGACAGATATTATTGTCCTCGTTTAACTGAGAGGAAGTAGGGATTCAGAGGCCTCAAGATCTGATGCTACCTAGCAAAGAGAAGATAAAGCCCAGGTAAAGAGAGAATGAGCCAAGTTCTTCCCTTGGCTCCACTTACCATCTTAATTCAGTCCCTCAATAGCCATCTATTGATGGATGACTCACTGAAGGAAAAGCAGCCTCCCTCACATCATTTCCCCACCTCTTCCCACATCTGAAGTGATGTGCTGCTCAAATCACTAATCATCTCCTTAAGGCTTCTGCATGTACTATTCTGTAACATTGGCCACGTACATTGTCCTTTTATTCTTTTGACATAGCTGAAGAAAAAGAACCCATTGGAAGATGTCTACTAGCAGTTTTCCCCAACAATAAGGGAAATGATACCTTTTCGTCGATATCTGGTTTCAGCTTTAATAAGTATGATTTCTAGTTTTCTCAAGCTCCTTGCATACAGTTTTGTGAATTGGGTAATATCCTGTAACCCAATTTTCCTAATAATACGAGGGTAGTACTAGAGCTACATTACTGGACTGAGTTGAAATAGTATCTAGGGCTAAGTCTTGTGCAACATTTAAAACTATTTTTGCAATACATATCCCTCTAATCACCCACACTTCTTTCCTATACTGGCTTTCCCCTTTCTCAGTAATTTCTGGTATTAACTTTAGTTTTGGAGTCTGGCACGTTTCTTTTTACTACATGATGGCGCTGAGCCCTAGTTAGGGTCAGTCCCAGGAAGAGCTATGAAGTAGACAAAGATTATCTTTACTGCCTACCTTTCTCTCTCTTCACATCCCTGCAGTCTTCACTCAGCCCAGAATCCTGTAGTAGATGGTGAAACATGGCATCAAACCCTTCCCCTCCTTGTAGTATTATAGATCCTCCTATCAAAAGAGAGATTCTATTTCTCTACCCTTTGAATCTGAATTTGGCCACAAGACCCTGCCAAATGGGACACTAACAAACATGAGGTACAGCAGAGGCTTGAAAGTGCTTGTACTTGTTCCCTTGCTACGTCTGGAAATCGGAAACCACCATTTCACAGGCCTGTTGTAACATGGTAGAGGATAAGAGGCCACTGGAGGAGAACCACAGTATCCCAGCCCACAGCAGGCCAACTACCAGACATGTAACAGAGGCCATCTGGGACCAGCCAACCTGCAACTGACCTACCAACTTATCCAGAAGCATCTAGGAACCATAGACTCATGAGCAAATCCAGCTAAGACCAGCAAGAAAACTACCAAACTACCAAACTGATCCCATACTTTAACCATCACATACCTTAGTGTTTTAGGCCACAAAGTCTTAAGGTAGTTGTTTATGCAGCAAAAAAAAAGATAATTAATATAGACTTGAACACCTCCAAGTAGGAACTACTGTCACCCTGCCTCCTGGTTACCCATCTTTATCCAACTGTCAACCAACTACCCACCCAAGAGGTGAGATTTTCTCCACCATCAAAACTCATTTGTTTCACATATTTTACAACCTCAAAATCCTTGATTAAGCTGATAAACTGATACGAATTAATTCATTTATAATATAAAATAATTAATCCTAATTAATGTGATTAGAGTGTAATAAATAAGACAACACACATACACACAGAAAAGGCCCAAAAATAAGTTTTCCCACTTCTTCCATCACTCTCTTATGCAACATTCTGACTAATAGCAGCAAGGAAAGGATTTCTCCTTCCAAAACAGCAACTTGAGAATTCATAGGCTTGCTTCTTTCTTCTCCTTCCAAGAAATAAAAGTTAATTGTTACTATATCTGCTAGAGATATATCCAAGTTATGAAATCATTGCTGTAACTCCTTATCTCCTTCCCTCTAGTCAAATTTGAATGGTTTCCAAATGAGTTGATTAACCTTTCTCTACCGAAATCAACATATCTTGAGTAATTGCCAACTCACTCTCTGAACAGTTAAGACCTTCAAATGTCCTTGTCTATTCCTCTATGAGTAGTCAATCCCCCCACCTCCAACGTCAAGGTTTATCAAAAATCTCAAATAACAAGCCAGATATGGCTTACATTCTCTCAATATGTTAGCAAGTCACAAAATGTTTATTTAACCTACAAAACTTGCCTCCTGAGTAGTCAACCATTGTTCTTTCCCAACTACAATTTTACAATAAACAGCATATCTGACTCTTCAAAAACATATCAATTCATTTGAGAAACACTCTGTACTTGTCTTACAGAGAAACTTCTTTCTCCTGATCTCATGATTCCATGAGTAAGAACTTCTGCAACAATAATACTCCTGGCCTTCCTCCCCACCTCCTCACTTATTCACCCCAGGGGAAGTAAAGGAAGTATATTTTGTGGACTTTGGGAGAAAGAACTGAGTTTGCAGAGGTTCTTCTGAGCTGCAATTTTTCATATCTGCCAGGCATATCCTAGTTGACTCTCTACTATGTTATAAGCATAGCAGGCCAGGTTCTACCCCCTACAAAGAGAATCCTACTATTTTGAAGGGTTAATTTCAATTAATAGGAGATTATTTAATAACAAAAAACAAAAATAAAACAAATATCTTCCTGCCTTGATCTCCTGACCACCTGCACAAAGGCACTGGCTCTGGGACAAACAGGGACTAGAAACTAGGCCAGCTTCTTGCATACCAAGCCTGCCCCTTGGCACGTTTCTTCCAGCTTGTCTACCCAGAGGCAGTCCTTCTGTGCAATCATCTTCCAGGAGTGGGTGTTTTCTTCTAATTCTTACGCCCAAAGGAAAAAGGTGCCTTTTTCTAATCTGAACAAAGATAGTTTATGTGCTAGCAGCAGCCTATTGATTTTCAGCTGACTCCTCTATCCCTTAATTGATTCCCAGCTTAAGAAGGAAAGCAATGTGTCACTTATTTAGCTCCTAAAATTCCAACACTACTATGTACCAGAAATTATGATAGATATTAGGGGGGAAAAGATGAAGCAGACAGTCTCTGACTTCAAAATGCTCACTGTCTAGCTAAATTCCCTATGTTCTCAAAACCACTGTTTGTTTGGTTTTTTGGTTTGTTTGGTTTGTTTTGGTTTTTTGTTTGTTTGTTTGTTTGTTTGTTTTTTTGGTTGGTTGGTTGGTTGGTTTGATTTTGTATAGAAAGATGCAGATTGCTCTCTTTCTAGGGATGTCTATATTCTTGGCTCCCCTCTCAGAGTCTTAAGGACTCTTCCAGACATGGGTGAAATGGTGTGGACCAAGGGCTTAGAATAGGGCACAGTGATAGTGAGGATAGTAACACTGTGACTGATGAAAACAGACACAGGCATAGGATACAAGTTCCTTAAAAGTAGGTAAACAGCAACCAAGTAGGTGCACTACAAAGTTTACTTTACACACTGACAGCTACACACAGCACAACCAAACTGACGGGCACATGTACCTGCCCAGTAGAGGCACCCACGTCATGATAGCTAAGCATTTGCTCAAGGTAAGATCCTGCTGTGTCCCTCAGAAAGCTCTCTCTTTGTCATTGCCACGGAGATTTGTTATATCCTCCAAAGCCCACTCCCAGTTCTAGAGACTCTGACTAGGAATCTGCTTGCCCCCAGGGTTACTGCAAGCAGGTTTACTGCATGCTGGATGAATGAAAAGTCAGTGTCTCAATATAGTGTCTCTCAACAACTCTGGCTCAGGGCTGCCCAGGCCTACTCATGCAATCAGTAGAGACCCCATAAGCAAAGAGATGAGAAGAGCTGGGAGATGGGCAAGGGTGCTAAGGCCAAAAAATGACGGGACGGCTAAAAATAAATAAGTAAATAAAAAATGACAGGAAGGCTGAAGGTTGTCAAATCCGAAATAGCCAGAAGCAATTTTCAAAGTGGAGTCAAATCCCAGAATCCAGGACCAGATAAAAGAGAGCCCAAACTACAATCTGGAAACAAATGAATGAGGAAAAGGAAACACAGAAAGAAGAGGATCCAGCAACTAACTAGAATATATAATAAAGACTACTCAGAGAGCTTTTTAAACTGGCTTTTTTATGCAAATACATTGCTCCAGTATAAGGGGTTAAGATCAAATGGACAAATTACAACTTACTCTGACATCCCTCATTGATAACACTTCTTTTTAAACTGCAATTTTTGGGGCCCCTGGGTGGCTCAGTTGGTTGAGTGTCTGACTTCACCTCAGGCCATGATCTCACGATTCCTGGGCTCAAACCCCACATCAGACTCTGTGCTGACAGCACGGAGCCTGAAGCCTGCTTTGGATTCTGTGTCTCCCTCTCTCTCTGCCCCTCTCCCACTCACGTTCTGTCTCTCTTTCTCTCAAAATAACAAATAAACATTACAAAAAAATTTTTAAACTGCAGTTTTCAGGTGCCTTCATCTTAGGAGTAATAGGTATTGTAAATATATTTCCTCAACCAAAACTAAAACATGATCTTACAGCTTGCCCAAATTGCTTAAAACTCAAGCCACCTTGGGAAATTTGACTCCCAATAGTAATTTTAGATAGAGAGCACATAACTTTATTCAACAGCTACAACATTCCCAGCATTTTGTTAAGCACTTTACATCATCTCATTTAATCATTATACAAAGAAATATGAAAAAATTATTGTCACTTTCCAAATAAGAAACCGAGGCCTAATCAAATTAGGACAAAGTCATGTGCATGGTGGTATTAGAATCTGAACTGATGAAGTCTGGCTCCAAAGGTTACACATTGAACCACCACTACATCACCACAGAGCTAACGAGGGTAGATGAATATTTTTATTTGGCCAAAAGAAGGAAGAGTATTCTGCCAACAAATGATGCCCGGGAATCAGGTGCTAATCTAGGGAAAAGAAGGGGAGAAGGGAAAGAGTTGGCCACAGCTCCTGATGTTAAAAATGCTACTTTATAAGGCTGCTATCCCTACAACTAAACTGCCTGCTGGTGTAACAGGATCCCAATCCTTATCATGCCTTCTCAAGACCTTCCATCAGGGTAATTTGCATGTCTCTTTCCACCGAATCTAGTCATTGCACGCCAAATCTGCAGGCTGTATTCTTACTTCTCTTAGCCTCAGAAATAAATTCACATAACCACAACCTCATGAACCAAGTTTCTCAATTTCATATCTGAATGCCTAAATCAAATTTCACTATTCTGATTAAGGAAAAAAGAAGAGGTGCCTGCCATTAACAAACCACTGTCTGCAAAAAGTAAAATAACTTACTCATTGGACATTATTTTGTTTTCTTTTTGTTGTTAAGAAACCTTGCTGAAAAGGAAGTGGTTAGAGATCCAAATTAGAAGCTGGAGAGGACATTCACACTTAGTCACAATCCCTAGCCACACTCTATGTGTAAGGTAAAAAAATAGACCATTTCTCATCTGCTGTTAAAAAACAAAAATACTTGTACATGCTTGAAAAATATAGAACAAAATTATAAGGAATCAGCATAAACAACAACCTATGAAGGACTTTTTGAAGTTTAAGCATTAAAGTGACACACCTTCCCACTGAGAAATAAAAATAGATTATTACCTGATATGCTACATGCATCTACATGCTTCAGTTTAGGGTCATCCTTGCCAGACAATAAAGTCTAAAGGGAAAGGATCCCTATACCAAAGCCCAGTTCATTTTCCTCATTTACTCCATCCCTGCCCAGAAGGAAGCCCATGGTTAGGAGACACCATTTCCTTGTGCCTTTCTCTTCAGTATTAAGTGTCTACCTATGAATGGTTGCTGGATGGTTTTTG